>NC_041389.1:520784062-520975935 GCF_002162155.2 Triticum dicoccoides
ACCCGTCGGCCCTCGCCTCCCTCCTCTCCCCTCCCGGCCGTCGTCGGGCCTGCCTCCTCGCCCCTGCACCCTCTGTAAACCCCCCTCTCTCTCTGCTAGGGTTCTTTGTTTAATTTACTTAGGTTTTAGTTAGGGCAGTATGTTAATTAGGTTATCTATTTAGTTATGAATTTAGCTAGGTTTCAAAATTAGCTAAATTTATATGCAAATTTGAACTGGACATGTGATATGTGCATATGTCATGTTTTGGACATGTCATGTTTGGAAAATGATCCGAGTGGCCTATGTTACGCCGGAATGTTGATTCATTTCCGTTCTGGTGAATTTCAGGCGCTCGATATGTCCATTTTTTAGCAAAGGTCATGCCAAAATTTCCCGTGAATAAAGGCATGATTTTGTGCTACATAGTTGGCATATCGAGTGCTGGCACATAGATTTCTTTTTATGTCATTTCTCATTTATTCATACTTTTAGAAATAAATGAGGACACTTAATCATAGGAAACATGTCGAACAATGAAGAAACTGGGCCTTCTGACCAAGATGCAGACGAGATGGATTATGAGGGTGAACAAAAGTACCTCGACTATTTGACTGCTAAGCAAGGTTTGCAGGTCGGCCTCGATGATGGTACTGACGCCGACATCGACACCGACGGCACCGGCACCGATGGCGGCACCGAGACCGGTGGGGAAGGTACCGGCGGGGAAGGTACTGGCGGGGAAGGTACCGGCCCCGATGCCGCTACCGAAAAGAGGAAGCATACGAAGCAGAGGATATGAAAACCTAACAAACTAGGGATTGGACGACTTGTGATCACAAAGATGGCACCTGGCAAGTTTGAGCTGTTAGAGCCGGAAGAACCTCGCAAGTGCTATGGGAACCAAGTAGGATGCATCCTACGGGAATGCGTGAGCATCAACGACGATGACTTAAGGAGTAAAGAACATTTGACGCAGTTGCTCCTAACGAAGTTGCACAAGAGATTCAAGTTCCCCGACTGGGATGATAACATAGAACAACCGTGGGATGATCCGAAGATGAAAAATATTAACAATCACGCCATGGGAATGTTCAGCAATTATTTGGCCTCCTGGAAAGGGAGGGTGAAACAAGCTATTGAGGCTGATGAACCCCTGTCCAAGATTCTGGAGGAAAATCCAACACTTACGGAAGAGGAGTTCAAAAAGTTCAAGGACACTTGCGCTACTGAGGCAGCCAAGGCTAAGGCTGCAAAATTCAAGAGCCTTCAGCAAAGGAACACAGGGAAGCATCGCCTCGGAAGCCGTGGTTACCTCGATAAAAGGCCCATATGGGATAAGGAGGACGCGGAACGTGAAGCCGCGGGTCTCCCAGACCCCTTCGCAAAGTTTACCAACCCCTTGGAGCATGACTTCATGAGGGCCTGCTACAAGTGGGACAAGGAGAAAAAGGTTTTTTACACGGACAAGATCACGAGGAAATTGATTAGACTACTGGAGAAGCAACACCAGCTTGCAGCCGAAAGCCCTACTTCTCCGATGAGGCCCAAGTGGGACACCCCTCTCAACCGGGCCTTGAACGAACTTAAGGGACTCCCTTTGGATCAGCGGCCGCAATATGGTCGTGTGCACGGCGCTGGAGACGGCGCCACGTGGAAGGTGTTTTACAATGAGGGCCCGGAGGCCAAGAAGCTGAAAAAGAAGTTTAGTCAGGCGGACATCGACGCGAAGGTGAAGCTTATGGTCGAGAAAAAAGTAGTTGAGAAGGCGAAAAAGTAGCCGAGGACAAATATGAGTTGCTACAGCAGGCAGTCAATGCAGCTGTAACTGCCTGCAGAAATGATTTTGCTACTAACTTGGTTCCAGTTATCATCAACTGGGCGAAGGAAAATCCAGACAAGACGGTACATGATTTCCCGTTGCCCAGTTTCGTCGGGAGCAACTCCATGAACAACAACACCATCGCACCATCACTTGCTCACGCAACCGGGCCTCCTCTCGCAGCCGCTCCCACTCATAATAGCCCATCCTCAGTCATAGGCGTGCTAGGTGGGCCTTCGTCTTTGGCTGAGCTCGACGCCGTCACGGTAATTACATGTCGCACCAACACACACACACACACACATATATATATAGGGAAAATCCATCCTACCACCCGGTGGTAGTTACCCCACATGTCTCATATACTACCATGTGGTACTATATATACTATTTTATTATGTTAAATATGTTCATATACTATATCTAAGATATTTCAAAGCAAGTTACATGAAAAAATTGCATACGAGCCCATAGTTTTTGTTATATTTATAAAATACGTACATATTTGTACGTAAAAATGAGCATACTCAAAAAATAGTACATACTACCTAAAAATTAGTATATATACTACCTAATCATTGTTATATACTACATACTACACGTACATACTCTCGGTTCCGAGAGATACTACATACAACACACAAAACGCAAGTAGTGGTAACTACCACTGCTTGTAGGAAACATTTGTCCTATATATATATATAATATTCCATTTTTGTTGCCTTTCGGTTGTTTTACGCCACAGACATATGTGTTTGCAGGCGAAAGAAACCCCGTGCACCATACTCTACTTGATCAAAGGCCAGAAGGTGGACGTGGGAAAGGGGATGATAATGGACCCCTCTCAATGCATGTTCCACAACCAGCCGATCCCCGCTGGGCACTTCAGGGTTAGCTTGACCAGTGTGAAATCGGGGCACGAGGATTTGCCTCCTCCAGTACAGCATGTGGGAGCGAACGACGAGACCCCGCCACGGATTGGAAGCTGCAAGAATTGGGTGCTGCTATGGCTGAAGAATCTTATTCGTCTGGAGCCGGCCGAGAGCACACCAATAACTACCACACATCAACAACCATGTGCGGAGACCACCACCCCGCCTACGCAATTACCAGCTCCTGTAGTGCCGGGTGAGAGCGACGGACGACATGATGAAGGGGGTGCAATAGTACAGGTTGATGTAATTTCTCCTGTAGAACAGAGAATGGATGATGACATGGAGGTCGACCCTATGGATTACATCAATACAAACGCGTATGACTGTGACATAGATATGATGAGTCAACCATATGACGAATCAGGCTATCAGCTTGCTAATGAGGATATGGATGATATGCCCGGGCAGGGTCGTACCATGGATTGCAAAAAGTCTCTCTTCATGAAATCCTCACAGGACACGCCTGAAGATGCCGCCTCAACACAGGCTCAACTAGCCGGGCGCGAGGGTCGTACAGTACTTAGCTCGGGAACACTGGGGCAGGGGTTAAGGAAGGGTCTAGAAGGTGTGCCCAAGAAAAAGGAGAGGAAGAGATCGGGGAAGGTAACTGCCTCCAAACAAGCCAGAGCACATAGCAGCCAGACGATGCATTCTGAAGAGCGTGTACCCATAAAAGGTGCGGTCATATTCCATCTCAGGGGCGAGCTGATGCTACCGCCGAAACCGCTAGAGGCACTATCAGGGGATCTCAGGAGACTGCACGACCATGTGCTGTCGACTGAGAAAAGCCTACTAGCCTCAAAGGATCCAGGATATCCGACATACGCGGCTCATGTGCCTGAGGGGAAGTGCCACGTCGACACACGGCCCGCGGAGGTGTTCTTCCTGCGGTTTGACCATATCTTTGAGATGTTTCTAACAATGCGGCTTGATTTTACTATCGTCCGCCTTTTTGCGCTACATATGAGCTCCGTCATGAAGAGTGAAGAAGTCTCGCAAATCTGTGTGGCGGATCCGTACTACATGCACGAGTCTTTCTTGAGTCTCGGCGACTTTGAGCGTGAAACTGCTAGGGAGTACCTCCAAAACTTCATGGTACAGAATAAGGACCGGGAAATTGTCCTCGTGCCTTATCATCCAAAGTAAGTCAGTTACGGATAACCCTTTCGTACATTTCAATCATTCCTTCTCTCTCATATGGGGAATAATTTGACGTGTCTTTTCCCCGCAGCAACGGGCGCGCCGTCCTTATCGTTCTTTACCCGCAAGTCTCCCACGCCGTGTATTTTGACCCTTCTAGAGACTACGAGAAAAAAGACTACACCCACATAATGAATATTCTAGATGATGCTCTCCAAGGCTTCAACTTTAGAGGTGGCCACGTGCAGATCAAGAAACAAAGGAACAAGAAGATGGGTTTCGCGCATAAAACTAACTTCTCCTGCATCCATGTCCCAAAACCAAGCAAGAAGGATGGATTCTACATCGTCCATCTCATGATTCAGTTCAACACGGATCACCAAAAGCTTCGCATTAACAGCAGAAATGATGATCATATCCACAAGTGGCTAGAATCTCATGGAGAAGCGGATTATAAACTTAGAGATGACTTCTTTCGCATCCAAAGCGACATTGCGACGATCATCACGAAAGAAGTCGTCGATGAGAAGGGGATGTTCCACCATGGCCCTATATCACGAGCTGACGTCCGAACTCGCATAGGCATGCAAGGTCTAGACCTCACTGAAGGAAATATGCCCTAGAGGCAATAATAAAGTTATTATTTATTCCCTCATATCATGATAAATGTTTATTATTCATGCTAGAATTGTATTAACCGGAAACATGATACATGTGTGAATACATAGACAAACATATAGTCACTAGTATGCCTCTACTTGACTAGCTCATTAATCAAAGATGGTTATGTTTCCTAACCATAGACATGTGTTGTCATTTGATTAATGGGATCACATCATTAGGAGAATGATGTGATTGACATGACCCATTCCGTTAGCCTAGCACTTGATCGTTTAGTATATTGCTATTGCTTTCTTCATGACTTATACATGTTCCTGTAACTATGCGAATTATGCAACTCCTGTTTACCGGAGGAACACTTTGGGTACTACCAAACGTCACAACGTAACTGGGTGATTATAAAGGAGTACTACAGGTGTCTCCGAAGGTACATGTTGAGTTGGCGTATTTCGAGATTAGGTTTTGTCACTCCGATTGTCGGAGAGGTATCTCTGGGCCCTCTCGGTAATGCACATCATTATAAGCCTTGCAAGCAATGTGACCAAATGAGTTGGTTATGGGATGATGCATTACGGAACGAGTAAAGAGACTTGCCGGTAACGAGATTGAACTAGGTATTGGATACCGACGATTAAATCTCGGGCAAGTAACATACCGATGACAAAGGGAACAACGTATGTTGTTATGCGGTTTGACCGACAAAGATCTTCGTAGAATATGTAGGAACCAATATGGGCATCCAGGTTCCGCTATTGGTTATTGACGGAGAATAGTTCTAGGTCATGTCTACATAGTTCTCGAACCCGTAGGGTCCGCACGCTTAACGTTACGATGACAGTTTTATTATGAGTTTATAAGTTTTGATGTACCGAAGTTTGTTCGGAGTCCCGGATGTGATCACGGATGTAACGAGGAGTCTCGAAATGGTCGAGACTTAAAGATCGATATATTGGAAGCCTATATTTGGACATCGGAATCGTTCCGGGTGAAATCGGCATTTTACAGGAGTACCGGGAGGTTACGGGAACCCCCCGGGGGGTTATTGGGCCTACATGGGCATCGAGGGAGAAGAGGGAAGGAGGCAGGAGGGGGCCGCGTGCCCCTCCCCTTCCTAGTCCGAATAGGACAAGGGAAGGGGGCGGCGCCCCCCTTTCCTTCTCCTCTTCCTCCTCTTTCCCCCTTCTCCTATTCCAACTAGGAAAGAAGGGAGTCCTACTCCCGGTGGGAGTAGGACTCCCCCCTTGGCGCGCCCTCCTTGGCCGGCCGCCTCCTCCCCCCTAGCTCCTTTGTATACGGGGGCGGGGGGCACCCCATAGACACACAAGTTGATCTACGGATCGTTCCTTAGCCGTGTGCGGTGCCTCCCTCCACCATAGTCCACCTCGGTCATATCGTCGCGGAGTTTAGGCGAAGCCCTGCGCCGGTAGAGAATCATCATCGTCACCACGCCGTCGTGCTGACGGAACTCATCCCCGAAGCTTTGCTGGATCGGAGCCCGGGGATCGTCATCGAGCTGAACGTGTGCTGAACTCGGAGGTGCCGTACGTTCGGTACTTGGATTGGTCGGATCATGAAGACGTACGACTACATCAACCGCGTTGTCATAACGCTTTCGCTTATGGTCTATGAGGGTACGTGGACAACACTCTCCCCTCTCGTTGCTATGCCATCACCATGATCTTGCGTGTACGTAGGAATTTTTTTGAAATTACTACGTTCCACAACAGTGGCATCCGAGCCTAGGTTTTATGCGTTGATGTTATATGCACGAGTAGAACACAAGTGAGTTGTGGGCGATACAAGTCATACTGCTTACCAGCATGTCATACTTTGGTTCGGCGGTATTGTGAGATGAAGCAGCCCGGACCGACATTACGCGTACGCTTACGCGAGACTGGTTTCACTGTTACGAGAACTCGTGCTTAAAGGTGGCTGGCGGGTGTCTGTCTCTCTCACTTTAGCTGAATCGAGTGTGGCTACGCCCGGTCCTTGCGAAGGTTAAAACAACACCAACTTGACAAACTATCGTTGTGGTTTTTATGCGTAGGTAAGAACGGTTCTTGCTAAAGCCCGTAGCAGCCACGTAAAATTTGCAACAACAAAGTAGAGGACGTCTAACTTGTTTTTGCAGGGCATGTTGTGATGTGATATGGTCAAGACGTGATGCTATATTTTATTGTATGAGATGATCATGTTTTGTAACCGAAGTTATCGGCAACTGGTAGGAGCCATATGGTTGTCGCTTTATTGTATGAAATGCAAACGCCCTGTAATTGCTTTACTTTATCTCTAAGCGGTAGCGATAGTCGTAGAAGCAATAGATGGCGTAACGACAACGATGCTACGATGGAGATCAAGGTATCGCGCCGGTGACGATGGTGATCACGATGGTGCTTCGAAGATGGAGATCACAAGCACAAGATGATGATGGCCATATCATATCACTTATATTGATTGCATGTGATGTTTATCCTTTATGCATCTTATCTTGCTTTGATTGACGGTAGCATTTTAAGATGATCTCTCACTAATAATCAAGAAGTGTTCTCCCTGAGTATGCACCGTTGCGAAAGTTCTTCGTGCTGAGACACCACGTGATGATCGGGTGTGATAGGCTCTACGTTCAAATACAACGGGTGCAAAACAGTTGCACACGCGGAATACTCAGGTCATACCTGACGAGCCTAGCATATACAGATATGGCCTCGGAACACGGAGACCGAAAGGTCGAACGTGAATCATATAGTAGATATGATCAACATAGTGATGTTCACCATTGAAACTACTCCATCTCACGTGATGATCGGACATGGTTTAGTTGATTTGGATCACGTGATCACTTAGATGACTAGAGAGATGTCTGTCTAAGTGGGATTTCTTAAGTAATATGATTAATTGAACTTAAATTTATCATGAACTTAGTACCTGATAGTAGTTTGCTTGTCTATGTTTGTTTGTAGATAGATGGCTCGTGCTATTGTTCCGTTGAATTTTAATGCGTTCCTTGAGAAAGCAAAGTTGAAAGATGATGGTAGCAATTACACAGACTGGGTCCGTTACCTGAGGATTATCCTCATTGCTGCACAGAAAAGTTACGTCCTGGAAGCACCGCTGGGTGCCAGGCCTGCTGCTGATGCAACTGACGACGTTAAGAACGTCTGGCAGAGCAAAGCTGATGACTACTCGATAGTTCAGTGTGCCATGCTTTACGGCTTAGAACCGGGTCTTCAACGACGTTTTGAACGTCATGGAGCATATGAGATGTTCCAGGAGTTGAAGTTAATATTTCAAGCAAATGCCCGGATTGAGAGATATGAAGTCTCCAATAAGTTCTATAGCTGCAAGATGGAGGAGAATAGTTCTGTCAGTGAACATATACTCAAAATGTCTGGGTATAATAATCACTGGATTCAACTGGGAGTTAATCTTCCTGATGATAGTGTCATTGACAGAATTCTTCAATCACTACCACCAAGCTACAAGAGCTTCGTGATGAACTATAATATGCAAGGGATGAACAAGACTATTCCCAAGCTCTTCGCGATGCTAAAAGCCGCGGAGGTAGAAATCAAGAAGGAGCATCAAGTGTTGATGGTTAACAAGACCACTAGTTTCAAGAAAAAGGGCAAAGGGAAGAAGAAGGGGAACTTCAAAAAGAACAGCAAGCAAGTTGCTGCTCAAGAGAAGAAACCCAAGTCTGTACCTAAGCCTGAAACTGAGTGCTTCTACTGCAAGCAGACTGGACACTGGAAGCGGAACTGCCCCAAGTATTTGGCGGATAAGAAGGATGGCAAAGTGAACAAAGGTATATGTGATATACATGTTATTGATGTGTACCTTACTAATGCTCGCAGTAGCACCTGGGTATTTGATACTGGTTCTGTTGCTAATATTTGCAACTCGAAACAGGGACTATGGATTAAGCGAAGATTGGCTAAGGACGAGGTGACGATGCGCGTGGGAAATGGTTCCAAAGTCGATCTGATCGCGGTCGACATGCTACCTCTACATCTACCATCGGGATTAGTTTTAGACCTAAATAATTGTTATTTGGTGCCAGCGTTGAGCATGAACATTATATCTGGATCTTGTTTGATGCGAGACGGTTATTCATTTAAATCAGAGAATAATGGTTGTTCTATTTATATGAGTAATATCTTTTATGGTCATGCACCCTTGAAAAGTGGTCTATTTTTATTGAATCTCGATAGTAGTGATACACATATTCATAGTGTTGAAACCAAAAGATGCAGAGTTGATAATGATAGTGCAATTTATTTGTGGCACTGCCGTTTAGGTCATATCGGTGTAAAGCGCATGAAGAAACTCCATACTGATGGGCTTTTGGAATCACTTGATTATGAATCACTTGGTACTTGCGAACCGTGCCTCATGGGCAAGATGACTAAAACGCCGTTCTCCGGAACCATGGAGCGAGCAACTGATTTGTTGGAAATCATACATACTGATGTTTGTGGTCCAATGAATGTTGAGGCTCGCGGCGGGTATCGTTATTTTCTCACCTTCACAGATGATTTGAGCAGATATGGGTATATCTACTTGATGAAACACAAGTCTGAAACATTTGAAAAGTTCAAAGAATTTCAGAGTGAAGTGGAAAATCATCGTAACAAGAAAATAAAATTTCTACGATCTGATCGTGGAGGAGAATATTTGAGTTACGAGTTTGGTCTACACTTGAAACAATGCGGAATAGTTTCGCAACTCACGCCACCCGGAACACCACAACAAAATGGTGTGTCCGAACATCGTAATCGTACTTTACTAGATATGGTGCGATCTATGATGTCTCTTACTGATTTACCGCTATCGTTTTGGGGTTATGCTTTAGAGACGGTCGCATTCACGTTAAATAGGGCACCATCAAAATCTGTTGAGACGACGCCTTATGAACTGTGGTTTGGCAA
The DNA here is from genome assembly GCF_002162155.2 of Triticum dicoccoides. Taxonomy (NCBI): domain Eukaryota; kingdom Viridiplantae; phylum Streptophyta; class Magnoliopsida; order Poales; family Poaceae; genus Triticum; species Triticum dicoccoides. The sequence continues at coordinate 520,793,488 of NC_041389.1, forward strand.
GAAACCAAAGTTGTCGTTTCTTAAAGTTTGGGGCTGCGATGCTTATGTGAAGAAACTTCAACCAGATAAGCTCGAACCCAAATCGGAGAAATGTGTCTTCATAGGATACCCAAAAGAGACTATTGGGTACACCTTCTATCACAGATCTGAGGGCAAGATTTTCGTTGCTAAAATCGGATCCTTTCTAGAGAAGGAGTTTCTCTCGAAAGAAGTGAGTGGGAGGAAAGTAGAACTTGATGAGATAACTGTATCTACTCCCTTATTGGAAAGTAGTTCATCACAAGAACCGGTTCCTGTGACAACTACACCAATTAGTGAGGAAGCTAATGATATTGATCATGAAACTTCAGATCAAGTTTCTACTGAACCTTGTAGGTCTACCAGAGTAAGATCCGCACCAGAGTGGTACGATAATCCAATTCTGAAAGTCATGTTGCTTGACCATGATGAACCTACGAACTATGAGGAAGCGATGATGAGCCCAGATTCCGCAAAATGGCTAGAGGCCATGAAATCTGAGATGGGATCCATGTATGAAAACAAAGTATGGACTTTGGTTGACTTACCCGATGATCGGCAAGCAATTGAGAATAAATGGATCTTTAAGAAGAAGACTGACGCTGATGGTAATGTAACTGTCTATAAAGCTCGACTTGTTGCAAAAGGTTTTCGACAAGTTCAAGGAGTTGACTACGATGAGACTTTCTCACCCGTAGCGATGCTTAAGTCTGTCCGAATCATGTTAGCTATTGCTGCATTTCATGATTATGAAATTTGGCAAATGGATGTCAAAACTGCATTCTTGAATGGATTTCTGGAAGAAGAGTTGTATATGATGCAGCCAGAAGGTTTTGTTGATCCAAAAGGTGCTAACAAAGTGTGCAAGCTCCAGCGTTCCATTTATGGACTGGTGCAAGCATCTTGGAGTTGGAATAAACGCTTTGATAGTGTGATCAAAGCATATGGTGTTATACAGACTTTTGGAGAAGCCTGTATTTACAAGAAAGTGAGTGGGAGCTCTGTAGCATTTCTGATATTATATGTAGATGACATATTATTAATTGGAAATGATATAGAATTTCTGGATAGCATAAAGGGATACTTGAATAAAAGTTTTTCAATGAAAGACCTCGGTGAAGCTGCTTACATATTGGGCATCAAGATCTATAGAGATAGATCAAGACGCTTAATAGGACTTTCACAAAGCACATACCTTGATAAAATTTTGAAAAAGTTCAAAATGGATCAGCCAAAGAAAGGGTTCTTGCCCGTACTACAAGGTGTGAAGTTGAGTCAAACTCAATGCCCGACCACAGCAGAAGATAGAGAGAAAATGAAAGATGTTCCCTATGCTTCAGCCATAGGCTCTATCATGTATGCAATGCTGTGTACCAGACCTGACGTATGCTTAGCAATAAGCTTGGCAGGAAGGTACCAAAGTAATCCAGGAGTGGATCACTGGACAGCGGTCAAGAACATCCTGAAATACCTGAAAAGGACTAAGGATATGTTTCTCGTATATGGAGGTGACAAAGAGCTAGTCGTAAATGGTTACGTCGATGCAAGCTTTGACACTGATCCGGACGATTCTAAATCGCAAACCGGATACGTGTTTTTATTAAACGGTGGAGCTGTAAGTTGGTGCAGTTCTAAACAAAGCATCGTGGCGGGATCTACATGTGAAGCGGAGTACATAGCTGCTTCGGAAGCAGCAAATGAAGGAGTCTGGATGAAAGAGTTCATTTCCGATCTAGGTGTCATACCTAGTGCATCGGGACCAATGAAAATCTTCTGTGACAATACTGGTGCAATTGCCTTGGCAAAGGAATCCAGATTTCACAAGAGCACCAAGCACATCAAGAGACGCTTCAATTCCATTCGGGACCAAGTCCAAGTGGGAGACATAGAGATTTGCAAGATACATACGGATCTGAATGTTGCAGACCCGTTGACTAAGCCACTCTCACGAGCAAAACATGATCAGCACCAAGACTCCATGGGTGTTAGAATCATTACTATGTAATCTAGATTATTGACTCTAGTGCAAGTGGGAGACTGAAGGAAATATGCCCTAGAGGCAATAATAAAGTTATTATTTATTTCCTCATATCATGATAAATGTTTATTATTCATGCTAGAATTGTATTAACCGGAAACATGATACATGTGTGAATACATAGACAAACATATAGTCACTAGTATGCCTCTACTTGACTAGCTCATTAATCAAAGATGGTTATGTTTCCTAATCATAGACATGTGTTGTCATTTGATTAATGGGATCACATAATTAGGAGAATGATGTGATTGACATGACCCATTCCGTTAGCCTAGCACTTGATCGTTTAGTATATTGCTATTGCTTTCTTCATGACTTATACATGTTCCTATAACTATGAGAATTATGCAACTCCCGTTTACCGGAGGAACACTTTGGGTACTACCAAACATCACAACGTAACTGGGTGATTATAAAGGAGTACTACAGGTGTCTCCGAAGGTACATGTTGAGTTGGCGTATTTCGAGATTAGGTTTTGTCACTCCGATTGTCGGAGAGGTATCTCTGGGCCCTCTCGGTAATGCACATCATTATAAGCCTTGCAAGCAATGTGACCAAATGAGTTGGTTACGGGATGATGCATTACGGAACGAGTAAAGAGACTTGCCGGTAACGAGATTGAACTAGGTATTGGATACCGACGATCAAATCTCGGGCAAGTAACATACCGATGACAAAGGGAACAACGTATGTTGTTATGCGGTTTGATCGATAAAGATCTTAGTAGAATATGTAGGAACCAATATGGGCATCCAGGTTCCGCTATTGGTTATTGACCGAGAATAATTCTAGGTCATGTCTACATAGTTCTCGAACCCGTAGGGTCCGCACGCTTAACGTTACGATGACAGTTTTATTATGAGTTTATAAGTTTTGATGTACCGAAGTTTGTTCGGAGTTCCGGATGTGATCACGGATGTAACGAGGAGTCTCGAAATGGTCGAGACATAAAGATCAATATATTGTAAGCCTATATTTGGACATCAGAATCGTTCCGGGTGAAATCGGCATTTTACCGGAGTACCGGGAGGTTACCGGAACCCCCCGGGGGGTTATTGGGCCTACATGGGCATCGAGGGAGAAGAGGGAAGGAGGCAGGAGGGGGCCGCGCGCCCCTCCCCTTCCTAGTCCGAATAGGACAAGGGAAGGGGGGCGGCGCCCCCCCTTTCCTTCTCCTCTTCCTCCTCTTTCCCCCCTTCTCCTATTCCAACTAGGAAAGAAGGGAGTCCTACTCCCGGTGGGAGTAGGACTCCCCCCTTGGCGCGCCCTCCTTGGCCGGCCGCCTCCTCCCCCCTGGCTCCTTTATATACGGGGGCGGGGGGCACCCCATAGACACACAAGTTGATCTGCGGATCGTTCCTTAGCCGTGTGCGGTGCCCCCCTCCACCATATTCCACCTCGGTCATATTGTCGCGGAGTTTAGGCGAAGCCCTGCGCCGGTAGAGCATCATCGTCGTCACCACGCCGTCGTGCTGACGTAACTCATCCCCGAAGCTTTGCTGGATCGGAGACCGGGGATCGTCATCGAGCTGAACGTGTGCTGAACTCGGAGGTGTCGTACGTTCGGTACTTGGATCGGTCGGATCATGAAGACGTACGACTACATCAACCGCGTTGTCATAACGCTTCCGCTTACGGTCTACGAGGGTACGTGGACAACACTCTCCCCTCTCGTTGCTATGACATCACCATGATCTTGCGTGTACGTAGGAATTTTTTTGAAATTACTACGTTCCACAACACTCACGCCGTTCAAGAAGCTAGGGTTCGTCCTCGATGATATGGAAGGATGGAACTTCTAGTGATTTATGATGCCGATGATGATGATATGTGTCGGTTGAACTTGTATACTTTTTGTAGCGATGAAACTTTGTGATGTCCACGGTCCATGCCGAACTTGCGTAACGCTACTTTGTTAGTTTGCGTACGATGACGTACGTACCTCTAGTTAATTAATTTGCGTACTGTATGTTGCATCTAGTTGTTAACCCTTTGTTTTTCGGTGTTGCTCTAGTATATTTTGTTGCATATATATGATTGTACATCCTCTTCATGAACATGCATCTCTAACAGGTACCTAGTTTCTTGATGGCGAGATGAAATTGCTATGTCGTGTACAAAGGGAAGGTTCCGGAGGTGTACAACGAGTGGCATGAGTGTCAGGCGCAAGTGAATGGGTTCACGGGCGCCAGCCATAAAGGCTTCAAAAGCAGACAAGAAGGAGAAGCTAGTTACTTGAGGTTCACGCTAGCGCGAGAGAGGACTCGTAACCGCCACCTCATGTACTGCATAGTTCCGCTCTCACTCATAATGATAGCACTTCTTGCGTATACCTTTGTTTAGATGGATGACGTTGTTGTAGTTGTAAGTATTCGAGACTTGCATGTATCGCTATTTTCGAGATGATGATAAGATATCACTTTGTGTTGGATGATGATTATGATGAGACTATTTGTATGTACATGCTATGATTACATTTGTGGTCTCGCAGGCATTTGTATGTGTATCATGATGACATTTCTATGTGCTAAAGATTCTTCTATATATAAAGCCTGTTCAAATACAAAACAAATATGCCAAAAAAAACAAAAAAACCTACTTAAATTAGCAGTAGCCAGTGTATAAAAGTTAGCAGCAGCGCGGCGATAGCAGCAACGCGTCCAGGCAAAGCGCGCTAGAGCTACTAGCAGTAGCGAGCTTCCGCTAACAGCGCTGCTGCTACACTTGTGTAGCAGTAGCGCCTGTGAGCACGCGCTACTGCTATCTGTTAGCTGTAGCGCCTTATTAGTAGCGCCTATCCCCGCGCTACTGATACATCTAAAACCCGCGCTGCTGCTAGCCTTTTCCCTAGTAGTGTTGATGTGTGTTGCTTGCTGATTTTGATTGTTGTTCATTGTTCATAGGTAAAAGTTCCCATTTATCGTTATGAAAAAAGGAACTTCATGAAGATTGTGCTCTCTATATCATAATCAAGAAAAAACTTCTTAAACGTTGGGAGAAGAGTAATACCCCACTCCATTGTTTGGCTCACTCATGCAATCCAAGGTTTGATGATTTATATATGTTTGTCATTTGACAATCTCAAGTTCTCAACTTTAAAAGCTTGCTAATTTTATATTGTCATGTTAATAGGTACTATAGTCCAAATTGGGTTGCGGCAGTCCGTGGCCGTGTTACCCCCATTGATGATCATGAGATTTTACAAATGAGAAACAAGTGTTTGCTGAAGTTTTTTTTCCGGACCCAAATGACAACAAGACCGTCAAGAAAGAATTTGCAGATTTTGCTCTAATGCTGAATGCCTTTCAGGATACAGATTCAATTGAAGATAGAGATGATTTTGAACCAAAGCAATGGTGGGGCACTCATGAAGGAAGCACAAAGTTCTTGAAAAGTTTAGCACTGAAGTTACTTGGGCAGCCCTCATCATCATCTTGTTGTGAAAGGAATTGGAGCACATATTCCTTCATCCATAGCTCCGGCAGAAACAGGCTCACTCCTGTACATGCTGAGGATTTAGTGTTGTCACATAACAACTTGCGTCTGCTTTCAAGACAATCTGATGCTTATCATGCTGGGCCAAGCCGGATGTGGGATGTGGGTGGAGATGGGGTTGAGAGCTTCACTGGTGTTGGCATGCTTGAAGGTGCTGACCTTACACTTGATGAACCCGAATTGGAGGCTAAGATTATGGATGCTCTCACTTGAGCTGTCTCGTTTAGTTTATGTTGTTGTTATGTTGTAATGCACAATTACACATTGTTTGAATTTGGTTCTATGGTCACCTGAGCCTTGTATCTTCTTGTTATGTTGTAATGCACAATTATGGATTGTTTGACTATGAATCTTCCTATTTATCATGTTATCTTCGTGAACTTTTGCATTGTTTCTCTATGGCCATTGAGAATTCAGAATTGAAACTTGTTGGAACTTGGAAGTTTGGAAATATATTCATCTGGTATGCTACAAGCCAACCTGTTTACTGCTTTCCACTTTTCATGATTGTCTATCTCAGATTATCAAGTCTAATATCATGTGATGTATTTTCTATTTTGCATACACCACGAGGAGGTGAGGACCTTGACGATCATTCAAGACTAGAAAAGAAAAGAGGCAGTCAGGCAACCAATGGGGTGGTATTTTGATCTCATCTCACACATTTTGTTATGTTTGTTTTTATTGCATGTAATTTTATTAATTATTTATATATATATATACTTGCCGTATCGCATATTGTTGTTTCTAGAAATTGTCGTATCACGTATCGCCATACTCGTATCATCGTATCGGTATTGCCGTATCGGTGCAACGTAGTATATCACAGAATTCAGGCTGGTGTGTTTACAGATTATATTACATGTAGGTGTTGACACGGGAGAACTAGCAGGCGCCGATGACACGGGAGAAGTAGGGGGCCCTAGAGTGGCACTAGGGGCGCCAGTGGCGGCAGGGGTTGAGCTGTCGAACATCACCATGAATTCATTAACGATCCACACGGAACGAAAGAACAAAACATAGCAACGGTACATAAAGACCCTGTTTGGTTCAGCTTTTATCGATGGATTCCGCTGCCGCGCAGCAGAATCGGAACCAAAGGGCGAATCCAGCAGAATCCGATTCCAGAAATCCGCTGCCAAAATCTGAACTAAAAGCGGAAACAGCCCAGGACGTGCTTTCCAAAATCTGATTCCGATGCGGGCCAAAATCTAAAAAAGTTGTATCAGCTGGTTTGCCAAATGACCTACATCTTTTTCACATCAGATTTTCCACAGCTGTTTTTCACAGCTGCTTTTAGAAATCAACAGCCGAATCAAACAGGGCAAGCTGCAACTAACCGGAGCACGTGAGAAGCGTCCTTAGTGGCAACATGGCGCCGCACCTGAGCGGCAGGATGATCATCCGGATCGGATCGATGGCATGGGGAAGAGCTTGCTCATGCCGCCGTTCATGCCGTGGCAGAGGCAGATGAGCGCGCCGCTGATGACCGACTTGAGGCCGTCGCAGCACGTGGCCGGGGGCGTGACGACGGTGATGTTGGTGAGGTAGTCCACACATGGCGCCATCTGCATCAATGGCGTTAGGCACTCTGCGGGCGGTGGCGTCGATGGGGCGGCAGCAGAGCCAGTGCTGGGCGGGACGTGTAGGAAGCCAGGCAAGCGTTGAGCTGGTGGAGCGCCTGGCGTGCCGGGGAGCGGCCCGAACAACGGTGGGAGCCCGGGATCTGAGGTAGTGGCGGGAATGGGAAGCCTCAGAACAACGGCGAAAGGCCGGGGATCTGAGGCAACGAACAGTGACAAGCCGGGGGTGCTTCCGACCTGGGCGGCGGCCTTGGACGAAGGATCTGCTTCTTCTTCGTTCGCCGTTGTGGTCGTGAACGCCTGGACCCTCGCTTCGAATGGCGGCAGCGTTGCTGCCACGGCCGCGAAAGCGAAGAACAATGCGATGAGCTTGGAGATCGCCATTGCTTGCGTGGGGTAAGGAGCGGCTGGAGGTACAGATAGAAAACACTTGAAAATTCATGAAATACTTTCAACCGTTATCCTTAGGAGTCAAAGGTGCTAGGCCGCTAGCTTTTGCTTTCTAGACTTATAACTAGCCATACCCACGCGGTGGCACGCCGTGCCCCGTCGATACGTCATATTTGTATGTCGCTTTTGTTTTATGCAGTGAATTCCAATTTGAATTAAGAAATCACAAGAGAAGAAGTCATGCACTGAAGCAAACTGGAAAGGATCACGGTCCATATTATGGGAACAAGATTAAACATGGTACATTCACTTCTGGGCTACATCATTCTGGTTGAGACCCCTAGAAAATTGGTGAAGTGGTAAAGCGCCTTTACAAATTGTTGCACGCAGCCTGGCTTGGCGCCGGTGTGTGTGAAATGAGCGGTTTTAACACTTCTTTTCATATGCTCATGTGAAATACTCATGAAAATGCCATTACACATATAAAGAGGGCACGTATATATGGATGTTTCTGAAGTCTTGTAAAGGGTAATCTTCATGTTTGCAAGCTAGATGACAGAGATGGGATTCTTGACGCTGTAGGAGGCCATGTAGGGACCAACAAAACATAATTGTTGTTCATAACAGGTGGAACCTTCCATCCTTTGCTCCCACTGAGATGGCAAAATGTCCTTGCATCACTACAACCTTTCGGTCGTATAAGGAAAATAGCGAAAAAAGCCGCCAAAACAAACATTTTTATCATTATGATACATTGGCACTATATTTATGCGTCCATTAAAATTAAGTTTGTTGTATCAATAATCTACAGACTTTTGGAAGGAAAACAGAGCATATGGAATCAAAATCTGATGTTCAGTTTACATTTATCCCCAAGGACAAAACACAACGTTGAACCAACTTTTGGAGAAAAAAACAGAGCATATGAAATTAAAATCTGATGTTCAGTTTCTCATTTATCCCAAGGAACTAACACTCAATGTTGACCTATGAACATAAAAAGGTAAACAGAACCAAGTACCCAATATTCTGCAGTAACTATTATCCATGATTTGCAATCGCAGTATTACTGCTCCATATCATTAGTAATCTTACTTCTGACTTGGGAACTTCACCAACCAATGCAACATGTTTGAATTTGTATTGCATTTAGAGCCACAATTACCTGCAAACAGGAGGAAGAAATAAATCGTGCTTCAAATAAAAGGATATCAAAGCCATACTTTTGGTAGAGAAGAAATCATACAAACATGGTAATATTTTCATATCCAAGCTTGTGCAAGCTGAACCTATTTATGCCACTGGAAATTAGACAACAACAACACATGTGCTATTACAAATAGAAATATGGAGGTCTCCTTCCAGGTAACCCATGAATATTTATGTTCTTTTAGGGGTCATAAATACTACTGATTTAATATGCAAGAATATATAGTCTGCTATTTAAAGAATTTTGTTGCTAAAAAATAGGTATCATATAAATAATGACCATCTGAACAATTCAGTTGATTGTCAAACTTCTGAACTGAGTCGAAACAAATTACATATCACATCAGAATCATTTTGTAGCCTACATCCATTTAAAAGTTTACATTGATCACTGATAGTATATATTTTATAAAGAGAATTTATCAATCAGTTCAACCATCACCTGCTTTTCTCTCATAAAGTCAGGCACATTTGTTATCAAGAAAAACTTGTCCATCAGTTAGAGGAGAAATAAGAAATTAAAGAAAGGTAAATAGTACTAATCAAACCAAAGGTTGGAAAGAACATAATTACCTCTTAGCACCAGGACAGACTCCTTTCTCCAGCATAGTAACAATCAGTCAACAACACTATTGCAGTGTTTAGCTTTCAGGAAAAACTAACACAGCGTACTTCCAGCTTTTTTCTATGACAGACGTCTGCAATGAGAAAGAAGATAATATTCTCAATTCTGTGACACGAGGCTGCAACGAAAAGAAGATAATATTATCACTGAAAATGAAACACAACTCATGGCATTGACAGGAGTAGGCCATAGCAGTTTGAGAAGTGGATCAGGTTCTTGAGTTCTGTATCAACACAAACTCAGGTGAGCACCAGATGGGAGAGAAAAACCACAATCATCAATACTTCAAAGTTCAAGAAAATGCAAACTTGGAGAACAAAATCACAAAGATAGACCGGATGATAAAGGGAAACCACAATCATCAATAATTTATAGTTTGAGTGTACCGAATATGAATTAGTTAATCATAGTATATCTGAACAAAATCTAGATTGGGGCTGCACTTCATCATAAAGCTCGAAAACAAACCTAAATTGTACAAACTAAATCACAACTCTGACCAAACAGTACAGTTCCATTTGGTTAACTTGCATCAATATATTACCATAGGGAGCCGGAGCTCGTCCACTCAGCAATTTTTTTGCAAACGTTAGAAGCATACACTAAATACTTGAGCCATGCTTCAATTAAATTGGTAATATGTGTATTCCACCTCGTCGAGAAAGATGATCGTATTTCGCCAGTGGAGTACCTCACCCGTGAGAAAATACTAATTGAATTCATAAAGATTTGCAGTTTGTACGTAGCTAAAAACATACCATCAGACCATAGGTGAAACTTGGACGCTGGTGTCACTGTGAAAGCAGCAGCAAGCTCGAGCGGTCAGGCCACCTCTCCGTATTCTCGAGGCCATCTTGTCCCTTAAAGCCAGCACCAACGCCGTGGGCGATCACCATAGTCTTCACTGGCAGTCACCAACGTGGCGTAGGTAGCAGTAGCGCAAGAGGTTTTAGAACATTGAGGCGCCGTTTCGGAGGCCTTGGCGGCCAAATTCGCTCCACGCAGGCCCGACATGTAGACTTGGCTCGGTTGAGCCAATTGACCGAGCATCTTACAGGTGAGCTCAGCATCGGGCTCGAAGTAAACGACAACCCTAGCTGGTGAGGTCGCTGGAAGAGGCCGTACAGGAACAGGAACGGCGCTAGAAGAGGTCGGGGGCGAGAGGCTACGCTGGGGCATCGACAAGCCGAGGAGCTGGAAGAAAAGTAGAAAACCAGATTAGGCCATCGGTGGAGGCGGCGCGGGGGTAGAACGCAAGTGAAGCCCACACGCGAGCAAACGGCCACAGCGCAACGACAACAAAGCCCAGAAAGAGTCAGCCTGCACATGCACCAAGCCACGCAACGGAACAGATGCCCATGCATGCAGGTCAACGTGACAACGACAGGCAGATGCGAATTCAGCCATTCTTGCTGGCCCACATATAACAGAAAACGCTAAGCACACCAACACAGACGTTACACACGTTCAAAAAATTTCAAACGAAAACATGAATACACAACGCATTTGTACACAGCCATTTACCAAAATAATAGCACGTGTCATGTACACAATTCACCATGGGTCACTTTCACATAAGTGGTGAAACCTTGGAGCAAAAACCTTGCCTGCAATAGAGGCTTGGGTATATTCAGTTTTGCTAGAACTAATCTAGATGAGATATAATTTGATCTCATTCATCTTTTATAGTTATTGGATGTGATGGTAAAAGATGCGTGTGCAGAGGCGGAGCCAGGATTTCTCAGAGCCTAGGGCTAAAACTAAACGGCTTTAAATGATGCCAAATACCACACATATTAGTGCATCCTAGAAATGCGCCACAAATTCACATTCAAGATAAAATATGAATTCATTATTACCACAAGAACAAATTTCAAATTTCGTACTCATTTCATCAATTAACAAAGTGCATCATTGCAAATGGGTAATAATATAACAAAAATGACTAAATAATAGTACAATTTAACACATCAATTCATTGGTTTCATATTTCTTTTATGGATTCAGCTATTTTTTGGGAGATAAAGAGATTCATTGGTTTCCGGTGATACAAAGGAACTAGAAAAAGAATAGCTGATTTTTTTTTAGAAAAGGAGGATGACCCCCGGCCCCTGCATCTGGACGATGCATACGACCACTTTATTAATTATTCTTACAAGATCTTACAAAGCCATACAACAGCAAGACTAAAGCCACCGTCTAAGCAACAACTGTCGCTACACCTATCCAATTGATGAAGGGGCGCAGATAGTCTGGACCTAATACCAAACAGACATCGCAGCCAAACCTAAACATCTAAGACTTGAGGTCCCAACCAGGACGCCTGACGGGTATGGGGCACCTAGCAGTCCGGCGCACTCACTCCTCAACCAAGACGCCCGCCTGGTATGAGGCCGCCGCAGCCACCTGCCACCAATCCATCGTCAGAGTTGTACTGTTCCATGTACCGTGTCAGGTCTCTCTGCCATCGACGCCACCACGACGCCCGATAGCGTCGTCCTCCTACGCAAGTCCATGCTCCCACAACGAACTTCGAATCTGCACTGCGCCACGCCGTCAAGATCCGTCGCCATCAGTGTGTAGGATGAAGCACCGCTCCACCAAAGAATCCGTCCTCTGGTCCCTCGATCACGTGTGTACCTCCAAGAATGACGCCCTCAAGGGAGGAATGACACCAGAGCGCCACCGTCATCCGATCATCCGATCTAGGGTTTCCTTCAGAGCTAGCAGAGAGTGGCCTTGAACTTCTCCACGGCGATGCCTTCAAGAAGGGAACCATGCAGATAGCGTCGCCACCGCCGGTCTTAGTAGAGGCCGAAGGCAAGTTTTCACCCAGATCAGTTCGAAGGGATCCAACTCTCGTGCACGGGACGCCGTCACCACTAGCACCACCAGGCAGAACCCTGGAGCACCGGCAGATCAGCGAGCCGCCGGCACCACCGCATCCAGATCGCCGGCCATGCCGGGCCGCTGCCATCCCCCGCGCCGTCCGGGTCAGAGACGGAGCCGCCGACCACGCACAGGGACCACCGCCGCCTGCACACACCGGAGCGCCGCCGAGAGCCTAGCGCCCGCCACCGCTTGCCGAGGGCCGCCGCCGTGTGCCCCGAGCGGACTCCCACGCACACCAGGGGAAACTGTTGTCGCCCCCAAGCCCGCGTCGGCGCACCCCGCCTCTAGCGCGCCGCCAACCACCACCGCGATCCGCCCGCGCCAGATCCAGCAAGCCGTGGGAGAAGAGATCCCGCCGACGCCGACCGGGCTTTGCCCGGCGGCGCGCCCTGGCAGCAGCGAGGAGGAGAGGTCGGGGAGGGACGAGGATGCGGCGGCACTAGGGTTCCCCCCGGTCGCCGCGCATGGGCGACACGGGAGGAGTTGGGAGGAGTCTCAACTGATTACTTAGGGCATGTACAATGGTGCTATCTTAGGTGTGCCATGTAGGATAATTGATGAGGTGGAGGAGAGAAAACTCATAAGAAAAGGCTTGTCTTCTCTTATCTCTTAGCACAATATGTCTCATCATATTTTTAGGAATTCCTAGTTATTGAAGATAAGGCTAAGAGATGATTCATTGTAGACATTTTTTCTTGCCATATCTAAATTATATGCAAGACTTAAGATAAGGCTACTTTATCAACCATTGTATATGCCCTTACATATTCCTGTAAAAAAATAGCTGATACAACACTAGAGATTACCTGTTCAGATGGTTGTGGAGATGGAGCCGAACAAGAGGCTTGAAGCCTGAAGGAGGACTGCGCAGGTCTGGATCGTCCCATCTGTCGAGGGGGAACACCTGGGGCGGCGGCACAGTAAACGAGCCTACGGGGATGCTACAGGCGCGTGATCGATCGCATCCGTGCAGTTGGCGAAAGGATCACAACAAACCAACCTGGCTTCGTGGGTTCTAGCGATGGAGATCTCAGTTAGGCCGAGAACGTGACAAGGTAAATGGGCTGAGCTGCTGAGGCCTAGGGCTAGGCTAGGCCTGTCAAAAAATATCTGTGTTACAACACGGGTTGGGCCATGCCTGGGGCTATAGCCCCAGCTGCCATAGGCCCAATTCCGTCCCTGTGCGTGTGTGCTGATGTGGGTTGTATCTGTTCTTGTTTTTAAAGTGAATGAGATCAAATTATATCTTATTTAGATGAGTTATAAGTACTCCCTACAATATTTCTCGTCTCTACTATAGAGATAGCACGGAACATTTTTTTAAAGAAACAAATGTCAAGATATGATGTACAGTTCAGCCGGGGAAAAATATATACGTAGTTTTTTTTTTGCAATCAAGAGCTTATATTTACTCAAGTAGGAGGATTACAGGGAAACTGAGTACAATCAGCTAGGAAAGAAGGCATGTAATTAATCCAAAGACATCTCCTTCTATCCTTTGTGGCTTGCTTTGCACATCGGTGAGCAGCTTCATTGGCTTCCCTATGCACAAAAGTAAGAACACAACTATTAAAACCTTCCATAAGCTCCTTGATCTCATGGCAAACGGCTGCGAAGGCCAATCTCTCTGAAATTTCAGAGTTGCACATGTCCACCATCTCCTTAGCATCACTCTCTATGCAGATTCTAGCATATCCCAAATCTCTTGCTATTTGAATTCCATCCCGAATGGCATACAATTCCATAATTTGAGCATTTGTTGCAAATTGGTACCAAAGAGCCTGTGCTCTTAGTAACACGCTGTCTACATCTCTGATCACCAGGCCTGTACCACCACATCTGGTGTACTCAAAGAATGAAGCGTCCACATTGATCTTAAGAGTTCCCTTCTCTGGTGGTTGCCATAAAACTGAGTGCATAGTCACCGTAGGTCTAGACTCTTTCCCTACGATTGTTAGATCAACGGCGCTTTCCATCACCCACCGTACAGAAGCTTGCACTGAACGTTCATTCTCGCCATGACTTCTAGCATTTCTCTCTGACCAAATTGCCCAACAACCACATAGAACAGTACAAGCAAATTGGTTAGACCCTAGCTTGCCTTCAAGCAAATCTGAAGTCCAAGTTTGCGGGTGTAGCTGTGGAATTTTAACCAATGCCACTTTCTTCATTTCATTCCAGAAAAGCCTTGCCCAAGTACACTGAAAGAGAGCATGGATAATGGTTTCCTCCTTGCCACAAAATTTACAGAAAGGTAGTTTCTCAATATGTCTTTTCAACAAAACTACCCTGTACGGTACAAAATCTTTTATAACTCGCCACCAAAAAAATTTAACCTTGGGCGGCACAGCCATTTTCCAAAGCTTTTTCCAGAAATTACCTCCAGTCTCACCTGACGACGATGGAACGTCGGATTGCCGAGCACATTTACTTAGAATTTTATATGTCGATCGCACTGTAAAATGGCCATTTTTCTCTTTCTCCCAGGCCCATACATCATCTCCCCAGTTACTGATTGGCATTGCACGTATTGCATGAATATCCGGAGCCACAAAGTTCGATTCCAGAGCCTCCTGATTCCATGTACCATTCTCATGATCAATGAGATCTTCTACCTTTGTAGCAGTTGCCCCTGGCAACCGGATGATTGGTCGGTAGCCATGATTTGAAGCAATCCATGGATCCTCCCAGATTTTAATACTTGCACCATTTCCAACTCGTTTAATTAAACCCAGTTTCAAAGTCTCTCTTACATGTAAAATAGCTCTCCATGTGTGGGAGGAGTTCCTCTTATTCGATGCCGACATAAAATCAGAATTGTGATAATATCGTCCTTTAAGAACCCTCGCACACAGAGAATCAGGACTAGTCAGCAATCTCCATCCTTACTTCGCTAGCATGGCTTGGTTAAAGAGACCAAAGTCTGTAAATCCCATCCCCCCCTCACATTTTGGTATAGCAATGTCCTTCCATTTTTTCCAGTGCATTCTCCTTCTCTTTTCATCTCCTCCCCACCAGAACTTTGCCACAATGCTAGTGATCTTTTTGCATGTTTTTTTGGATAGCCTGAAACAACCCATTGAGTAAGTTGGTATTGCTTGACATATAGATTTAATGAGCACTTCCCTGGCTGCACTGCTCATTAATTTAGGTGCCCGACCATTAACCAATTTCTTGATTTGGACTACCACATGTTCGAACTGACTATCAGATGATCTTCCTAATGCCGTAGGTAGACCGAGATATTTCTCAATCAACGCTTCTGTCCCAATGCCCGAGTTACTATGAGTTTCAACTTTCATTTCATCACTACAGTTTGTGCTAAAAAATATTGCAGACTTGGTCTTGTTAACCCTCTGACCTGACCCTTCTCTATATATCTCAAGTGTTTCATTCAGTTTTGCTGCCCCATCACTTGTTACCTGAGTAAAAACCAGACAGTCATCAGCGAAAAGTAAATGTGACACCCAAGGGGCGTGAATACCCACCCTGATTCCTTTACGCAAATGAGCAGATCCATAAGATTTCAGCAAGCATGTTAATCCCTCGGCACATAAAAGAAACAGGTAAGGTGAAATTGGGTCGCCTTGTCTAATACCATGAGTAGGTTTAAAAGACTCCGAGAAAACCCCATTGACACGAACAGAGAAGGACACCGATTCCACACAGGCCATAATTTTGTCAATCCACTGATCAGCAAATCCAAGTTTTGCTTGAACTGCCCGAAGATAAGGCCACTCTACCCTATCATAGGCTTTTGCCATATCAAGCTTGATAGCACAAGCTCCTGACTTCCCCTTCTTTCTTTTCAGATAGTGAATGCATTCATATGCAGTTAGCACATTGTCTGAAATAAGCCGGTTCGGAACAAATGCACTTTGCTCCTCAGAGATAATTTCATCAAGGATTGGTCTCAACCTGATCGCCATCACCTTTGACACGATTTTATAAAGCATGTTACACAAGGAAATTGGCCTATACTGCATTAGATCTTGTGGAGCTTTTATCTTTGGAATCAAAACTAGTACAATTTTGTTAATTGCCTCTGGCATATTACCTGTCTCAAAAAATGATCTTATCGCCGCGCATATGGAAGGCTTCAATAAACTCCAGTGCCGAATATAGAAACCTGCCATAAACCCATCAGGTCCAGGAGACTTACTGGGATGCATCATAAACAATGCATTTTCTATCTCCTCATCAGTCACTGGCGCACAAAGTCTCTCATTCATCACATTTGTGACTTTGTTTTGAATAACTTCTGTAACCCTTTCCGGCCTAGTATGAAGGTCAGCTCTAAAGAGGTGCTGGTAGAACTTAATTGCCTCTTCTTCCATATCCTCCTGAGCTGTGACAATACCTCCATCATCTTTTTTCAAAGATCTAATGTGGTTTGTTCTTTGTCTCTGTCGAGCTCGAGCATGAAAGTAACCTGTATTGCGATCCCCTTTCAATTTCCAATTTACACGTGATCTTTGTCGGGCCATCATTTCTTCCCTAGTAATTAGTTCCAAAATCCGCCTCATTAAACTTCTCTCTTGATTTGATGGTCCCTGACCCAAAGAGCATCCCCGTATATTCTCCAGTTTATCCCTCAAGCTTTTTAGTTGTCTTGTTACCGATCCAAACTCATCTCTTCTCCATCTCTGCAAGTTCCCCTTCACAATGAACAGTGAATCCTGCACTTCCAACAGATTCCCATTGCATGAGATCCAAGCTTGGGTTACCACCTTGTCATAATTTTCGTGTCTAGTCCAAGCATTCTCGAACTGAAAAGGCCTCGATCTTTTATCCCTGCCAAACCAATTAGATATTTGAATTGTGATTATCAAAGCACAATGGTCCGATTCCATGGTCTGAACGTGCAGCACTGAGGTGTTGTCAAAGCTTTCCTGAAATTTCTCATCACCAAGACCTCTATCAAGTCTTACTTTAACATTGTTCATGACTTGTTGTCTGTTATCCCACGTATACGGCAGACCAATATAACCCAAATCATCCAACCGACAATCATCCACAGCCTCGCTGAAACCATCCATTTTCCATTCTTCCCGGACATTCCCTCCAAACTGTTCACTCGCATCGAGAACTTCACTGAAATCCCCTGCGCAACGCTATGGTAGATTAGATTTTTGCCTTAAATATCTCATTAGTTCCTAACTGTTCTTCCTCCTGGATCTCACTGGTTCCCCATAAAAACCTGTGAATCTCCATTCTTTCTCTCCCAAGTTCTCATTCTGAATCGAAACATCAATGTGGGAATTGTTATAAGATTCCAAACTCACTACTGAATCGTTGTTCCAAAAAAGAACCAAACCGCCATTGAGTCCATTACTTCCAACACCAAAAGCATTGGAGAAACCGAGCCTGAATCGCAAGTCCTGAGCTCTCGTAGTAGACAGCTTAGTCTCCGAGAAAAAGACTAAGCACGGGTGATACAACTTAACTAAGTTGCTTATTTCATTAACTGTCTCGGGCCGCCCGCAACCCCGACAGTTAAGACATAGGATATTCATTGCGCACGGCGGCCATCCCCTACGGATGCCGCCGATTTTGCTGACAAATCTGAAGAAACACCACTGTCAACCGCCACTCGATCCGCCAGTTTAATCTTTTTTCTGTTGCCATTCTTGTGAGGAGTTCCTGCTGGGTCCTTCTCATTATTACCATCAAAGAGATCAACTATGGCTGCCATTGAAATAACCGATGTCTTCATCTTGACTCTCTTTGTGATGCACTTGTTAATCTTGCCTTTCTGCTTGGAATTGAACTGAAAGCTTACCACCAAACTGTCATCTTCCTTCACCTGGACAGCAATAACACAAACAGCAACTGCAGCGGCACAAACGAGAGCTCCAACAGGGCTATTTCCATGGGCAAGATCGCCCCACCGAGGCATAACCTGCTCCCTAGGACAGTCAGTCTCAACGGCGTTGGTGGCGGCACCGCCGGCTGCTTCAAGGATAGCAGGTTCGAAACAACACGGTTGCTCCTCAACAATCCTTCCTTCTTGCCCATCGGCTCGTGTGTTGGTTGACTCCGAGACTAGGATTTCTTGTTGCCGCAGGTCACCCAAACCAAACAGAGCCGCCGCCTTATCCCGCATAACCTGCAAGCTTCTCGCTGGATCTGGCGAGCTCCGGGCAATTAGCAGCGCCCGCGCCCTCCATCCATCCAGCTCCACCAAATCCACACCAACACAACCGACTACCATCAGCAGAGAAATCGAGATCGACGAAAAGCACCGGGAAGAACAGAGGCACTTTTAAAGGGGGAAAACCAAGGAGGTAAGAATTGGGGATTGAAGAACAGGGGAGAAGGGGAAGGGAACTGCAGGGGCAGAGGTAGATGATGGAGATGCCTAGACGCTGGAATCAGGGAAGAAGATGGAGAGAACAAGGGAAGGGAACGGCATAATCGCCAAAATGGCCATCCGGCAGACACTGTAGCAAGAGCGGCTTGCCACTAAAATATACGTACTTCGTAACCTAAAAAACGTGCACTTTCCTTTGAGGCAACTAAAAAATGTACACATAAAGCCATGGAATGAGACCCGGTACAGGAGCCGCTTTGTGCGAGTCCTTAGCTTCTCTCGCCTGAAGGTCTTTTCCCCTTGAATAGCAACTAGGCCGGCCTGTTTATCTGTTTTTTCCGCTCTTTCGTAAGCGATCACTTCGCCGGTTCAAATGTGTTTTTCTGTTCCTTTCCTATTTTCTATTTTTTTGTTTTCACCAGGTATTTCGCTTCTTTATCTTTTTTATTGTTTTCTTTGATTTGTATTTTTTTTGTCTTGGTTTCCACTGCCTTTTTCCTTTCTTCTTCTTTTTCTTTGGTTTTCTTTTTATCTTTCATATTTTCCATCTGTATTCTTCGATTTCTTCCTTGGTTTTCGCTGTTTTTCATTCTTTTTATAGTGTTTTTCTTCAGATTTTTTCTTTTCCTTTCTTTTGATTTCCATTGTTTTTTTCCAGTTTTTTTGCTTCTGTTGTTTTCCTTTTGTTTATATATAAGAAAATGTTGATAATGTATTTTAAAAACTGTAAACATGTATATAAAAATGTTGATCATGTATACAAAAAATGTGGAACCTACATTAAGCAAAAGTAGACATAAAAACATATATTTTTCAAAAATTAGTTTTGTATTAAAAATGTGATACATGTGTTTAAAAATGTTCCTGGTGTACACGAAAATGTACATTGTTTGTGAAAAAATATTTTATTGCTATTTAGAAAATACCTAACACATGAACAACATTGTTTTATACACATCAACAACTTTTACACGTTTAACATGTTTTAAATACAAGATCGACATTCTTTTCATATACATTGTATAGATTTTGTATGCATTTAATATTTTTCAAATGCTTGATTAACATTTTTCAATACTTGATTAACATCGTTCAAATGCTTGATTAAAAATGTTTACATGATCAACTTTTGTCATACACATAGTATATTTTTTGTATACATGAGAAACATTTTTCATACAGGTTTAACATATTTTTAAATGCTTGATTAAGATTTTTCAAATGTTTTGTGAAGCTTTTCTGATTCTGGTAAAGAAAAAGAAGGAAAACTAAGCCATTAAGTCAACTCTACCAAGAGCAGCTAAAACATGACTCCAACTCCGGAAAACCTAATACCGGCTTTTCTTACTTTGTTTGAAGCCATTTCTTTTCCTTCGAACCGTCTCCAGAGCCAGAGCCCCAATCCTTTGCTCCCGCTCACGCATTCCATTTATTCGAAACCAATTCGGAATCGAATTGCATTCTGTATAATAAAAAATAGACTAGCTTTTCCACTTGGATCTTGTCTTGCTTGCTAGAAGAGAGT
Organism: Triticum dicoccoides; assembly: GCF_002162155.2. Classification (NCBI taxonomy): domain Eukaryota; kingdom Viridiplantae; phylum Streptophyta; class Magnoliopsida; order Poales; family Poaceae; genus Triticum; species Triticum dicoccoides. Next base: position 520,813,580 of record NC_041389.1, read on the forward strand.
AATCTCCTGCACCACCTTTGCAAGCGGATAGCTAGCGTTCTCTCTACAATGATACTGGCGGATGAAGTACCTATCCCTTATCATATTTCAGTGGATCAGGTAGTTCCGGTTGTAGTCCCAGGGCTTTCAATTACTACTACTTATGATGTTTTACTACTACTTATGATGTTTTTCGTTCTATTGAAATCCTCCATCGAGCCCGTGTTTCATTGATTAATATTGGGCACATCACTTTTCATACGCATTTATTGACCGTCCGGTAAACTAGACTCGAAAGTATCCTATTTTTAAAACGAAGACCCATCATAAAACAAATTTGCTATTTCACATCTAGATGTGAAATAACTATCTCACATCTAAGTCCCTCATTGTTGGATTTGTTTTGTCTTTAAAATTCGTGCACTGATGATCTGACGATTTGTTCGCATTTGATTGTACGATCTGGCGATTTGTAGCGTGCGCTCGCGCAGCCCGCATGCAGCGTGCCAGCGTGCCAGCGTGGGCTAGCCCATGTGTGCTAGCGTGGACTGCCTTTCCTTTCTGTTTTTTTCTTCTTTTGCCTATTGTTGTATTGTCTCGATACACTGCAGCTGTTGCAGTTTGTGAGGTATTTTTTGTCTTTTTTTCATTTCTTTTTTCTCCCACTTGTGATACTATGATATGTGTATATATTAGATGACGTGTGCAGGCATCTCCTTTGTGCGTGTATATACCATATGATTGTTCGTGCATATTTTTGGTTGTTTTGATTTGTATTCATCTACGCAACGTGTCCACGGAATTGTAAATCATGTATCGAAATCATTTATATTCATGTTCATTTGTCCCATGGAATTTTGTAAATCATGTTCATTTTACGGCCCATCACACCACGCGTCTTTCTTTTTTGGGCCGTTTTTCATGGTCTTTTTTCTGTGTTGTAGTTGAAGATAAGTGTTGTCTGTATAAGTTGGAGAGACGAGCTGACTGCTGACTCGTCGGCTCTGTTTCTTCGCTCTCTCTATCCCATTGCTCTTTGTCTAAGGAGTAGAGGCGACCCGGCCAAGTTTCTAAATAGTACAATGACGGGCAACGACCAATTTCTTGTTTTTATTTTTGTTCTCATGTCTAACGCTAATATGTAAGAACCTTGTGTCTTTTTATTATTCTTGTCCCAATTGCAAGTCGACCAGCGACATGTATCTGGGTCCAAACCGTTTTGGTCCTACAAGTGTACTCCTAACCGGGTTCGCCTTTTTATTTTTTATTCTAGTTACAAGTCGACCACCGACATGCAAACTGGAGCTCGTCTTTTTTTTTGTCGCAGTTGCAAGTAAACCACCGAGATGCAACTCGGTCCAACATATTTTTATATTATGTTGCAAGTTTGCATCTTGTTGTTGTAATTTTCGCGTAAACTTTTTATCTCCCGGCGTTAGATGATGTATTCCGTGTCTCCTTGTTATGTTTTGTCTACTTGTCTCTAACTGAGGCGCAATCCATTTTTTGTTCTAGGTGCAAGTCCAACCACACACTGACATGCAATAGAGGTCCCATCTTTTTAAACTTTTGTTCTTTTCTCTTTTGTAGTCTTTTAAATCCATAATTTTTAAAATTTTATAAGTACTTTTTAAATTCACCATTTGGTTTATTTTTCGTCATTTCCTGCAAGCTCTACCTTCCGCCTCCCTTGTTGTTGTTTGTTTTATTGTGTATCCTATTGTGGCCTAGGCCTATTCGACTCCGCTTTTGTTGGCCCTCAACTCATAATTGGGGTCTGACCTTTTTTTGTCCTAGTTGCAAGTCCACCATCGACTTACAACTGAGACCCATTTTTTTTCTCCCATTTGCAAGTCCGCCCATGCCTCACAATTGGGGCCTGTCATTTTTTTGTCCTAGTTGCAAATCCACCCTCGACTCGCAACTGGGGCTCGGTCTTTTTTTTTTGTTCCAGTTGCAAGTCCGTCCTCGACTCGCAACTCGGGTCCGACATTTTTTCCGCCCAATTGCAAGTCCGCTCTCGACTCTGGGACCCGTACTTTTTTTATCTTAGTTGCAAGTCCATCTTCAACTCGCAACGGGGCCTGACTTTTTTTCTATTTGCAAGTCCACCCTCGACTCACAGTTAGGGACCGAACCTTTTTGAACCAGTTGCAACACCCGCCTTGACTTGTAACTCAGACCTGTCCCTTTTTTGTCCTAGTTGCAATCCATCCTTGAGTCGCAGCTGGGTCTGACCTTTTTTTCCTGGTTGCAATTGCACTCTTAACTCGCAACTGGGTCTCGATATTTTCTTGTCCTAATTGTAAGTCCACCCTCGACACACAACTGGGTCCGGCCTTTTCTTTCTAGTTGAAAGTCCAACTATGGCCAAATCATTTTTGTCCTAGTTGCAAGTCCACTCTCGACGCAAATGGGGCTAGACTTTTTTCCCCAAGTTGCAAGTACACCATCGACTCGCAACTGGGGCCCAACATTTTTTGTCTGAGTTGCAAGTCCACCCTCGACTCATAACTAGGGCGCAACTTTTTTTCTCCAAGTTGCAAGTGCGCCCTCAACTCGCAACTGGGGCCCAACCTTTTTTTATCCGAGTTGCAAGTCCACTCTCGACTCGCAACTAGGGTCCAACCTTTTTTGTCCAAGTTGCAAGTTCGTCATGGACTCGCAACTGGGGCCCAACCTTTTTTTTTCTGAGTTGCAAGTCCATGCTCGACTCGCAACTAGGGTCCAACCTTTTTTCTCTAAGTTGCAAGTTCGTCCTCGACTCGCAACTGGGGCCCAACATTTTTTTGTCCGAGTTGCAAGCCCACCCATTGACTCGCAACTACAGCTGAACTTTTTTCCGAGTTGCAAGTTCACCCTCGACTCGCAACTGGTGCCCAACATTTTTTAGTCCTAATTGCGAGTCCACCCTCGATTCGTAACTGGGGCCGACCTTTTACCCCAGTTGCAATTCCATCGTCGACTCACAACTGGGGTTCGACCCTTTCTAGTCCCAGCTGCAAGTCCACCCTTGACTCGCAATTTGGGTCCAACCATTTTTGTCCCCAGTCGCAAGTCCAAACTCGACTCGCAACCTGGGCCCGACCTTTTTTGTTCCCAATTGAGAGTCCATCCTCAACTTGCCATTGCCTAATTTCAAGTCCACCCTAGTCAGCGAACAAACTACAGATGAGCCGACCCAAGTAGTTAGGATACCTTTTTTGGTTTTGTTTCATTTTCTTCATGTTCTTTCTGCTTTTTATTTATCATGTTTCTTCATTTTTTTCATCTCCTTTTTATTTTTCTATTTTTCAAAAGTTGATCTCATTGTTTTTCATATTCTGATAATTTTTTGTTTGTTCATAATTTCACAAGTTTCAATACATGTTTCAAAATTGGTAAATTAGTTCATTTTTCTAAAAGTGTTCATGTTGGTCAATTTTTTAAAGCAACTCAAAATGTGTATTTTTTTTGTCTTGTTATTTATCTATTTTCTCTATTTTGTTTTTTCCTGTTCGCTTTTAGTTCAATGTATATAAAAAAGTTCACTTTTAGTTCATCGTATATTAAAAAGTTCATGTATATCATAAACAATGTTCAGTGTGAATTGGAAAAAAAAATTAGTGTGTAATCAGAAAATGATCACCATATATTAAAGCATTGTTCACCATATATTAGGACATTTTTGGTATTCGTTAACATTTTTTATAATTTGAAAAAACGTATGTAAATTCGTGAACATGTTTTTGAAATACTGAAAATTAATTATAAAATATAATAGTGAAAAACACAAAAACCAAAAGGCAAAAAATAAAATAAATCATTGGTTGCCTAGAAGCTAGCTATGGGTGATGTCCTTGTAAATGTATAATGATCAGAGGCAAAAGCTAACAAGTCGATTTAGCACTAGCGATCATTTTGTTTACAGGTTCCTTGTACGGGTAGCTATCAACCAGATTTTTTTTTACGAGGGGAGCTAGTGACCAGATTTGCGTATAGGCTGGTGACCAAGGGGGACGCACGACGAAGTAATTCTTAGTTTTGGGCTTTGACAAATTAAAATCAAACAAACAGGACAAACAAATAGGACAAAAAAACTTAGATGTGAGATATTATCTCACATCTAGATGTGACATAGACGGACCCATCATAAAATTATGGCACAACGATATGATGAGTGTTGTTTTAATGAATGTGATTTTTGTAATATATTTAGAATATTTCAAAGTATAAAAAAATCAAAAGCATAAAACTTGACCCCCCTCCCCCCAGAAAAATGAGGTTGTGGCTTGCCTCCCGTGCGCTGGGCTGGTCCAATATAGCACTCGCTTCGGGCGAGGCTGCCCTGCATCTCACTATAGGCTACTAGTAAATTGTACGTGCTTTGCACGCCATTCAAATATATATAAAAAGCATGGAAAAATACATTTGAATATGTATTATCTTTCCTAGAGTCGTATCGGACAAGATTCAACTTGGTTCTTACCTCTATAGAATTCAGATTGTTTCTTTTTATCAAAGTATCAGATAAGCATGTGAATAGATGCCTCTAGAACACATGAGATGGTTGAGTTGGGGGGTTCAATTAGAAGGCCACGCGGTAGAATCCTATGAGTTGAAAACTATATCCAACGAATGATAATGCTCGGATTTGCCTTCTCTTGACCGTTGGATGGGCATATCCAACGACCAGTATTTGAAACTATTGGCACATTATATAGTGGTATAGATTATTATTTTTGAGACAATCCCGCGAAGCTTTATTTAGACCAAAATGATGTTCATAGGTACAAAAAGAGAGATTACCGGGGTGCCCTAACCAAACATGGCGGCCCACCCCTAATTTTGAACAATGTTTCGCTAGATTGCGAGCCTTGAAATTCGAGCTCTTAAACTCATGCACAAAGCTACATCTACTAATAGAGGAGCTCTGATCTATTATTTCATGTAGGATCGCCCCATAGCTTGCCGGGTTCTTTTGCTTAATATCATCTACCACCGTCCTGCAATCCGAAGCTACATGTGCACTCTGTATGTTGAGATCTGCAGCAAGTGCCAGCGCTTCTCGAATAGCAAGAGCCTCAACAGTCGGAGGATCAAAAACTCCTTTCACCACTAATGCTGATGCACCCTGAAAAATCTCCTCCTGGTCACGACATATGGCTACTGCTATGCCGCGACTCCGGCTCTGGGGTACTGCAGCATCTACATTGAACCTCAAACCTCCTGACGCAATGTTCGAAGGGATATTAGCCATTGGTTCGGTCTGCATTGTCGCCTCTCTGGAGGCTTACTTCCTGTCTCCTCAAGTGTTTCAAGATCCCTCAGGTAGGCTGTAATAAACTGATGTGTTGCGTCTGGACTTTGAAAAATACCTTCCTTACGTCTCGCCTTCCATACCGACCAGAGAGTCACAACCAAACGCACAAACTCCCTCTGTGGCAGGTGATCATGCATTGCAAAGAGCCAATTCCGGGCATTCGTATCAGTGTTCATGCTGACTCGTTCAACCAACGAAACCTCTGACAGAGACCAGATACATCATGACATGGTGCAATCAAAAAGAGCATGCCTCCACGAGTTGACACAGCCGCACAACGCGCAGAGGTGCGTGGTCGCCATGTTGCGATGATGCAGGACATCCATAGATGGCATGGAATGTTGTGCAAGTCTCCATAAAAACACCCTCAGTTTTGCTGGGACTTTAATGTGCCAAAGATCCTTCCATGATTTGCCACTTGCGCTCAAATCTGATGCTCCTGCGTTTTCTTCTATCCAATTCTCTCTATGGAATTTTTTGTTCATGACCATCCAGTAGCATGATCTTACTCTGAATCTCCCGCTTCTCTCGGCCTCCCAGGCCCAAAAATCATCAATGACCCTGGTGCACAAAGGGATGGACATAATAGCGTCAGCATCAAATGGTATGAAATTTGCTCTTATCAGCTCTTCTCTCCATGTTGCTGTCGTTGCATCTATCAGTTCAGAGACAATCACCGGAGGGTTATCTGATATGGATGTTATGGTGCGCAACGGACCAGCCCTAGGTATCCAGTTTGTCTCCCAAATCTTTGTAGTACTTCCATCTCCGACTCGCCGGATTAGTCCTTGCCTTAATACGTCCCTTCCATCAATCACAGCTCGCCAAATTTTTGAGGGGCGATTCCCCAACTGTGCTTCCAGGAAACAACAAGTTGGGAAGTATGCAGCTTTTAGTATTCTTGCACTTAAAGAGTTCGGATCATCCAGAATCCTCCAAGCTTGACGGGCAACAAAGCAAGATTGAAAATTTCTATGTCTCTGAAACCCATACCTCCCATGTATTTTGGTTTAGTCATCACATCCCATGCTACCCATGTTGGCTTCCTCCTTCCTTGCTTGCTTCCCCACCAAAATTGCCTGATTATTGAGGTAATATTTTCACACAAACCTCGGGGTAACCTGAAACAGGCCATAGAGTAAACTGGGATGGCTTGGGCCACAGACTTGATAAGTACCTCCTTGCCTGATGCAGACAACAGTTTCTCCATCCACCCTCTGACTTTCTCACATACTCTGTCTCTCAAGTATTTGAACGTGCCCATTTTTGATTGACCCACATCAGTAGGCATCCCAAGGTACCTATCACTCAAAGACTCATTGTGCACGTTCAAAGTTTGTTTTATGTTATCCCTCATCACCTGAGGACAACCCTTGCTGAAAAAATGGATGACTTTTCATTATTTATCCGTTGCCCCGAAGCTTTGCAATAAATCTCCAACATGTTTGACATCGTCACAGCTCCCTCAACACTTGACTTAAAAAGCAGCAGGCTGTCGTCCGCGAAAAGGAGATGGTTCACAACCGGAGTTGTTGGTGCCACCTTGATCCCTTCCAGACTAGTCGACTCAGAACTTGATTTTAGTAGGCACGAAAGGCCCTCTGCTTCAATCAAGAAAAGGTAAGGAGAGATAGCATCTCCCTGTCGGATACCTCAAGTGGGTACGAATTGTTCTAATTTCTCACCATTAAAAAGAACTGAGAACTTAACTGACTGCACCATGTTCATTACTACCTGTATCCATGCTTGTGCAAAACCCAACTTCTCCATCATAGCCTTGAGATAAGGCCACTCCAAACGGTCATAAGCTTTCATCATGGCAAGCTTTAGGGCGCAGTAGCTGTTTGATTTGGCTTTGCTTCTCTTCATGAAGTGCAAACACTCATAAGCACAAATAATATTATCTGTGATTAACCTTCCCGGAACAAACGCTGACTGTTCTTCAGATATGATGTCAGGAAGGATTCTCTTTAGCCTGTTGGCAACCACTTTGGATGCAATTTTATAGATTACGTTACATAAGCTAATTGGATGAAATTGAGAGAGTTGGGTTGGATTCAAAACCTTTGGGATGAGTACCAAAACCGTATCGTTGACACATTCGGCTCCTTCCTCCCCTTTTACAATTCTCAACACCGCATTCGTCACCTCGTCCCCACAGATGTCCCAATGCCTTTGATAGAAATGTGCTGGAAAACCATCCGGTCCCGGTGCCTTTGTTGGAAACATCTGGAAGAGAGCAGTTTTTACCTCATCCTTTGTGTATGGTGCAAGTAACATGGCATTCATCTCCTCAGTTACTTTAGTTGGAACATTTGATAATACTTCTTCCATCCCTGATACTCCTTCTGACGTATATAAACTCTTGTAAAAATCCGTTACAAGAGATCTTAAGGCACCTGGTTCCTCTATCAACACTCCCAAAGAATCAGCAAGTGCCTTGATCATATTCCTCTTCCGTCGCCGGCTTGCTCGCAGATGGAAAAACCGGGTATTTCTATCTCCGGCCAAGAGCCACTCCAGCCTTGAGCGTTGCCTCCACATCAACTCTTCCCTATGATAAAGCTCAATGAGTTTCTCATTGATTTTCAGTTCAACATGGGATGGTGCAGACCTGGCTGGATCACTACGTAAACGGTCCAATTCATATTTCAAACTCTTTATTTCTTTCCTCACAGAGCCGAAAGTATTCCTGTTCCATGCCCCGAGCTCATTTGATATTCGCTTTAGCTTTGTCCGCAACTCATCCATGCTTTCTATCGGACCTCCCCCAGCCCAACTTGACGATATGGTCTCTGACCATGTTTCGTGGGTCTCCCACATTACTTCGTACTTAAAAATTTTCTTCTGATCTGGAGGACGGGTTCCATTGAAATTCAGCAAAATAGGACAGTGATCAGAAGTTGCCGCCGTCAGATGCCTAAGATGGGCATCCGGGTACCTCTCGCTCCATTCAGCAGTGGCTATTGCCCTATCCAGTCTTACCCGGGTATAACTCCCTCCGGCCACCTTCTTTTCATAAGTCCAGAAATGGCCTTGATAGCCAATGTCCATCAACATGCATACATCCACCGCATCCCGAAAACCCTGAATTTGTGCATTGCTCCTCTTCCCAACACCTTCTTGTTCATCTGGACGTAGCACCTCATTGAAATCCCCTATGCAAATCCACGGGAGGTTGCTCAAAGACCCAATTACTTTCATAACATCCCACGTTTGGTATCTTAGGTGTGTTTGTGCTTCACCATAAAACAAGGACATTCTCCATGGATCAGTGTTTGGTTCCTCCACCGAACAATCAATATGATACATCGAGTAACCCAGAATTTTGATCTTTATTGGATTATTCCAGAATATTCCTAAACCACCGCTCCTACCTTGACTAGTTACAGCATAGCCATTATCATAGCCGATGGTTCCTGCTAGACTTTCTACCCTTGTCCTTTCAATTTGTGTTTCAACAATACACAAAAGGGTAGGGGCAAACTCCTTCGCGATTTCGCGAAGCTCTCTAACTGTCGCAGCGTTGCCCGCGCCACGACAGTTCCAGTTTAAAACACTCATTGCGCCCAGCGGTGCTCCTCGCCGGAGCCCGCCGATGATGCTTCATTGTTGGTTGTTTTCTTTCCCATCTCTTCCTCAAACTCACTTGTCCCCTCACCCATCTCTGGCATTTCTCCCATGCCTATCTTGTTCGGCCTCTTCCGTTCCTTCCTCGGTGACACATACACCAGCGGAAGGGGAGGGACTTGGGGCTCTCTAGGCACCAGAACCATTGCTTTATCTTGATTTTCTTCAGTGTACACAGTTCCGGACGAGCTCGGTATATTATCCACCGATGTACGTTTGTTTGGCGTCTGAGTGTTTCTAGATTCCGGACTCACCAATCCATGCATTGTCAACTGCCCTGCTAACGGGTGCTTAGTAGCAGCCCCTGATTGCTCATCAGTAGCTTGGTTCTGTTGTGGACGTGCATTGAAACGCCAACTCTGGCTTGGATTGTACTGATCTCTTCCTCTTCCTCTTCCACCTGCCCAAGGTCCTCCTCTTCCTCTTTGAGATGCAAAACTTCCCCTTCCTGCCTGCTTGAACCTCACGTTATCAGCAGGAACAAACTCACCCCATTCAAACGTGGATTCATCATGTACTCCATCTCCGCATTCTTCATGCCAGTGCCCAAACTCACCCCAATTGAAAAAAAAGGTGGGTAACTTCTCATATTTCACCTGATACTTCACCCTCTCTTCTCCCTTCTTACCAGTAACAAAGCGCTTTATCTTGCTATTGATGTCTATCTTTACCTTTACTCTCACAAATTCTCCAAAGAAACCTGCAGGCAATTTCAGTTGCACCTCCTCCACCTCACCGATCCTGGACGCCAAACCTCTCACCGCTGGTTCAATCAAAAACTTATCTGGTAGGCGGTGAATCTGCGCCCACGCAGAGAGTTTGTCAAGTTTAAAGGAATCAGGGTTCTTGAATCCATCATACTCTTCCATCATCACAGCCTGGTCCCTGAACAGCCACGGGCCCTCATGCATCGCCTTCCTCCAATCACCCAGACACCCGAATTGCGCCGTGAACAAGTTACTCTTGATCTTCCTCCACTCAACTTTTTTAGCGGGGTTCCAGGCTGCCTGCATGTCTCCATACAGCGCGTTAGGGCTGAACGACTTTGGCGTGTGTACACGCGCAATGGCTAGCCACTTTGCCAGCTCCACCATGTGCGGCAGTTCCTCTTCGCAGATGAAATCGTCCTCCTCCTCCTCCTGCAGAGTCAGCCGTGCCAGTAGTTCCTCCGCGGTCTCCTTCCCGTATTTCCTCTGAGAGCCTGCGCTTTCTGCCATCGCGATCGGATCTGGAGCGAAGACATATGCGCGCTCAAGATCCACCACGATCGTGAACATGCCAATACGCGAACGGGCCTGAATAGTGGAAAACAGAGGCCCGTTGTGTCTATGAGAAGAGAAAGAAGGGGCCATGCTTCCGTTCTCTCTCGCCCAAGTCATCGCTACGTGCTCTAGTCGGCAGCTGGTAGTCACCGACCCGGGGAAGCAACAACATGATGTCGGCTTCTTTACAGTTGGCTACCTTCTTGATAGTACATGGATAATGAGAAATGCTCTTTGATTCCTAGGTGTATATACACCCTATATGTGAAAAATTAATAATAATAATTCAAAAATTCAAATGTCTTTTTGGAATAAGTTTGACTTTCTTTTGCACTAGTATGTAAATTTTTGCGAATAAAAAAGCCCTGTTGACTTCAGTTAAAAAAACAAATTTATTGCTGTATACAAGTCACTATTCACACTTTTTTGGCCTAATTTTTTTCTTTCTGAAGTCAACGTTTTTTTCTTGGTGGAAAATTTTAAGAGTATAATAAAAAGTCAAGTTTATTTTAAAAATATTTTAAGAATGTTTTACTATTTTTTCTCATATAGGGTTTATATACACCCATAAACCAAACATCCTCTTCCACGGATAATTGCATACTGTACTGCATATGTAGATAACGTCAACTGGACGACCCTCGCCGAAAATGCTAAATGGTGGCCGAGCTTCATGGAGGCGAATTTTATTAAAACTCAAAATTTGTACTTTCACGTTTCAAAAAATGAATACACATATACCGACACACATAATGTACATGTGTGCAAATTTGCATCACAGAATACATTGAAATGGGAGCTACATAAAAAACATGTGGCTTTTCAACACATGCATTGTTCATTCTGAAAGTCCATGATTTTTTACAGCTTGCAATTCAAGGTATTTCATCGTGAAATTTTACACACATACATATATTATTTTTTTCAGATCTTTTTTAAACCAAAGGTTCATTTAAAAAAAGGCCTCCCTGCCGCGCGGGCCTCCAAAATACCCTACCCTCACCTGCTTTGTGAAACTAATATGTACTAGTATAACGCCCGTGCGTTGCCACGGGCTCTTCAAAATTTATAATCAGTATCTTTCATTTATCATCCCCTCATATTGGATGATTATGGGGTGCTCTAATTAGAAACACAACAATCAAATATTAGGAAATTTCACCGAACGAACAACAACGAATAATACGATATCTATCAAACGAATAAAATAAGGTCATATTTTTGGTCCGTCATGCACTTCTGTTGAAAAATGCCTATCCCTTTTAGAATCAACCCACTGTTTGCTCGCCGCAAAAAAAATACATCTTTAAAGTGGGGAACCGATCGGTGCCAAAAAAAACTCAAACTCCTATCCAATCTCGACTTCGTGCTCTTTCACTTCCATTGATAAAGATGGGACGTCAAGGGTTTCATCATGATGACCTCGAGCAGCCGCCGACATCCCTCCCCATATCTACCCCTACCCCCTGCTGCCGCTTGCACTGTCCTTGCTCCTCAAGGGAGCTAGGGACACAATGTTCTCTACGATGGGCATGACCAGATCCACGAGGAGGCCACATTCTTCCATGGGAACCCAACCAAGCACACCACCCTCCGCAACCATCCAATCCCAGCCTAACAAAGTCAAGACCCGCCATCGATCCACAAATCAGGCTCGCCGCATCCAGGTTCACTGCAAGTCTGCGACGAGTCTGTAGTCGACATCTTGACTTTGGCTATCCCCACGGAAGAATCATCGGATCCTGCTTACTTTTACCATCACTTCGTCTCTTCCCAAGGCAGCGACACCACCCAGCCAATCACCACCACCGCTTGCGGCTTGCCTACATAAAATCATATGAGAAATCCCCACGGCGATGCTGTAAGATCACCTTGGCGACCTCGACAGTGACCGACTGGTCTAAGATCTAAGCTAGCCGCTCTTTGTAGAAACCAATAGAAGTAGGCATGTGACTCAGATTTGTTCTTTGGTGTGCATGCGTTTCTTGCTGCCCACCAGCTCTTGTCTACAACTCGCCTATATCTGTACCAGCTCTTGGTCTACAACTCGCCTATCTCCATGCTCGAGAATCTGGAGTGTAGTAGTTAAAAAAAGACCAACTTTATACTCATTTGATAATTCAACGTGCATGGGCATGCACCGGATGGAATTCACGCTCTATGTAAAATTTGGAGTGTAATGACCGTGGTTGATGAATGAAAGTCTTATTTCCGCAAAAAAAGAAGTTAAAGGTGAATATATTCCTCATGTGTAGAGTACAAACAGAGCATATAGTGGTGACCTAGTTTCTTTTGATTGAGGTGAATACATGCCAGTACTAAAATCTTCTAATTTCTTTTGATTGAATCCAAGTTGTCTCTTTTCTTTCGATTCAGCAAAGCTAGTTCGAATAAATAGGATTGTCTATATCTTAACTCCTTTGCCAATTAAGCTTCAAAATTGCAGTCTGATTCAGAAACAATCGAACGATTGTGTCGTTAACTCCAGGAGATTCTCGTTAGATCTTAGGAATGCTGCAAGCCATCATATCATATAAGAATAAGATCGACAATTGATATGGACAGATCTTACTACAATCATATTACTACTACTCGCACCCTGATATGGACAGATCATACAAGATCGAAGGTACGTAAGACAAGGTCCTCTAGATTACGAAAAACTGTTTGCTTCGCCTCATGTGAGACGGACCCCGAGCTATTCTTCAATGGCGCACCGCGCGCACATATTTGGCGGCGAAGTAACTCGTTATCCTAAGGACGTCCCCGTCAAGCCCGTCGACAGCGTCACCCTTTTCCATCTCCCCGGCTGGACCTCGCCGAGTTTCCACCGTCGACGGCCTGCCGCCGCCGCATTCTGCTGCACGAAGGAGATAAACGACGGTTTAGACGTGCACGGGTGCAGCACAGCAGATCGACCGACGGATCGGTTGACAACACGTACCGTCGCAGGCCGCGTGGCCGTGGTGGGGGCGGCGGCGCTCGAGGTGCCCCGCGCCTCGCATTCGCAGGGCGAGACGGCGCTCGTGGCGCTGGTGCCGATCTCCTCCTCCGGACGAACGAGGAGCCAGCCGTCCAAGCTGGGCGAGGCAGCCAACGGCGGCCTGCAGCGCTGCCGGCTCGACTCCTTGCAGTAGGCGATCGCGCTCGCGACGGCCTCCTCCCTCGCCTGGGCGGTGCCTTCCTCGCCGGCGGCGACCCTCCCGTCCGGCTTCGTCGCCCGGCCCTTCCGTCTCCCGCGCCCGTCTGGCCGCTCGTCCGCATCACCGGCGCGCTGCAGATTTCTGGCGAACCTGCGCAGGCACCGCCTTAGCGCGTGGCCCTTCCGTGCGGCCGTGTCACCGCCCTCCCTCACCGGTGAGCGCGCGCTATTCGACGAGCTGCTTCGGGCGCCGAGCAAGGAGGAGGAGGTGGACGACCTCGACGCCGGGGAGGAGCCCGGGTCGGAGGCCACCTTAGCGTCGCCAGGGCCGAACGCCGGCGACGAGGAGCTGCCCTTCTCAACGCTCGAAGCGCCGTCCGTGGTCGCTGCCGTCGCCACGGCCGGCGCCATCGCCGCCCACACGGCACACGGGAACATCCACGCCATGACGACCTGGAAGAAATGCATGGTGATCAGGAGCACTGGGGTTTGCTTGCAGGCCCTTGTGCACGTAGTACGTCCTTGTATATATATACACGTCGCGATTGCGACCGCGTTCGCCTCCGACTCCGGCGGTGGTTGCAGGGGGGGGGGGGCACGGCGGCGTCTGCCGGCGCGTGATTTCCGAAATCCGAGATGCCACAGCGAGATTCCCAAAATCCTGTGGCTAATCTATGGAATACTCCGGCGGTTCCTTCCATATACGGAGGGAGTACTAATTAATGCACGGTTTAATTACTCGATCGCTGATTTATCGGATGAGCTAGTAATGCGGACGGATCGCTGATTTATTACCATATTCGATATTTCCCGAGTTATGGCCTTACCATACCTGGATTGATAACCTTTGGGGTAATTTACATTTATTACCATATAATTACCATATTCAAATTTTCCTGAGTTATGACCTTACCATACCTGGATTGATTTATTACTATACGTGGATTAATTATGATTGATTACCATAAATACGTTGGGTATTGCCGGTCAGACGAGAAAAGAGAAAAACCGGTGGGAGGGGCTGGTGGGAGGTGGGACGAAGAAAAACCGGTTGAAAATAAACCGGTTGAAAGTGGGGGGGACTATTCAACCAATTCGTCCATTAGAAGTAGAGATAATAGACATTTTTTGCAGGGTGGGGCGTTGCAGAGGCCGGGCTCCATGGAGCCCGTTTTGAAAAAATTTTCAAAATATTATAAAAGTTTCAAAAAATGTCATTTTTTTATATGAATACATGCATCTTCTTCAAGTATGTACAAAGTTTCACCAAGTAATTCGATTATTTGCATGCTACACAAAAAATATCTGGCCCAAAGACAACAAAGAAAAACCCATTTTAATCTATGTATTTATCTTTTTGTGTACGTTACATATGAAAATATATGTTCATGAAATTTATACTTGTATACTACAAATATACATCTATGTATATACTATTCTCCAGATTTTTTCACTGTGTGAAAATAGTATTTTTTTTCTGAAAAATAAATAAAGAGCCCTATGGAGCTCGGCCTTTGTATGCACTTTCCGTTTTCCTGCAAGCATATACTTGTAACAGTAATTATTTCATCACATTTTCCAAAATGTTGGGAGTGAATTAAACCCCATATCTTTTTGTTGCAGGGAATTAAACCCCAGATCTGGTTGCACAATCGGGTTTGCTTTCCTAGAATCGGCGTTGAACGTGGGCCGCCAACCATGAGTAAAGGCGGCAACAAGGTTGGGCGGCAAGAGGCCACCGTAGGTTTGTTTTTCCTCTTTGCAATTGCTTGAAATTTATTCACACGTGTTTATTTAGAAAATGAATATCGTTCCAAGATTCGTGCACCTCTCTTATCTTTCTTTATCTTTCTCGAGCAGCTTCATTATATCCTGATTGAGTAAAATGCATCCGCGGTCATCGAACTTGTGTCGAAAGGTCACTTTGGTTATTGTACTTAAGAATACGGTCAATACGATCACTATATACGACTTGAGGTGATTATACGGTCATTGCCTCATCGTATAGCTCCGTATTTTGCCCTGTTGACTGGTCAAACATCACATCACTCTCTCTCTCTCTACCTATGTGGGACCCACCTGTCATTGTTTTTAAAGAAAAAAACACCACGTCGCATGAGAATCAAACCAGGGATCTCTGCTGAAGCCCACGTACTCTAACCACTATGCCCACAGAAGTTTGTGTTAAATCTATGGAGCATTATGAATATTTAATTAACACGCACAAAACACACTTACACAGTTACACGCATGCACGCAACACTTTTGAACCCTTGCCGTGCTCATCATGGTGTCCACGTTGTGGAGCTAAGACCTGTGCGGCTGTACGTACGTGCATGCCGGTGAATGGGAACATGTCAGCGTTCAAGCGAGGACAATGGGCTGAGCTGCTTGTGCCCCAGACGTTGGAGAGTCCATGTCCGGCTGACTCGCGTGTGGCCATCAACTGATACGGTCCTGTGGCCATCAACTCGGCGTGACTCGCGTGTCCTCGTATTGTCTCGGGTGCGTGTGCTTCGAGCGATCAGATCGATCAGCCGGCGGCATGTTGTTACATATACGTGCCTGTGCTACCTAGCCTAGGAAAATGGATCGAGCAGCTAGCTAGGCTTCTTCCTTTGTACGTGTAACTGTCGCCGTCTACGTCTCAACGGAACCGATTTAGCTCAGAAATTACTCGAGCTAGCCTCATACGCGTGTATAGATGAAAAGCACTCGGCTATATCGCCGTTGAGGTAAGTACCTGCGCGGCTGCGACAACAGCGGCAACGGTGGCCGGGCTCATCTAAGTGCAGGTGGCGATGGCGTGAGCGGAGCTGCGAATCCTCGGATGATGCGCCCGTCGGTGAAGACAGCGAACGCCCGATATCTATATCTATACTATTATATAGTGTACCAGTTTTGAAATTTTGAATCTCATGACCAGGAAGCAACCTGAACCATTGATAGGGTCCATCCAATGGTTGGAAATGCTCGGATTCGCTGCTACAGTTCTACCTACAGTACCAGCGTAGCTAATGTTGTTCTCCGGAACCATCCATAGATAATTAGTACCAGCCAAGCTACTGTTGTTCTCTAGAACCATCCACATATGTCAATGCTGGAAAAATCCACATGCTTGTTGCTGATGTCGTCCATTCGCG
Source organism: Triticum dicoccoides (assembly GCF_002162155.2). Taxonomy (NCBI): domain Eukaryota; kingdom Viridiplantae; phylum Streptophyta; class Magnoliopsida; order Poales; family Poaceae; genus Triticum; species Triticum dicoccoides. The sequence goes on from NC_041389.1 coordinate 520,830,038, forward strand.
CATGTAGCTGGCTGTCTCAGCCGCCTTGGCAATCGATCCATAAGCATCGGTAGCGCACACACTAATCGCGTCATGGCAGAAGGATTTGGGACGGAGTTTTGAGTTGGATGTTGCGCAATGCACCAATCACGCGAGGGAAGCCAATGCGTGCATTTGCACGTACATGTATACTAGTATTACTATGTATATATATTTGTGTAACAGACGTACATACTAGAGGTATAACAATGGCCCCGTGGCTGAGTCTTTTTTTTTTTGAGCCGGTGGCTGAGTCTTGAGTCTTGAGTATAAGGATTGTTGTCTTTTTTGTTATGGGAAAGGAACACTGAAGGGAACTGAGCGGCCGTGAAGAAAGTCGGGAGCAGGGATCGTAGCATGCAGCCCCGTCCAGCAAGCGCTCGATAGCACGCATGCATGCACACATGCGGCGGTACCAGCCTAAGAAAAATTGTTGCTGTGTGCTGTCCACAGATCGATCCAGAGGTCAACTGACAAGTGGGACCCTCATAGGATAGAGAGAGGGTGTTGTGATGTTTGACCAGCCAACAGAGCAAAATACGGAGCTGTACAGTGAGGCAGTGACCGTATAATCATCCCAAGTCGTATATAGTGACCGTATTGATCGTATTCTTAAATACAATGATCAAAGTGAGCTTTCGACACAAGTTCGATGACCACGAATGCATTTTACTCATCCTGATTTCTCACCTTCCACTTGACGACATGTCATCTTCATTAATCAGCACCGCAGATAGCTCCACCAATTCCCCTTTTGGCTTTTAAAATTGATTGATTCCACCTTGCAAAGTCACAATATTGCCAACCGCGTAGGCATCGTCTTTTTAACTCTCTAAATACCATACCTATTTTCACACGTTAATCATGTGCAGAGAATAACTTGACAATCTTCATATACTCCTTTCATCCCAAAATAAGTGTATCAACTTTATGTTAACTTTAATACAAAATTGCATCAAGGTTGAGACATTTATTTTGGGACGGAGGGAGTATATACCTGAGAATCCATGAGAATGGTGATATATAATGGAATGGTTTCAGTCCTCCAGCGTGAACCGACATTTTGGCATCTTGAACAAATCAACTCTTCCCTCGAAAACTACAGAGAAACAGATGCTCATCCCATCCGGTGGATCAAGTGAGTGTGCCACAAATAATTTGCCTAGATCATGTGAAGAAGAAGCAAAAATACCTGTCGGCAGCTATTTTTACATTATAAAATGCACGCGCATGCAAATATCACGGCTATGCATACATCTAGCTGGCCCACGGCTATGCATACAAATAATATATGTATGTCAACTGCTCTCTCCGTTCCTAAATATTTATTTTTTTAGAGATTTTAAATGTACTATCACATACGGATGTATATAGACATATTTTAGAGTGTAGATTCACTCATTTTGCTCCGTATGTAGTCACTTGTTAAAATCTCTAAAAAGACAAATATTTAGGAACGGAGGGAGTAGATGGTAGACCCTGACTTAGTCAATTCCATCCAGCAAGTTGCTAGTGCTTTTTCCTGCCCTACGGCACTTCCCAAACAAGTCACTTGCCCTCCAAATAACCTTTCCGTTCCGTTAAAGTCACAGCCATCCATCTCCTATAAGCTATCCCTCGCTAGCACTATAGCTGCCACACAACAACACCACACACATACACACACTGCAACATTCATTCAGATCGACCGCCCTCGTCGTGGCAACAATGGCTCGGGCACTGGTAGGCTGGTGCTGCTTCCTGGTGGCGGCACTTGCGCTAGGCGTCACGGGACAGCGTCCTCCCTACACCCCTCCTCCTTCCCGCCACACCCCCCCTCCGCAGTCCCAGGTCCGAGGTCCCCTCCTACGCCAACGGCCAGCCCTTCAGCGTCGACTACAACAAGCCCAACCGCATCTTCACCTGCGAAGACGAGTGGGGCCAGACCTGCGTCACGCAATGCTCGGACCACTGCCCCAAGTCCTGCACCTGGTCATGCAGCTACTGCGAGACCTCCTGCAGTACGTCCAGTATATATTCATATGTCTATCAATGTTTTTTTTTCTTCTGAAAAGGAGGTTAAAATCCCTACCTCTGCATCAATCGATGCATGCGGTCATTTTTATTTATTATTCCACCAAGGTCTAACAAGAATATACATCAAGCCACCCGAAGCCACTACTCACATCTACAAAACTCGATAATGTGGAGTGCGCTCACTCCCCATATCTAAACCGGCCTAATCACAGCAGCTGCTAGCATTTCATCGACCAACTTTTCAATGGTTGCCGATCCATCCACATAACGTATCGGAACGAACAACCGGTGCAGCAGACCTAAAGCGTACACCACATGCACACGTTTTAGACACCGCCATCATCTACGGACCGCTTACCCATCTTCAGGAGAGAGATCCGCATCATCCTTGCCAGTACGTCCATCCGTCGATGCCACCACGGTGCCCAACGGCGCCACCACCCCGCGCTCGTCCATCCAGACGCGGAGATTCTGAAAGATCTGTCGTGCGTAGCACCTGTCGGCCAGCCATGATTTGACATCTCCCCCGAAGCTCCGTGCAAGACGAAGCCGCTCCACCTGCTGCCTCTGTCTTCTAGTGCTGCTCCACAAACAATGCTCCCAAGAGAGAAACCACACCGCAGTACCGCAATCGTCCGATCTGGAAGACCACCCGGAGCAGCACGAGTGGGTTGACAGTCATTAGATAATAATAAGAATAAGAATTCGAATCTTAATAAAAGGAAGGGTTCGAATAGCATCTACTAATATTACCGAAAACTTTGTGAAAATACTTCTACGAGAAGGTTTTATTGAAAACGTTCGAAAACCATAGGGAAAGTAACAAATCTTTCTTGGCACGTCACTACAAGGATACCCCTATAAAGCAACATATATTGTACAACATTTTGATTATATGTTGTAAAATTCACAATAGATACACATATAATAACCATTGTAGGATATGCGTTGTAGACTTGTAGCTCGTGACCCACGTACTAGATTGCAACCGGCCACAACTAAGTAAAGCCCAAATGCACTAACCTAGACCAGCCCAAGTTGGCTTTCACGATTAGGTCATTCCTTGTCCCCAGGGTCACCTATTCCTCTCGAGCCTCCCACGCCGGCCGCCGCCCCTCGTCACCGCTCCCCCGCGAGCAACTCCTTTGCACGGCTGCGACCTACCTGCATCCTGACGCGCCGCCCCTCACCACCCCCTGCGATCCTCCGTCCTGGCGCGCCGCACCTCGCCACAACCCTGCGATCCTCCGTCCTGGCGCTCCGCACCTCGCCACAACCCTGCGATCCTCCGTCCCGGCGCGCCGTCGCTCGTCACCACTCCCCTGCTGCCCTGCATACCGGCGCGCCGCCCCTCGTCATGGCACTCCTGCGACCAACGGCGAATCTAAGGTACGGCCATGTACTGCCCACCAAGTTTTCCCTCAAACCCAAGCCAATCTCATGTACCAACGGCGCATGTTCTTAGCGCGCGATCCGTCCTTGCCGTCATCCAATTCGCAGCTGCTGCCGATGTAACCAGCGGGCCACGCCCAAAATACCTGCCTCACAAATCTACTTTGCTAAATTGACCATCTACCTCCACAGTACTATGCATGTAAACGGCGTCCGAATTGACATGACGAGTCAGAGAGGAAAGCAGGGCAGGACCTGAGCACGCTTACTAATAGGACTGGATGGATACTGCTGCGGTGCTGCCACAGATTTCATTCTAGGTATGACTACATCTATTTTTTCTTTGTAAAAGAAAGAAGATCAGGCTCTTCAACTGTTCATTAACGCACGATTAAGCTCGCAAAGTAGCACCCAATCTCAATATTTACTCGTCCACTTATTAATATTACATGCAAGGTAATGATCGGGCCTCTCTATACTATGCAAATTGATATGCTTGAACAGCAACAAAGTGCAGCAATTAATTTAACATAACATATATTAACTACAAACATATAAGAGATTGTAAATCAAGTTGACTATCATGCACTATATACAAGACTTATACTATTGTACGTATTAACTTAGTCTGCATGGCTTGCAGTGCACTTGCTGCAACCAGAGTATGTATATGGTTTCTTCTGTATTGCCATGTTGGCTTTGAAACTGAGCAGAATTATTTAATTTGCTTATTAATATTAGTTATTTATTTATATTTTGCAGATTGGTGCTTCTTTTCCTTTTCTAAAATAAAAGTTGATCTTTGAGTTATGTTAGTCAAATATGATTATTATGCCAGACTATATCATCAGCAAGGTGTTTTTAGTACCAAATGATGAATATTTCAACCATTATTTGGCGGTAATTTAGATGCTTTCCCTTACTTTCCAAAAATAATATAGGTGCTTCTGTTACAATTGGGAGTTGATGTATTGTTATCTCAGTATGGTGGCCAATACAAATTATATTCTATATTCATATGCACTTTCAGACCAGATAAAGCGTAATTGTATTATCTTTTGACTCTCTTCGTGGTAACATGGTATCTCGATGTATCCTCTTAAAAAAATCATGAGAAATATTTTAATATTAGAAGTTTGCCTTTTCAACTAAAAAAGGATATTAGTATTTGTGGGTATCATGAGTTCAGGATACGGTGCTCCTATAGACGCATTTTTTGGGGTACTATTCCGCATTAAAAGTCAGGAACGTGTTCTATTTTGCCTATTGTATGTATGAATGATGGAAAGACCAAACGGTTTTGTTTTGCAAATTCCATACGGGAAGGGAAAGAACAAACTATATAAAAGGATTAACCTGTGATGTACTACTACTTTTCAGTACTATGTACTCATGAAATACACTCCAAGGAAACAAGCGCCTACAAGTTGTCCCTCTAAAATTAAGGTACTCCTGTAGCCATTCCACGATAAATTAGTTACTCTTTTAGCAATTTCAATATAAATTTGTTGGTTTTGCCCAATAAGATGTTCCTAGAAAGCTAGAACAGTTCACACACTATCGATTTGCAACCATGCTTTTTTGGGTCCAGAGTTTCAACTCTCACTTTTGTTCGTTGCCCACAAAATATTTACTCATCATTATTTGTGCCATTTGTAATATTTATGTCACTATGCATCACAAAAAACATATGTTATATTGTATTTGCAGCACGCAAATTATCATGGTTTGTTTTCAGTTTAAAAGAAAACAAGTGTTTACTTGAGCTAATTAGCACGTGTACCAGTTAGGTATGTGGCATGCAAGCAGAGGAGAGGATGAACTTGAGAATTACCAATTCGGCCTCATATTTGATCTGATAAGGTAAGTTTCTTCATAGCTTTTGTCCCTGGATGTGAAACTATATGTGCCATCAAGCATACTTTTATTTTCTATGGTCATATCGATGCTTTAAAACTTAGGCCTAATATATTGCAAATTCTAAAGACATACGAATATTCTTGCGTATGGTCTGTAAATCTAAGAAATTTCGCACCAATCCTTTTTGGTGTCTTCTCCTAACCACATCAGACCAAGGCCACCGTCATGAGAATAAGTGTGCATTGTACAAGGCTTCTGTTGAAGCTAACTATTGATGTCATATTGAAGCTAACTATTTTGGATCACCATAGTAGTTATTCCCAGCTAACAATGTGAAACACAAAATGTTAGTCTGTGCATGGGTTCATGACTAGTATGAAAAGTAGAATCACCTTACTAGCCTTTTTACAATGTTTGAAGAAAATTCTGCCTGCTATGTAGCAAAGGCTGGGAGGTTGATCCTTGCATTGTTGAAGAACGATATAATTGTCAATTATATTGTACGACGATAGGGATTAAATCGCAAATCCGATATTCATATGCTAAGATTATGCAATTCATTCATGGTTACATCGGCAATAATATTTGTTATTTTTATGAAGTGTGCAATGTATATAGAATTCAAAAAATTACTAATGTGATTTCCTAGAGAAAGTAAATATTACTCAGCTTTTGTAGATGAATTTCTGGATCGAGTTTGCATACAGAGATATATCAGCATATACAATGACTAATATTCTGTCTCTACAACTACTTGCATATGTTAATGCACTGTGTGTTAACAGTTCATTTTGATTTTTTGTTTGTAGATGCAAAAAATAAATGGATGATTATATGGGTGTGTGAAGATCATGATGCTCCTGTCCATGATGATGATGATGATGATGATGATGATGGATGCTTTTATTGTTCGTTAAGTTGTAGGGATGTTCATTTTGGGTGATGGGTGATGTTCCTCAGTTAAGTTTTAGATAAGTTGTAGGGATGTTGATGGATACTTTCGGTTGAACTTTCGATGTGTCGAAAATATTTAGATTATGCATCAGATTGGGATGATGTTCCTCTTGTAATATCCAATATTGTAACCCACAATTTTATCAAATATATGATTTCTTCATTATATGTGAGTAATATTCTCTTAGTTTTTCTTCACTTGAAATACACATCTATCGCCTACGTGGAGCATTAATTTAGTTGCTGGCAATATATATAAAATAATAATATATTTCACATTATATATGTACAACACTTGAACCGTTGCGATTTTTTTGTTGACAAGCAATGAGATTTTGATGACTACATTAATCACCAACGTATAAAACATGTTGCACAAGTCAGTTCTATGTGTTGCATTTTTGCAACGGTACCTTTTACCAACGCCGGTATAAGCATTGCATTACACACTAGCAACACTGGATAAGGCAACGCACCCCAAACCGTTGGTAAATACACTAACATCGCATATATGGCCTTCTAGATACGGAAAAAAGCGTTGCTATAGTGGGGGTCATGTTGTAGTGTAATGAACCGGTTCACCGAAATGAGTTTCATATACTAGTACATGCTAAATTTGTTATATGTCTGCTTGTTTCTTCTTTTAGAATGCTGACAGAATATTGGGGAAGAGTGCCTTATTAAGCAATGGTAGAGGAAGTAATGCAGATAAGGTTCAGGATAGTGACACATCCTTGTTGGTCTCCAACCAAGCTGATAAAACAGCTAAGGAAGACTATCTTGAAGACAGCGAGACAACCCCAAAGTCCTGTCTTGGTTTAGTGTTTGAGTTACTGGCCACTACCACTTGCACAAGCTATTCAAACTCACTGTCTGAATCAGTTCAGTTTCTTGGGTCTCAACTACAAGCTGAAAGACATCGATCAGCTGTGCTACGACAAGAAGCGGAAGGACTGCGTAAGTCCCTGGTGCATTCAGATGCACACTTTCTGGTGCAACAGCAAGCGTTGGAGGATTTTAGCGCCAAACAGGACAAAGCTAATCAGCTTGCTAAGCTTATTGCCAGCATGGTGGATACCCAGGATAACATTTCTTGAGCTCTTCTGAAGTTGTTTCAGTTATGCTCTTGTTTTGCTGCCGTGTTTATTTGCACTGGTGGCCAATTTTGACGGCCAAGTGTATGTAATATGCTGCTTTGTTCCCTATATTTGCACTGGTGGTGAACTTTGATGCCCAGTGGATGTAATATGTGTAATAGCGGTAATAGGCTAGCCTTAATTGCTTGCTTATTTATTTCCTTATTGTCTTGTTTACTTGTTTGCTTGTAGTCACTGCAGTTCTTTTTTTGTGTTTTTCTAGTGGCCACAATAGCCAATTTTTGGTAACTAGGCCAAAATAATCATGGCAACACACGGACTGTTGTAACCATGGGCCTCCTGCAGGCCGTATGATCCATGGGCCTTCGTTCGGCTGTAGGAGCATTGGCCTTCTATACGGGCCGTAGGATCCATCTGCCTTCTATATGGGCCTTAGGGATCAATGGGCCTTCTACGGGCCGTAGGGTCCATGGGCCTTCTATGGGCCGTACTATCCATGGGCCTCATACGGCCCGTAGGATCCATGGGCCTTCTACGGGGCGTATCATCATTTCACCAATCATGGGTCGTACTATTCATGGACCATAACGGGCCGTTAATAGGCCGTATTTGATAACTCTATGAAAACAGCCCAACGGGTTTTTTTGACATGAAAACGGCCCAACGTATTAACGGTCCGCAAATGGCCCGACTATAATGACGGGCTGAATTTGGCCCACAAGCAGAAAATGACAGTAACGGGCCGTATGTAACCGAATGCTGCAAATGAGACCAAGAATCAATGGGCCCTGAGAAGGCCGAAAGATAACTTGGGCTGGAAACGGCCCAATGGAATAACGGGCCGTTAATGGGTATAAAGTGATACACTGTTCATTACGGGCCAGTTTCACCACGGACCGTTAATGGGCCAAGAGTTACAAAGGTCCTCATATGGGCCGAAAGAAGTCATGGGCCACACACGGGCCGGAAGTTAAAACGGGTTGAATCATATTGGACGGCCCAAATGACGCTACTGGGCCTAATTCGGATAGGGCGTAACGGGCCCTGGGTTAGCGGGCTGTAAATGGGCTATATGCGAACAGGCTGTTAACAGGCTTTCCGTGGGCCGGCCTGCCACCTTTTGACCAAGTCAAACGGGCCGGCCTTTTCACCGGAATGGGCCTTTGTTGGGCCGTGCCACGTGTCGCCGTATCATAGGCGCCTTCGGTCCAATGAGCGGATGACATCTGTCCCAACGGTGAGCCGACACGTGTTTCCTCCAACCAATGATGATTTTACACGTGGAAAATCCCCATTGGTCGGGGCTGTTAATGGGTTATCGGATCCAAAAACCCGACCCGATAACTTAACGGCGTTCCGTTACGGTGGATGCCACGTGTCGGTCACCCTTAACGAAAGCAGTTCTGTGACGCGCGATTTATCGTCATGGAAGTGGACACTTCCGTGATGATAATTTTGGTAATGTCATGGAACACTTCTACGACAGCACAGGTATGACTATCTTGATTCTGTCATAAATTTGTCATGGATGTACATGCATGACAAAAAACGCGACCTACTGTGACAAACACGTATCATCACGGAAGTGTATTTTTTTGTAGTGGATTTCACATATAAATATACTATCCTAGACATCTTTTATAATTGTGAGCACTCATTAAGTATGACATGCTAAAGAGTTGATATTGGACAAGGAAGACAATGTAATGGGTTATGTTTTCTCACATTTCAGTTAAAGTATATTGTCATGGATCATTCAAACATGTTGAGCTTGCCTTTCCCCCTCATGCTAGCCAAATTCCTTGCACCAAGTAGAGATACTACTCGTGCTTCCAAATACCCTTAAACCCAGTTTTGCCATGAGAGTCCACCATACCTACCTATGGATTGAGTAGGATCCTTCAAGTAAGTTGTCATCGGTGCAAACAATAAAAATTGCTCTCTAAATATGTATGATCTATTAGTGTAAAGAAAATAAGCTTTATACGATCTTGTTATGGAAGCAATAAAAGCGACGGACTGCATAATAAAGGTCCATATACAAGTGGCAATATAAAGTGACATTTTTTACATTAAGATTTTGTGCATCCAACCATAAAAGCGCATGACAACCTCTGCTTCCCTCTGCGAAGGGCCTATCTTTTATTTTATGTCTTTTATTTTATGCAAGAGTCAAGGTGATTTTCACCTATCTCTTTTTAATCTTATCCTTTGACAAGCACCTCGTGTTGGAAAGATACTGATATACATATATATATATATATATATATATATATATATATATATATATATATATATATATATATATATCCAATTGGATGTAAGTTAGCATGAACTATTATTGTTGACATCACTAAAAGGTGAATACGTTGGGAGGCAACACTATAAGCCCCTATCTTTCACAGTGTCCGATTAAAACTCCATAACCATAAGTATCGCGTGAGTGTTAGCAATTATAGAAAACTATATTATAGTTGACAATATGATAATTTCTATTCGAAAAGTTTCCGAATTAGGAGGAATTTGGCAGCCATGCCATTGGTGACCTTCAAATGAGTTGTTCCATGCATTATGCTTATCTTGCCAAGAACAAAAGAATTGCTTACTCTGCATCATGTTAGAATCTCTGATTCAGTATTTGTTGAAGTATGGAAGTAGAGTAGACAGATAGAAATACAACTGAAAGACCAAGTTGCGTGACATGTGGACTTGCTGCAATTACGTCGACTATAGATGCTAAAATGTCTGCACAAACACCCGCTATATTGATGTACCTGAGTACGCGTTGACGCCACGTAACAACCTGCAAAGTAATAAGGACAGAAATTAAGAAATAATGCAAGTCAGAGTCGGTACCTTAATTTCAAAACTAAATGGGTGTCAAACCCGGTCAGAGCACCCGAATTCCATCTATTATATATACATGGCGCAATGCGATCGCCAAAGCCCGCTTCTCTTTCGTCGCCTGCTGACAGACACTGCTTCTTCGGTCCTTCTTGCACGTTCCGATCGGCGACGACTCGATCGACTGCCATCTCCCCAATCGCCGGCGACCTAGCCCTCGGTGCGTGGACAATGCTGCTCCAGCCGATGAACGACCCTCGACAAGCCGCCGTCCCGGCCGTTCATCCCGTCTCTTGGGTCATGAGCGCCCGACGAGAAAACCTGGGGCTCAAGTGCGCGGATCCCTACGAGCCCGACGTCGACGCCGAACTCCGGGCCAAGGAGAGGAACCCCAGGGAGCACCCTGCCGCCGACTACATGTCCAAGATGCAGCAGGGCCACATAAGCCCGTCCATGCGCGCCGAGCTCGTGCTCTGGATGAACGCCTTCGCCCGCCACCTCGGTGGCCTCCCGGATGGCACGCTCTGCCGCACCGTCGCCTACCTCGACCGCGTCCTGTCTGTGCGCCCCGTGCCGGCCCACGACGAGGCGCTCCAATTCGTGGACGCCGCCGCCGTCTCCCTCGGCTATGCGCCAAGCACGAGCAGTCCTCCAGCGGGCGGAGGCTCGACGCCCAAGTCGTCGAGGCGTTCCTCGGGACCACCATGCACGTGGTGGAGGAGATGGAGTGGGAGCTCTTCATGGATCTCAGCTGCGCCATGGACGGCCCGACCGCGTACACCTTGGTCGACCACTCTACGAGGTTCTTCGAGCGGGAGGACGAGCTCTTGGTGAGATCCCTGGCGCTTCGGTTGGTCAACCTGACGTTGGGGTTTTTCGGGTTCGTTGGACGGATCTTTCCGTCCGCCATGGCTGCATCGGCGCTGTTCCTCGCAAGGCAGACCCTCGGCGTGCCGGTGAGCCACAATCTGCTGGAGGAGGTGACGGGGTACAAGGCAGTGGACTTGATGGGTTGCATATGCGCATTAGAGAAGCTGCTTCCTACGAAAAATCTCTAATCTGTAAATGACGTGCTACAAGGCCATGGATGAACTGTGTGTGCGATCGATGCGCCTTTGCAGATGTCGTTATTTTTTAACCCTAATCCAAACAATGTAATTAGATGCGATTGATGCATGTATCATGGATGAACAAAAACCGTATTCTTTATGGGGATGTTTATAGGAATTTAATTAGTTACACGATAGAACTTAAAATTAAGTCCAACCTTCGTTGTCATTCATTCTACTGCACGTGTGATATGGGTCCTAAATTTTGATAAGTGTAAGGGTGTGTTTGGTTTTTGTCACCGGATGAAACATAATGGGCCGGACCCATCCCCACAGACCATTCTGGCGTTTGGTTCGTCGCAGGAACAAGAACCCACCGGTTCTAGGAACGGCATATTCTTCCATATTCCCGAACTGAGCAGATCCTTGAAAAAGAGTGGACCACGCGGAACGACTTTGAAGCGGAAAATTGAGCGGTTCCGGCACCTAGCGGCAGATCGCTAGCCGCTTGTCCTGTCTAAAGATTAGTGCAGCACTGTGCAATATAAAAAGCTAATCATTTTGCTTTGAGAATACACAACTATCAATCATGTCAATACGGTACGCGAGGTCTTTTAGTCCGATGGTATAGGGTTTGCATGCATGTGCTGCCATTCTCTCTCTTCTCTCTTCCAAACTAATCCATCCATTTATTTCACCTTTAGTAACTTAAATCATCCGTATCTCATAAACCAAAAAATTCGATTCCAAAACTTTATATATATTTGAACTCCTGTCGCAAAGACCTTTAAACAAGACCGATTTTGGATACATTTTAAACAGGTTTAAAATTCATGAAACATATAACACATAAATCATATATATTTCAATATTACATTTTTGGAAAAAAATATTTCAATCTTCTGAAATAAATAGTTACACATTTAAAAAATAATCAGTTCCGTAAGACGACATCACGGTTTCATATTGTTTTCATTTTCAGAACCCACATTTCACTTTTCATAAGCTTGCTTCCTAAAAATGATATGTGTTTCAATTCCACATTTTGGAATAAAATATTTCTCTCTTTGAAATAAACTATTACACATTTTTAAATAATCATTTTCCTAACTTAACATTTTAGTTACATATTATTTTCATTTCAGAACCCACATTTCACTTTTTACTGGCTTGTTTCATAAAAATCGCATCTATTTTAATTTCATATTTTTTTAAAGCCGCATTTCACAAAAGCCACCTATATTTCAGTTCCACAATTGTCAAATAACGCATTTCACTCTTTAAAAAAATGTTACACATTTTGAAATAATCAGTTTTACAAGTTGACATTTCAGTTTCATATTGCCTTTTACTTTCAGAACCTACATTTCACTTTTCACTGGTTTGTTTTCCAAAAATCACATTTATTTCAGTTTCACATTATGGAAAAAGCGTATTTCATTCTTTTAAAATAAATCATTACACATTTTAAAATTTTCAATTTCACATGTTGACATCCAGTTTCACATTTTCTCACTTTCGGAACCTACATTTTCGATTTGCACTAGCTTCTTTCACAAAAATTATACCTATTTTAATTTCACAATATTGAAAAAGCATATTTCGCTCTTTGGAAGTAAATCCTTACACATTTCATAATTTTCAATTTCACAAGTTGAGATTTTAGTTTCACATTTTTTTTACTTTCAATACTTTTCACTGGCTTCTTCCATAAAAATCACATCTATTTCAATTGCACATTATGAAATAACTTATTTTACTCTTTTGAAATGAAAATGTTAAACACTTCCAAATGATTAGTTTCACAAGTTGACACTTGAGTTTCATATTTGGGTTTAATACATTTATGTGAAAAATGTTACATATTTCTAGTGAAATAGGTTAGGTTCAGATTTTTCAAGTGAAATGGGTTTATTTCACGTATGAAATGTGAAACTTAAAAAATTAATGTGTTTGAAATATATCCAAAATTGGTCTGGTTTTAAAGTTCTTGACGCCAGGAGTCCAAATATATAAAAAGTTCCAAAAATGAACAAAAATATATATACTTTGGGGTCCATTATGCTACCACTGATTTGATTAAAAATAAAAATACAAAAAATATAATAGTGCTATACATCTAGGTGGGCCATACCGTCTCACGAATCTCAAAAAAATGTGGACGGCATCAGGTTTCCTGGTACATGACCTAACCGCGCAAAATGACTTTGCGGGAACAGCTTTTTCTCTCCCTCGACTTGCACAGCACCCTCTCGCGACTCTCCCTCTCTAGATCTGAGCCGGCGTCATGCGAAACCAGCTTAAGACCTCTTCGGCGCCGGCTGTCCCTCGTGTACCCATTGTCTCAAGGTCTCTGCGGCACGGCTGTCCCTTCCATCCCTGTCACCTTGACTCTCCCATGATGTGCAGTGGCGGCGACGGCGCGATACATCAGGGGAAGATGCAAAATGCTGCAGCCGAGGCCAGGGAGGCCATGCTGCCAGCGCCGTGCCGCCGCGCTTGACGAAGGAGTTGCTCTCATCACTAGCCGTTGCTCTATGCTCGTGCTTCATCTTTCCTTTTCTTACCTTTATAATTTTAGTTATATGGTTGTCAGTCTGCACGGTATATTTTGTTCCGTCTGCTTTATGCCTGTTGGGATGGCGCTGCATAAACGGTGTTCTTGTTGTGGTGGCAGGTTGTACTATTACTAGATTATTTTCACCCTCAGAGCCTGGAAATGAGCGAAGCTCTTCCGCTGGAATGACACCTGATGACCAATTTAGTCTTTTGAAGATCAGATGCGCCACATCCCTGAAATCTTCGTCCCAAGGGACTGTCGTAATTATGTGTTCTGCAAGCAATTTGGCATTAGTTCTATTGGCAGTTTGGTGAAAATTTTGTGATGTAATTTAGTGCTTTAGAGCATCTCCAACCGTGGCTGCAAAAAATGCACACGCGCGGTAAAAGGAGATATTAGCGCACGCGGGATGATTTCGTGCGCTCCAGCGAAAGCGGAGAAATCCTGCGTGCGGGAAAATACGGGCGGTCGCGCTAGATTTGGCGCGCTGCGTCCGGCGCGCCTATAAAATGCAGCGCCCTCTGCCGCTCTCTTCTCGCTCCCTCTACCGCTTTCTCGCCTCGCCGCCGACACGCCACCACCATGCCACCATGCCGCCGTGCCGCTGGGGAGTTTTTGGCTAACGTGGCGTCCGCGTGCGCCCGTCCGGCACCTACTCCGCCAAGATTCAGTCCGGCGACGTGCGCCTCGTCCTCGGAACCTTCTACACCACTCAGCAGAGCGCCCGCGCGTACGACGCTGCGGCGTGGCGCCTCCGGCGGTCCCCTTGAGACATGAACTTCCCGAACGTGGCGACGCGGGAGCGGGCGCAGGGGTTGGCACCTCCCCCGCGGCTTATCACCGACGAGGATCGTCGCGAGAACCGGAGGCAGGAGCATTGTCTCAGCCTGGCCGAGATGGACGAGGAAGCTGTGGCGCTGTGGCGCCAACGCTTCCTGCAAGACGTCATCAACGAGCAACAGTTCTTCGCCGAGAGGAGGGCGGAGAGGGAGGAGAGGAGGGCGGAGCGAGCCGCCTATAGCGAGGACAGGCGAACGCGGAGGACGGCCGCTAATTCAACATCTCGCTTGGAGATGCGTCGTCCTGGAACTCCAACGACGAGCGGTTCCTTGACGCCTACATTCAGACGTCGGAGGAGGACATCACCGAGGCAGAGTCCGAGTCGGAGGATGACAAGTAGTAGTAATTTTTTGTTTTATCTATCTATCGTAGGAGGAGGCTATGAACTATCTATGCACTATCTATGTATCGTAGGAGGAGGCTATGTGTGAACTATCTATCGTTTGTACTATCGAAGTCAAATGTGTATCGAACCGTAGTACAAACAATAAAAAAAATAGCGCGTTTGCTGGAGCGGCTCAGGCGCGCTTTATTTTGCAGCGGCTGCTGGAGCCCGCGCACCGCCGCACGCAAAAGCTGGCTCATCCAACGCTGTATACTGTTTTTTAGCGCGCCGCGCATTGCGCATGTGGAGATGCTCTTAGCCTGTCCATGTCGGTACTTTTGCTAATGCGGAGAATGCTTGAACTTCCAGGATTGCTCTTTCAAAGAAATGAAAACTTTGCAGATTTGGTTTTACTTGATTAGATGCTAGCTGATTTACATGTACGCACAGGAGTCGGGAGAACTAAAGTGAAACTTGTAGGGTCGCATAAGCTGCTGATTGACTTGCTGTCGGATTTACGGATTTAATTTCATGTGACAATGTACATCCGCTATATTGATGTACCTGACTACGTTGACGCCACGTAACAACATGCAAATTAAGAAATAATGCAAGTCCGAGTCGGTACGGGAATTCCGAAACCCGATCAGAACACTAGCATCCCATCGATAAATATATACATGGCGCCATATGCGATCGCCAAAGCCCGCTTTCCTTTTCGTCGGCTCTGGACAGACACTGCTCCTTCCACGTACGGTGCTCTCCCTGCACGTTCCAATCGGCGACGACTCGAGTGCCATCTCCCCAATCGCCGGCGACCCAGCCCTTGTTTGCGTGGCTAATGCTGCTCAGGCCGATGTACGACCCGCGGCAAGCCGACGTCCCGGCCGTTCATCCCTTCTCTTCGGTCATGGGTGCCAAGAAAAACCTAGGGCAGAACTGCGTGGATCCCTACGAGCCCGACGTCGACGCGGACCTCCGGGACAAGGAGAGGGACCCCAGGGAGCACCCTGACGCCGACTACATGTCCAAGATGCAGCAGGGCCACATGAGCCCGTCCATGCGCGCCGAGCTCGTGCTCTGGATGGACGCCTTCGCCCGCCACCTCGGCGGCCTCCCGGAGGGCACGCTCTGCCGCGCCGTCGTCTACCTCGACCGCGTCCTGTCCGTGCGCCCCGTGCCGGCGCACGACGAGGCGCTCCAACTCGTTGCGGCCGCCGCCGTCTCCCTCGGGGCCAAGTACGAGCAGTCATCCAGCGGGCGGAGGCTCGACGCCGAAGTCGTCGAGGCGTTCCTCGGGACCACCGTGCACGCGGTCGAGGAGATGGAGTGGGAGCTCGTCATGGAGCTCGGCTGCGTCATGGACGGCCCAACCGCGTACACGTTCGTCGAGCACTTCACGAGGTTCTTCCAGCGGGAAGACGAGCTCTTCGTGAGGTCCCTGGCGCTTCGGTTGGTCAACCTGACGTTGGCGTTCTTCGGGTTCGTTGGACGGATCCTGCCGTCCGCCGTGGCTGCATCAGCGCTGTTCCTCGCCAGGCAGATCCTCCGCGTGCAGTTGAGGCACGATCTGGAGGAGGTGACGGGGTACAAGGCGATGGACTTGATGGGTTGCATATGCGCCTTAGTGGAGCTGCTTCCTAAGTAAAAACTCTAATCTGTAAATCTGTAGATGGACTGTGTATGTATCATGAACAAAAATCCTATTCCAAATTGATGGGTCCCAAATTGATGGCATGGACTGTTCTTCAGTTCTTTTGTCTTTGAAGAGAGGTTGTTCATGAGTTGCATATTAATGCGCATATTGTATTGTGATTAGGGCTATTATGTATACAATTACAAACTGATCTAATATGGTATGGGTGAATTTCTGAATCTTTTTTGTGTATACGAAATAGTTTTGGACACCAGTTTGATAATCTAACATCTCGACTGCATATTTTTTTCTTATAAAGGGCGATATATTAGTATCGAGCGGATGTCAATTACACCGCCCTCTGCAACAACACAATATTGAGAATAAGTCTAGCCATCGAGCATGCACACAAGCACAAATAATAATGACAAAGATAAGAAAAAACAAAGCGCATGACCATAAAATGTCCTGTCGAGCCCAATCAACGGCACACAAAAACGAGCTACAACACCTAACACTACCCTTGACAACACATTGACTATGATTAATTAAAGATTCTCCAAAAGCGAAGCCTCCAGGAAGGGAACAACACTCAACACACATACGCCACCACCGTCGGATATATCCAATAAAAGAAGATCAAGAGTTTTCACTCCCGAGGAGTGAGTTTGATAGCAGGATGATTTACATAAGGTAAATAGTAACAAAAATAATAGAGTACAGAAAGTGGCCCATTTCTTATGTATGATAAGGACAAGCCGGCAGTGTTTCTTATAGTAGCTAAGACACTCTTGAGGATACATGGGAATTTTGTGGAGTTATTTTCACCAAGTTCCATTAAGTTACTGTTCTTACTTGACCAAATACCTATTTATGTTCATACTCTCCATGCGAGCATCCGCAAATACAAGAAAAGTAATTAAAAATAAATCTAACCATAGCATTAAATAATATGATCCAAAACAACTCACGAAATAATTCATAATCTTGTTTTGTTTCTATCACTCCTGCAACCCATCATCTACTAACTAATTCCACAATGGCTTAATCTAGGCCCAAAAATGATGAAGTGGCATGTAGTCGACGTTCACATAACACCATTAGAGGTTGAACAACACAACATAACATCAAAGCATTAAACATTATTCAACTTCACATTATTACTAGCAATAAGACTTATCTCATGTCCTCGGGAGCTAATGAATCTACTCACAAGAAATTATATATATGGATCATGATCAGTGGGTATAAAAAAGTGACCAACAAACTGTAATAACAATACTCCACCAATAAATCTCCTCGGCATCAACTAAAAGGTGTAATCAACACATGAAAGTACTGCCAAGAATCAATCTGAGGTTTGATACTAATATTGAAGAGATGGATGAACTAGGATTGGAAATGAGATGGTAATGGTGAAGATGTTGATGGAAATGATGATCCTAATGATGAATGGAGTGTTGGTGATGACGATAACTTCGATTACCTCTCCTGGAGAGAATTTTTCTAGTTGAATCGCTTCGTCGGAGAGAAAATGTGTTCCGCCTCAGTTCAGTTTCGCAGACGACGGCGAAAAGTGCCGAGAATTTCGTAGAACTTTTTCAAGGGTTAATGAGATCTTATGGCCAAAAGGGGGTCAGGAGGGGAGCCACCAGACATCCACACAGCCGTGCCACATGAGCAAGGGGTGGCCCATGTGGCTAGGCCAAGTCGGGCCCTGGTGGCCCCCCTCTTAGCCCATCATTGGTCTTGAGTCTTCATATTTACTGAAAATAATTCAATAAAACCTCCGGCCTCTTTTGGAACTCTGGAAAATTGTTCTTACTTCTGTTCTAAATTAGGTCCGGATTTCCAGCTCTCCGGAAATTTTCCTCTCTATGTTTATTTTGCATTTTAAGAGAGAAAATACATTAGAATTGCATCATAATGTGAAATATATCATTGAAATAGGATAAATTATAATATGAAATAGTGAATCAAAATGTATGTATCAAGGCCTAACAAACTTAGTCAGAGGGAGTAATATATTTAAACTTCTTTTAAAAAAACTAGGAATTTTTGCTATTAAGTCTGTGTCTTTTGATATTTGATATACTGCCAAATTAAAATGATTTTAATTTAAATAAACTAGCAAACGTACTCATGTTTTGTAATATGAGAAAAAGTTCACATACACCTGGCTCAGTAAGCACGACTACCTATCCACGTTTCTACATCATGTATTTCAACATGACGACCCGCCCGTGTTGCTGCTTATCAGCTTATCCTCTTATGCGTGGTGTCTACCTAATTGCACTCAGTTTGAACATGGTCGATTTCAAGGAGATGATCTCAATCACCGCATGCCACACCTGTCACCGAACCTCACTGGGGCAAGAGAATCATCAAAATTTATGAAACTAATCTTTTCGAGCTCGATATGATGGCGACCCTCCGCGAGGTACACCCTGCACCTATATATATGCACCCTCCCTCGTACTCCCACTTTTAAATTGCATAAATCTTTTTATCAAAATGGATGGACGTACTTTTTAAAACACTAGCCAGGTGGCCCGCTCGATGCGCGGGCTAGAACTTTAGAAAGTTTAATAATCTGAACTTTATTATTTGATTTTTGTAAATGAAACCGGGACCAAATGTAACGAACTTTACAAATATAAGACTTTTGATAATATAGTTCTGGATCCACCTGGTGGAAGGATCACCCTGAAGCTCCCGTGGTTTTCCTTCTTAATGGCCATCACTTGCATTTGAGCAGGTTAGATACATACTTTTATCTTTATTACTGTAAATAAATTTAGGAACACATATTGGTAGTACATTACCAAGGATGGATATACTGAAGAATAAAAAGTACATGTTTAATATATTTAGGAAAATATATTTCTTTATAAGCTAGTATAATATTCAGAAAAGGCCAAGTAATAGACTTTTAGAGGCTGGGCAAGTACTAAAGACATAGTTCCTAAAACAACCTAAATTTTGAATATCTAATTTTATCCTGATAGGTTTGGTAAGTTAACTATTTGAAAATTTTGAATCTAATTTCATCCCGGTAGATTTGGTATGTTAACTGTAATTTCAAGTCTTCCTAGAATTGAAAAACACACTTGTGTTGATCATCCGACAACAACAATAATTTATCATTTATTTATACATACACTTATTTCTTTTCATGTTCTTTTTGCTATATATTGTTTTCACCTCCATATTAGATATTTGTAAGGCATTGATTCACCAAGACAATCACATCTCTGCGGACAAAGAAGTCCAACACTTAGCCAGGCACGAAAGTGAACATCCAGAATAAGAGTTGTGTGGAAGCTGTAGCAAGAACTATTGATAATTAAAATTTAAAATCTTACATATAGTTTTTTAAAGAAAATTGCTGGGAAAGACTATGTGGTGCATAGTGAGCCAATGTTCTACAACCAAGTGAGTTTACGGTACTCCCTAATCTTACATACCATTTACAATTATTTCAATAATATAAAAAGACAAAACTGGTGAGGAACTACACATCATGTATCAGAAATATTGTTAGTAAAACTAATAAGATTTTAAAATATTCCGAATGTTCCTTTCCAGGGGAAAATGAAGCAAAACAACAATGGCAAATCCTACATTTCGAATTTTTTTCTTTGTCAATTCAATGAATCCAAAAAAAACTGAAGTAGCAAAGCTAAGTATGACTCCATACTTTTCAGATTACATGCGAGCAGAATTCTAGGAAAAGGGCAAAAACCTCATCAATTAATTGAAAGAAAGTACACCCCAGGAACATTGGGTGGAAAATTAGTCTTGCCTTGTACGGAGGTGGCACAAAGGATAAACCGAGCAAGGCCGAGTGGTAGCCTTTTCTTTATCATATGTTAGGATTAGAATTATATTGATAAAGTAAAAATTACAATTATGTATGAACTCCTATATACTACAATCCATATATCAAGGGAGATATTTACGCCTTCTTTTTATTAGTTAATTGTTATGTGCAACAGATTAGAGATCAAACACAATTGGCTACATATAGAGAGGTAGAAACGCCCTTCGGTCGCTCCCGCGAGCGGCCAGGAGCGAACCCTAGCCGCCGCCACTAGCCACACCCCTCCGGCCCCACTCCCCTCGCCGCCGCCGGCGGCAGGAGTCGCCGGGCGAAGCCCGCGCGGCTCGGCGGCGGCGGGGTTCCTTTCCTCCTCCCGCTCGAGCTGGTGCGGCGCGGGCCGGCCGCTCCCGGGGGAGCTCGGTCGCGCTGGCACTCGGGGCGGCGCGGCGAGGCAGCGCGGGATGGTGGCGCACGGTGCGCGAGCGGGCGCGGCCAGGTGGTGCTGGCGCCGCGAGGGGCATGGTGGCGCGTCCGTCGGGTGCGGCCTTGTTGCCCCTCGACAGGATCTGGCGGGGACGGCTTGGCGATTGGCGGCGCTCCGGCGGCTCCTGGCGCGTGGATCCGGCGAGTGGGGATGCGGACGGCGGCTCCTGGCTGCTTGATGGCTCCTCCCGACGGTGTTGCGGCTGCAGTGGGTTGCTCCGGCTTCGGCCCGGCAGCCCTGCTCGGCGGGTTGGGGCGGGGTGGCGGCCCCCCCTCCCGGCTTGGTGCTGACGAGCTGGCCAGTTTGCTAGCCCGGCATGGTGGTGGCTGCCGGGGCGGCGGCCCCAGATTTGGTGGAAGCGGCTTCGGCTGGGAGGTGGTGCGCGCATCTGGGCGTGGTGGGTCTCGGGATCCCACGACTAGTTCGAGGTCGGCCTCGGCAGGGTGGGGTTCGTTGGCTGCGTTGGTGCGGGCAGGTGGTGGTTGAGCATCTCCGGGAGAAATCCTATGTCCGGCCTCTGCCGAATCTGGCGACGGCGACGCCCGTGGGCGTCGTGTTCTTTCTTGGAAGCGTTGCTGTTGTGTGGTGCTCCTCCCCCCTCTCCGCGGCCTTGGCTTCAGAGGGAAACCTCAGATCTTCGAGATCGGGCGATGAAGGCGCCTTCACGTCTTCTTCCTCCTTGGGGGCATCGTCTCGGAGCCGGCCACAACATGGAGACCAGTGGATGGCGGCATCTTCGCCGCGTGGGTTGCGGCATCTTCGCCGCGTGGTTTGCGGCATCTTCGCCGCGTAGTTTGCTGAGGCGGCCATCTCGGGGGCGCTGATTTCTGTTTGGCAACGATGATGTCGTCGAGAGGAGCTTTGGTCGCGGCTAGGGCTTCGGTAGTCGGATCTTCCCGGCATGTCCGAGGTGCTCTTTCGTTGGTTGCTTGGTTGCTTGAAGTCGGAGGTGCGGCGGAGTTGTTCCTGCGGTAACGATGACAGGCGCTCGGTGGTCGGCTACGGCAGGCACGGTCGGCGCAAGTCCTGCATATTCCCTTGTGATGATCGTCGTCAGAGTCGAAGCTGTCAGTTGTTCGCGCGTGTGGCCTTCTGTTGGCATGTGCCGTCATGTTTTCGGTGCAGCTATCTTTGTAGCTCCATGATCCCATGTCGGTGGCCAGGTTGGCCGGTGGTACCCATGTTATATGGGTTGGATTGTATCGGTTTTAGCCCGGTTTTCCGTCAATTAACCGGGCAATTCTCACTCCTTCTTAATCAATGAAAATGGCAAGTCTTTGCCTCGTTTCAAAAAAAACACACAATTGGCTGAACTCGTACGTATGACCAATCTAATGGTACATATCTATACTTGTTTCTTCAATATCTGTGAAAATAATTAGATACTTTTTCTGCCAGAATGTGGGAAAACAAATAACACAATTTCTCAAGGTAGCATTACATTCTCGCTTAAGAATCATAGTTGGATGAGATATTTATGTCTTTCAATTCTCTCTTCACTTGCAAAACTATAATACAAAACGGACAGATTAGTTATAAAAATAATTTGAGGCTCGATTGACTACGATTACAAATTGCATATATGATGTAAAGAGATCCAAATGAATAGATTGTGCAGGTCACGCCATAGGTGTCTTCATTGAGAGATAGGTTTGTCCACTCCAAACGTGTTTCCACAGGTTGAGAGGTCACACGAACATATCGGCACTGATTTAATAGGAACACTCAATCGAGTAACTACTATGAAGTCAATCATAATTTTAGTCTGTACTCTGTAACAATTTGGTCTCTTATCCCAAAAATTCAACATGTATAGCTTAGGGGTTGTTTGGTTCCCAGCCACAGTTTGCCAAGCCAAAATTTGGCAGCCACAGTTTGTCAAGCATGTATTTGGTTTTTGTCACACTTTGGCTTGCCACACTTTATTGCCCCTATGGCCCACCTGTCTAAGAGACAATTTTTTTGCCAACTTTTGCCAAAGTTTGGCGTCCAATTTCTTAGCCACACTTGTGTGGCTTGCCATACTTGTGTGGCTAGCCACACTTTGGCTTGGCCACACTAGTCTCCAACCGAATAGACCCTTAGTTATTAGTTCTGTGGTACCTCACATATCACGACAATTTGCACAAGAACATAAAATTCTAGCAGTTCAGGTAAATTATCTAAATCAAATTTGCAGCTTTAAAGTCCTAGAATGTCCTGTTACAATAACAAACCTTCAATTTTTTTGCAAAGAATTCGCCTGACCACCTTCTATTCCTTTGTAGTTAATCCTGGCAGATGCAATCTGATGTCCAAGCATGAAAAACTACGTTGCTGCAATGGCACTGTATCAACACACATCAACCCTATAATCTGAGAAAATTGGATTACAATACGTTACCTTACAATACTCCCCACGCCTGCCGTAAATCTTGAGTACCCATCTTCTATGCACAAAGTACTGCACGCAGCATATGTTTCTTTCTTACCAACATAACATAACCATGGTAGATAGGATCTCTTGGTTTATGTAGATTTTGATGCTGAAAAAAATTCTAGACTATATGATGTACATGTATAGATACCAAACTTTTGATTGTTGCCGAGATCTATTTATTCCGTTAGAAGCTAGCCTGAGTTTAGGTGTACGTATGTGCATGTGTGCTACTATTCATCAATCAAGGTGCATGTGTGCTTGCTTCGAAGCTAGCTTCACACGTGCACGTTCCCAAACCAACCGGTAGCGTCTAGCGATCGATCTTACACGGCAACATGGTATGTATATATTGTAATCTGTACGTACCTAGCAGGTCCTAGTTATGGGTTGTTTGCAGTATTAGGATAGTCTTAGATCGGTCTTAACTACAGGGTTGCAATGTGTATGCGCATGAGGCAGTAAGATTGGGATCTCACCTGAGGGATTGGAACAACAAACAACAGAGTATTTGTTGGGAAAAAAATTAACGATCTATTGTTGTATGGAAATATATGTGTACGTGAGAGAGAAATAGGAATATCAATAATCTATTGTCGTATGGAATATGGAATAGATGTGTACGTGAAAAAAAATAGTGCCCAAGTTTTTTTGGATCAATGGCATTGGTGGACAATTTTTTTATCTATTGGGACGTAGAAAACAATAGTGCCAGATCTTTTGAGGATCAACGGCATTGGTGGGTAATTTTTTTTTGCTATCTAATGGTTGTGATTTTATTGCATATCAAATTAACGGCTGGATAATTCTAGTTTTTGTGGGAATTTCTAGTTAATTCTCTTTCCTGTGGTTAGCCCATCAAATACTTTTTATATATAAATAGATGTGAAACACTTTCTAAATCACATCGACTTTTTAAAGCACATGAATACTTTTTAAATTACAAACATTCTATTTAAGGGCCATTTGCATTTCTATCCGTAACTCGAGCCACCTAATCTGATTTGCCCCTAATTTCAAAGCCTGCTCAAATTCCCCTCTGCCGTTAGGTGCTCTTACAGAAATGCCCTTCTGCACTGTTGTTGTCCGGTCAACGGGCTTTGACCGTCCTGAAAAAATAGTAAAAAAATCTAAAAAATTAATTTTTTGTGGGATGTAAGATACTCATGTGCGCAAGGTGCGTGTAAATTTTCATGCTATTTGGACATTCCAAGAGCTCGTGGTGAGGACAAGCACTTAATCTGTACACTTGTGAAGAGTAAATTTGAAATAAAATAGCAAGAAAATTAAAAAAATATGAAAAAATTTGGCATCAAAGAGGCTTGGGTGCGCAAGGTGCTTGCAAGTTTTTGTGATCAAATGACATGCGAGGAGCTCTCGCAAAAAAAGTCAACTTTCCAAAGTTTTTTCCTGAGCCAAAGTTTATTTTTTTCTCCACGAGCTTCTACCGTGTCCAAACACAACAAAAATTTGCACGCACCTTGCGGACCCGAGCCTCTTTGATGCCAAATGTTTTTTTTTAATTTTCTTACTATTTGTTTGAATTTACTGTTCACAAGTGTACATATTTACTGGTTTTTCTTTGCCATACGCTCCTGGAATGTCCAAACAGCACGAAAATTTGCACGCATCTTGCGAACCTAAGTATCTTTGATCCAACAAAATTTCATATTTTTTTGATTTTTTTGCTATTTTTTTAGGACGGTCAAAGCCCTTCGATCAGCTTTGACCGGACGGTAACGACATAAAAGGGCTTTTCTATAAGTGCACATAACGAGAGACGTGCAAATTTGACCAGCCTTCGAAATTAAGGGGCAAATATGAGTAGTGGGTTCCAGTTAGGGACACAGATGTAAAAGACCCTTTACTAAAACACATGACCACTTTTCAGAATTGGATGAACACTTTTTTAAAAGAGGGGGAACATTTTAGAGAAAACAATTTGAGAAACTTTTTTTCAAATTATATGAAGGTTATTTTAATATGTGAACGCTTTTAAAAACTACACAAACATTTCACAATGCACGGATCAATATGTTTTAAAACATGTGAACTCTTTTAATTTATATAAGCACTTTTTTTAAAGTCATCAACCGCTAATTCCATAGCCTGCACATACATTATACCTGGCCATCTGTCGGGCTGGGTCGGTCAAAGCCTGAAGCAAAGAACCTAGGCCCGGGCCTGGCTGTCGGGCCTAAATTTTAGGCCAAAGCCCGACCCATTAGATGAAACGCCCGTCAGGCCTCATGCCAGGCCTCTTCCCTAAAATGTAAAAACGCCAAGCCCAAGCCTGGCCCGGCCCGACCTTCGGCAGCACCGGGCCGGGTATCCCATGGCCAGGTGTAACGTACATTTATATCTAGCGACCTCAGTCGTGAGTAAATAAGTACACTATGGTTATGACATCATGGTGACACATGATGGAATCAATCGATTAATTATTAATTTGATATGGAGTGTACTATAAGTGGTCTAGTCATAACATAGATTCACACAAGTTTTTTGAGATCGAGAAAGGGAGGAGAGTTGTGTAGACTAAACCGACCCTATGCACCACCTCTAGTACACGCAAAGTTGTCTCGCTCTTATAGGTCGACCTAATCCATGACAAACATAGGCTAAGCGGGAGTCAAGGATGGATGTTGTAGTGAATGGTTTTTTTCAACATGATTTGATTCATCACTACTGTCATGGTGGGTAACTTCTATAAACTTTGGTGGAAATTTCAAGGACGGACAATTTTTTTGGAGAAATATTTATATAAATTCAAGCGTTGTGAAATCATAAAATCTTTATACAAATTTTTAAGATTTTTATTAGTTGTTTGATAATAATCAAAATTTCTAAAGATAGTCAGGAAGGGACATCAGAGCGAATATTTTTTCATATGAAAATGTTTTGTTCATTTATAGTGGCATGGTGGGTAAATTTTTTGAACTTTGGTGGTAATTCTAATAAAAAATGAAAACTTTGGAGAATTTTATTTATTTATTATTGTAATATAAAGAAAATTTGGGGCATTGTGAATTGACAAAATCTTATACTTAGCATTTTTACCTTTTTATTACTAGTTTGATGACAACCAAAATTTATAAATATTGCGATGTTGTATTATTTCTTATGATCCTAATTTTTGCCATTTCAAATGGACAAAACATTTTGTAAAGCTAGAATCATATCGTCGTGAGAATTATATTACCAAGTTTTTGATTAGTTTGTAACATTCTGGAAAGCCTTTTATTATACGGAATCCCCACATTGCAGATGGTAGAGTAGAAAACACTATTTCTCTGTTGATCGAATCTTGCAACTTATAATGTTTATATTTGCGCATGTACCATTTGGTATCATGAAATATCCTTATGGACGACTCTAGAGTTTAAGAGCAACTCAAACCATGTCCTCGTCTCCCCATCCCTCATTTTGGGTGTTTTTTAGAAAGAAAAAAGGGACAATTGCAATCGTTCCTACTTGATGGAGCTAAATCTAGCAGATCTCAGTTAGGGGTCCCGATTGGCAGCCCTTGAAACAGTAGTAACAGGACACATACTTTTACCTAGGTTCGGGCTCTCTCGAAGATATAATATCCTACGTTGAGTATAGATTGATCTATCACGAGATCATGTGTATGCATCTATTTCTCGTATACGAGCCCTACCCCTTGGTTTATATTGAAATCAGGGGTATCTAAGGCTTACACAAAGGCAGTTACATCTAAGGTAACTACAAAGTAGACGACTTCTAAGTCTTGGAGTATGCGCCAAGTCTTCAGATACATTCCTTTTTGACATCGTGGGCTTGACAAGTTGGGCCTACTATTCAATAATCATGGGGGTCTTCGGCCCGAACCACCTGGTCGGAAGACGATGTGGTGAGTACTCCTTAATCCAGGACACCATCAGTATCCCCTGAATCGGTCTTCAAGCCGAGGATGCTCTTTGGTTCTTCTGAGCTATTCTCTGTCTTCGGTCATCGGTCTTTGAAGTTGGTTCAACTAGTCCATCTTTATCACCTTTGAATTGATCAAGTCTTGCCTAAGAGTTCTCACATCGGGCATCCGAGGAGTCGCCTACGAATTTGCACTGTAATCCGTTAAATGTCATTGTCGTTATCGATGTGTACCACAGACAGGAAAATTTTCCGGCGTAGTGAAGCATTCCCGCGGCTAGATCAGGGCGACGGTCCAGTTATGTTCTGACGATTTTGACTGGCTCGATCCGTCATCGCATACCACAGTGGCCTGCTGTCACTTCAAAGGTCATCATAATGTGCTGCGCGGCTTGAGGCCCCCACTATTGGCATGTCTAATCAGTAAAGCGATCGTGTCCCAAGATATGTAGTGTCACGATTAACCGCCTCCTCGATTCCTACGCGTGCTTAACAGACGACGCTTGGAAACTTGTGAAATTATAAACATGCGGCGCGCTTATTCTACGTTTAATCTTGCCCAGTAAAGGCTCGAGGCGTGAGAAAGATTATGTTCTCAATCTCCATCTTCTTCCTCAAGCTCACGCTCGCAACAAATTATCCAGGCACCCACTACCAACATAGGTCGTCGGTATAGGCCTATGCCGATGGCAGCCGTGGGCATAGGGCCTGGGTCGACAAAATGGTCCCATCTTTGTCGATGGCTGCTACTTCGTGAGCTTGCGTTGGTTTTCCCCTTGAAGAGGGAAGGGTGATGCAGCAAAGTAGAGATAAGTATTTCTCTCAGTTAAGAACCAAGGTATCAATCCAGTAGGAGGAACACACAAGTCTCCAATGATAGCACATGCACAAACAAATACTTGCACCCAACACGATAAAGGGGTTGTCAATCCTTTCACGGTTACTTGCAAGGATGAGATCTGATAGTGATAGGTGCAAAACAAATAAAAGTAAATAAAACTCAGCAAGGTATTTTTGTATTTTCACTACTAGAAAAAGGTCTGTTAGTGGCGCTCCTATTTTTGCCATTAATGGCGCACTATAGGTGGGCCACTATTACCACGCCATTAGTTGGTCAAACTTCCCGGAAGGTCACCCATCCTCACACTACTCTAGCCCAAGCACACTTAACTTCTTAGTTCTATCCAACCCTAGCGCCAGCTCACTTAACAGGCACTTGTTGATATATCTATCGTATCAATCCTATTAAACCTTGTTGATGTCTAGGACTTTATTCATGTACATGAGTCTGATGAAATTTTGAAAAAAATATTTCAAACTTCCCCGTCATATTATGTATTGTATTTTGAACATTTTTTCCAAAAAAAAACACTTTGAAATCAATTTTTTCTGTTACTAGTGGCGCACCTAGCAAATGGTGCGCCATTACTAAGTTTGAATTTTTTTCCATTTTCGCCCTCTAGATCTTAAAAGCCCCGTATCTTTTATTCTGTTAGGTTTTTGGGGATTCTAAAAATATTCAACGGGGTTCCCCTTGTTGAATTCGGATGTAACTTTTCGATTTGTTGCTAACAAGTCGCGTATAGTCTCATTATAGATTTCCAGCATGGAGGCCTACAAGTAAAAGCTAGCATTATGATGACAGACATGGAAAACTTGAAGAAACAAATTAACAGGGACGCACCTGCATTTTATATTTCCAACCTTGTGAAATAAGACATTGGCTTGTTTGAAAGATTTGTTCGAGCGATCTAGGTATTAACCCCTTCTGATCATGGACCTCGGAATTACCCATCATTGTGTGAGTCTTACCAGATCCTGTTTGGCCATAAGCAAATATGCATACCTATATAATTTGAAATAATTAGTTGTATATTGTAAAATGTATTCTCATCTGATAATACAAAATACGACAATGCGTTTTTCAAGAGGTGAAGCTTCTTTTCCATACAAGTAAGCAAAACAACCAAACAAGGGAATATTTTCTCAACCTTCTCTGTGATTGGATTACTCTTTCAGTTCCTAAAATACAAGAGTACATATAGCATCAAGTAAAAGTACCTTATAGCCATCAGGGGAACTTTGAACCAATTGAGAAATTTTAGTGAATACATCTTCTTGGGATGCAGAATGATCAAACACATTGTCAAATGCATATGAATATGCTTTTGCTAAAAAAACAATATAAGGATATTATCAGAAATAATATTATATGTTTACATATGTTATAAGTTAGAGATCGGAAAATGTAACATACTCTTATGCATCAACTCGACCCCACAGCATACATTTTCTCCACTCTTTGGATAAGAGACAGCCGCTACTGATTCCTTTGAGATTAAAGGTCGTACTCGACAGAAAACACGAATATTTCCTTTAAGTTCCTGCACCACACAAACATTAAAACCAGATATACTCTATGGGATCACAAGGGTTGAAGAGAGTAAGTCATTACAAGTATAGTGTTATGTAGCTTTTTGCGCAATTTCTCTCCATCCACAATTTTTTGCTCAGCTTCGATTAGACGTAGCTGTAGGTCCTCTAAAAGTCTCTTTTGATTCTCATAATCACTCATTGCCTGCATCGCCTGCATTGTTGTCAAATTAGATCGCTGTTCTGGACTGTAGAAATCAACATTAGTTTTAACTAACAAAATTACAGTATGTTACTATTGATAGGAAATATTTTCAAGGTCAGGTAAATGTAAGCGGAATCTTGAAAGATGTTTTGCTAGCTATTTTGTTGAGAACGAAGAACGTGTCTGTACATTACCACTCTTATTTTACTTGCAGTTATAGTGCTATGTTACAGCACATACTCCATGAAGATTCTGATACTTGCTCCTTTGCTGTTTATGACAGGTTGTCTGATTTTCAAAAAGAGATATACATACTGGTACGCATGACTAACTGTGAAAGTGTAAGCCTCTTAAAGATGCAATAGTATTTTGTTGTACTTATATACTATTAATATATTATATTTCAAAGATACTCTCCATGTTTGGTGTGTACTTGACTGTACGATGAAGTTTGACTTTTAATCAACAAAACATCTATAAGATTTTTGAAGAATTTCGTGCCCTTTATTATGGAATATTATTTTCAGGCCCTGGTATGTGGTCATGTGCTTGTAAGTTGGGAAAGGTTGTGATTCCACCTTGGACTGGTTGATCTATTTTGTTTGCTCCAAGGAATCTGATATGTTCATTTAGCATATGTCCTACTGTACCTTAACAAGGCACGATTTGCCATGATTTCTTTTTTACATCATCTGTTATTGTCGATGAGTTGCCATTAGTGCTAAGATGTGTCTAGAGAACATCCTATTTACATCAATTTATTTCTGTGTTGTGTGCTGGATCTTCTACTTTTGCTGCCATACTAGATCCAGTAAGTATAATGGTTGTCTGTTCATTTTACACTTTTATTTTCTTTTGCAGCTATGGAATATACATATACAATAAGGTGAGTGGTGCCAGAAATAGCCAATTTGGGTTTATTATATGACAGATTTGCCATGACAATTATTTATTATTGTAATATAAAGAAAATTTGGGGCATTGTGAATTGACAAAATCTTATACTTAGCATTTTTACCTTTTTATTACTAGTTTGATGACAACCAAAATTTATAAATATTGAGACGGTGTATTATTTCTTATGATCCTAATTTTTGCCATTTCAAATGGACAAAACATTTTATAAAGCTAGAATCATATTGTCGTGAGAATTATATTAACAAGTTTTTGATTAGTTTGTAAAATTCTAGAAAGCATTTTATTAAACGGAATCCCCACATTGCAGATGGTAGAGTAGAAAACACTATTTCTCTGTTGATCGAATCTTGCAACTTATAATGTTTATATTTGCGCATGTACCCTTTGGTATCATGAAATATCCTTATGGACGACTCTAGAGTTTAAGAGCAACTCAAACCATGTCCTCGTCTCCCCCATCCCTCATTTTGGGTGTTTTTTAGAAAGAAAAAGGGACAATTGCAATCGTTCCTACTTGATGGAGCTAAATCTAGCAGATCTCGGTTAGGGGTCCCGATTGGCAGCCCTTGAAACAGTGGTAACAGGGGACACATACTTTTACCTAGGTTCGGGCTCTCTCGAAGATATAATATCCTACATTGAGTACAGATTGATCTATCACGAGATCATGTGTATGCGTCTATTTCTCGTATACGAGCCCTACCCCTTGGTTTATATTGAAACCAGGGGTATCTAAGGCTTACATAAAGGCGGTTACATCTAAGGTAACTACAAAGTAGACGACTTCTAAGTCTTGGAGCATGCGCCAAGTCTTCAGATACATTCCTTTCTGACATCGTGGGCTTGACAAGTTGGGCCTACTATTAAATAATCATGGGGGTCTTCGGCCCGAACCACCTGGTCGAAAGACGCTGTAGTGAGTACTCCTTAATCCAGGACACCATCAGTATCCTCTGAACCGGTCTTCAAGCCGAGGATGCTCTTCGGTTCTTCTGAGCTATTCTTCGTCTTTGGTCATCAGTCTTTGAAGTTGGCTCAACTAGTCCATCTTTATCACCTTTGAATTGATCAAGTCTTGCCTAAGAGTTCTCACATCGGGCATCCGAGGAGTCGCCTACGAATTTGCACCGCGATCCGTTAAATGTCGTTGTCGTTATCGATGTGTACCATAGACCGGAAATTTTTCCGGCGTAGTGAAGCATTCCCGCGGCTAGATCAGGGCAACAGTCCAGTTATGTTCTGACAACTTTGACTGGCTCGATCCGTCATCACATACCACAGTGGCCTCCTGTCACTTCAAAGGTCATTATAATGTGCTAGCGTGGATCGAGGCCCTCACTATTGGCATGTCTAATCAGTAAAGCGGTCGTGTCCCAAGATACGTAGTGGCACGATTAACCGCCTCCTCGATTTCTACGCGTGCTTAACAGATGACGCTTGAAAACTTGTGAAATTATAAACACATGGCGCGCTTATTCTACGTTTAATCTTGCCCAGTAAAGGCTCGAGGCGAGAGAAAGATTATGTTCTCGATCTCCATCTTCTTCCTCAAGCTCACGCTCACAACAAACTATCCCAGCACCCACTAGCAACATAAGTCGTCGACATAGGCCTATGCCGATGGCAGCCGTGGGCATAGGGCCCGGGTCAACAAAATGGTCCCATCTATGTCGATGGCTGCTACTTCGTGAGCTTACTTTGGTTTTTCCCTTGAATAGGAAAGGATGATGCAGCAAAGTAGAGATAAGTATTTCTCTCAGTTAAGAACCAAGGTATCAATCTAGTAGGAGGAACACACAAGTCTCCAATGATAGCACATGCACAAACAAATACTTGCACCCAACGCGATAAAGGGGTTACAAGGATGAGATTTGATAGTGATAGGTGTAAAACAAATAAAAGTAAATAAAACTCAGCAAGGTATTTTTGTATTTTCACTACTAGAAAAAGGCATGTTAGTGACACACCAATTTTTGCCATTAATGACGCACTATAGGTGCGCCACTATTACCACGCCACTAGTAACAAATACTAACGGCGCATATTTGGTGCGCCATTACTATGCCTAGAAGTGCGCCATTACTATCTGACTTAGTAATGGCGCACCACATAGAAGTGCGCCATTACTAAGAACTTTTTTTCAAAAAAAATCAGAAATATTTTTCGTATTTTTCTTAATCTCGGGTCACTATGGCTTAATCTCGGGTCAATATGCTTAATCTCAAGTCAAATCGCACTCTGTGGTCAAACTTTCCGGACGTTCACCCATCCTCACACTACTCTAGCCCGAGCACGCTTAACTTCACAGTTCTATCCAAACCCAGCACTAGCTCACTTAACAGGCACTTCTTGATATATCTATCATATCAATCCTACTAAACCTTGTTGATGTCTAGGACTTTGTTCATGTTCATGAGTGTGATGAAATTTTGAAAAAAAAATTCAAACTTCCCCGTCAGATTACGTATCATATTTTGAAAAAAAATTCCAAAAAAATTGAAACCAATTTTTTTCTGTTACTAGTGGGGCACCTAGCAAATGGTGGGCCGTTACTAAGTTTGAATTTTTTTCCCCTCTAGATCTTAAAAGCCCAGTATCTTTTATTCTGTTAGGTTTTTGGAGATTCTAAAAATCTTTAACGGGGTTCCCATGGTTGAATTCGGATGTAACTTTTCGAGTAGATGATTGTTCATATAAAAAACTTTTTAATTCGAGTTCGTATGCAAAAGTTATGCCCATTTAAAAATTCCAGAGAGATTTTGCAAATAAAGTCAAAATTCATATTTGTAATTTTCCCAACAACTAGACCACATATCACATGGGAAGCTTGTTTTCGTCTTTTTTTGACATTTCCATCATTTTTTTTATTTTTTTAAACTGAAAAGGCGGTCCGGGGGGGGGGGTGCATTTGAAAGTTAGTAACGGCGCACCTTCACAAAAGTGCGCCTGTCGGTGTCAAAACCGGCGGATCTCGGGTAGGGGGTCCCGAACTGTGCGTCTAGGCGGATGGTAACAGGAGACAAGGGACACGATGTTTTTACCCAGGTTCGGGCCCTCTCGGTGGAGGTAAAACCCTACTCCTCCTTGATTAATATTGATGATATGGGTAGTACAAGAGTTGATCTACCACGAGATCAGAGAGGCTAAACCCTAGAAGCTAGCCTATGGTATGATTGTTGTTCTTTATCGACTAGCCTGGCCCTGGTTTATATAATGCACCAGAGGCCTAGGATAACATGAGTCCTAGCCGAATACGCCGGTGGGGGAGGAGTCCTTGTCTTGATCACCAAGTCTTGTGGAATCTTCCTTGTATGCGGCAGCCGTCCGGACTGGCCCATGAGTATACGGCCATGGGGGTCCTCGGCCCAATCCAACAGATCAGGAGATGACGTGTTGTGTAACCCCTAGTACAGGACACCGTCAGTAGCCCCCTGAACCGGTCTTCAAGTTAGGGACGCTCCTCGATTCTTCTGAACTGTTCTTCATCTTCAGTCTTCGGTCTTGAAAACTGGTTCAACAAATCTTCTCATCTTCGATCTTGAGGATCGCCGAAATGCATTCGATGAGTTTACACGTCGGGTATCCGAGGAGCCCCTTTAAGTTTCCGGCCTTTATCAATGCCTTGCTATTTTTATGCCACACCTCGGGTTCGAAGTTGTTCCCAGGAGGCAGTGTCCTCTTGCGTCCAAGCTCTAACACCGGACTGCATTCAAGGTATCTCTTGCAGTCGAGTACCAATGCCGGACTGCTTTCGAGCTCCAACGCCGAAATGTATCCGAACTCCAACGTCGGACCGTGTCCAAGCTCCAACGCCGGACTATATCGAAGATGTCATAGATCATCTTGGTCCAAAAAAGTTGAAGGAGTTTAGCCGAGCTTAATGCCGGAAATGCCCTCTAAGGAGCCAGCCACTTGCATCCGAGCTATATGCCGAGCTGCTTCCGAGGTGGTTAAGCACCTCGGTCATGGGCTGATTTTTGGTCAATGTTTTTTATTGATGCAATTTATTCTCTTACGAGATATATAGCCAGTAGCCCTCAAGGTGTGTATCGGTCTAAAACCCGAGATGCACCTGAAGGATGACATAAGACCGCTGATCCCAGTAACCGCTGAGACTGAGGCTGATTTGCAAAATCGGCCTGAGGATCAAGTCGTAGCTCGACAGAATACTTTGGGACACAAAAAGCGGCGTGCTCAGTCCTCGAGACTCAGGTTGGGTGCGGCCGGCCAACCTGAGGATCAAAATCTCCTCGGAAATTGTATTGCACTTAAAATTTTCTGTATAGAACAGGCAATGCAGTAGCCCCCGAGACACTGGTCGGGTGGCAACACCAGATCAGGGGATCGATGTGCCCCTTTAATATTTGTAAATAATAAGCATGAAGCCCAGTAGCCCCCGATCCTTAATGCGGGCACGGGTGGCCGAATTAAGGATCGATATCCATAGTAAAATCACAAATTATGTGTAATGAATCTATGTATCCAAGTACTTTATATCATTAATGCTCGGATCCGCATTGTACAAAACTTTGTTGACCGACCATCGGCTTCAACCTCCTCGACCAGTAGCCGAGGAGTGTTTGTCCTACTTCATAAAGCCTTTATGAGGGCAAAGATTTACTACAAACAAGGCAATCTGGCCATACGATTTTATAAACAAAGGTACGCAGAGAGATATGTTATATTGCTGTTTAACATAGGAAATGTCTTCCAAAGAAAATAGTTCCGCTATCGGTTTATTTCGTTGGGTTGGCATGCTAAGCATGATCATGAAACCTCAGCTCTAATGTAAGAGAAAAATATTGAGGATTTAGTTTGGGAGGCCAGTTACTAGCCCCTGGTAGTGTTCGGCGACAGTTGAGGTCAAGCCGTAAACACTTCAGCCAATGTTATGAATGGCCCATCATTTAACACAGTCATCAGATCGCTGACCAGTTTACGCTTATTGTGACAGTCAGTTTTTGGCTTTCTCCACTGAGGTGCTTAACCATGTGAGCCGGAAGCACCATCGCAGTGGTTCTCCCTTTGGACACCTAGCCGAACAAAGCGGAATGTAGGGGGCAAGCGCAGGAGCCGGGCAACCCAACTATTAACCGAAGACACAATTCGAAACCGATGCATATAGAGCAATATCCGAGAATGTTTTTTCTGAATCTCTAAAGGTGTCTGGCGTTGCACTGCGAGACTTCTGCTGAAAACACACAAATAGTTTAAAAGTGCCATGGGCTCGAAAAGCCAAAAAACTTATTCAAAAGGTTAATGTCCGAACTAGATCAACTGTTCGGTGCCAATCCGAAAATTGGACTTTAGAAAAAAAAAGGTGCCTCTGTCGTGCTTTAACATGACACATCATATATCAAAACTTCAAGCGGGTCAGCCTACGGCTTCAACCTCCTATCCCGAAGGCGGAGTACTTCTTACTAGGTCAATTTAGCAAACTAAACTCTAGCGGCTTTGAGAGAGAAATTAGGCTCCCCGGCTAGTGACCGCACACTTGTGTCGAAAAAAGGAGTGATAAATAATAATAATAACTTTGCAATGACTAAGAAGAAAAATACTTATTATAAAATGGCTCAAATAAACATAAGATCCCCCAAGTGACTTGGGTAAAAGAATGATTGTATGTACCGAAGTACTTGTATCATATCTATGTTCACCCGAACTTTATACGCGTCTTAACCGACCGTCGGCTTCTCCCTCTTCGGCAAGGGCCGAAAAGTGTTATGTACTTCACCTGTCGAGAATATCGACGGTGTTTCCGATAACCTGGCAATCAGGCCATAAGGCTGTAACAGACAAAGCGCGCTCAGGGAACTTATGCTATATTACTAACAAAGTGTAAGAAGCATCTTCGAAGAAAATAGTACCCCCACCGATACCTTTCTTCGGTGCTCATTATTACTATGAGACTTTGTGCAATAGATTTTTTGTACTCATGAGTTCCGTTGTGTGCCGACCATGATTGAAAACAATAAGAGCGCTAGCTTTCGGCTTCACCCAGTCTGAGGTCCGGCTCGGGTGACCCGATCGTGACAATCGCAGAGGTTCTCCCTTTACTCCCTAGCCAAACAATCGGGAACGTAGGGGTAAGCACAGGAGCCAAGCAACCCAGCCTGCAAATAGCTTAAGTCAATATGGTGCATATTGTGGCGTAATACACGAACAAGGAACGAAGCCGTACAAGTATAATCATATGCAAGAGGAAAAAGCTTCATGAAGGAAGCCCCCAAGTAAACGGGGTATTTGAATTTGCGCGTCACAAACAAAGTTTGGACAAGGAAATTTTTACAAGCAACTTTTTTCCAAAAAAGTATAATGCTTGGTCAAATCGAACACAATTTAGAAGTTAAAGCTTTGAGCATGAAAGCGACTTAGCTGGTTAATGTGTTCGGTATTGATGACGCGGTCCGAGCTTGATACAGGACAAGGTTCCATCCCCCAAGCCGGTCCCGAGGTGGCGGAGCGGAGAGCTCGACACGCCGAAGTGGTGACATAGCACGGTCAATGCAGACCGGCAGAGTGACGCTGAAGTCCTCGGATCATTTTCCTGTGCACAAAAAATGGTGCAAACCGGAGATAAGAGTAATAATGATAATTAAAAAATCGTTGCATAATAAATAATTTATGCAAAGTGGGTAATAAAAGAAATATGGCCTGGCGCCGAAGTCAATGTCGATGCAGGGTGTCGGCGTGATGCGGTAAAGGCGTGGCAAAGCCTGAATTCATAGGTCAGTCCGAGCTCCGGATGCGGCGTTCGCCGGACTATGTACGGAAACTAACCGAACCACCATGCCACTGTCGTTAATGCGGCCACCATTTGATAGACCTGTGTACATATGCTGGACAAACCAGAGTAATAATTCCTTGGGAAAAATGAACCCAAACAAGCAAAAAATACTGGGATCAATAACACCTAGTTTATTTGTTGTAGCACTCCGAAGGAAGGTGATTCCCAAAATTGGGACTCGATCCGTGCACCCATTGCCTGATGGGCGATAAAACGATGGCATGGCAATGCTGGCAAAGGTTGGCTCGCCGAGGCAAAGCCCTCGGTCCAGCTAACATGACGGAGTTGGTCGTCTAGTGACGCCGAAGTGTCCGGAATAGGTTGATGAAGAGATGGAGAAGCCCCCGGTCCAGCCGAGATGTCGAAGTAGGTCGGCGTGATGGACACCAGCTTGAAGAAGCAATAGTGCGGCCCTGCCGATGCAGGTCGTGACGTGGTCGATGCCGGCTTGATGAAGCAACCGTGCAGCGAGGCTGGTATGCCCGCTCCGTATAATCCGTGGGGCGGCGAGTTTGGTGATGATTTATCCTTCGCGATGCCGAACTTCTTGTTCGTCTTGCCGAGATGATGATCCGAAGAAGTTGAGCTCGGCTCAACAAAGTGACGACGTGTCTAGCGTAGGTCGGCAGCCGTGGAGCAATATTGCCGGACTGGTTTGACACCAGCATGATGTTGAAGATCATGTTCAAAAGATTTTAAGGTTAGCGGGATGTGTTCGGGAACAAAACACGATACCCCATACAAAACTTCCTTCAAAAAGGATGTTCGAATTCCCGTTCATAAAGAAGACGAACTCGGGTCGGATTCGTTTTCGTGCAGAAAACAGATCCGAAAAGTGATGCACTAATCGGAAGATTCCCGGAGTTTGGATGGTCGGATCGAGCTAAAATTTTGGGAGGTGGTAGATATAGGAATTCCGCAGTCAATCAACGGTTGGATCTTCCAAAGGAGGTCTGATCTAGAAGCTGGACACCACGCCCTAAACTCGTCCAGATTCCCATCCAAATTTGACAGGGCTCCGGTATATCGTAGATTGTCGGAGATTCCTCCATCGGAACTTGACGAAATTTGGCATGGCTGTTTGTGGACGTAATTCCGCACTATTCCACCAAAGCAATTGTCAAACCGACGCTCGAGGAGGCGGTGACGGTGGATACAAGTTCGCTGTCAAGAAAAACAGCACGGTCGCCCGAGGGCAGTGTTGACGTTGAGCCCCCAGGCTCCCTGGATGATTCCTCCATGATCTTGATAGAGATCGAAGCTGATGTTGATGAAGGCCCTCATCTGAACATGACGATCGGAGGTAGGGCGCAGTCCTTGGTCGAACCAAGGTGACCAGTCGAGCTGGTGAAGAAGATGCCGAAGTCGCAATTTATCTGCAGGCGAGCCATCGACCTTTTGCCGAACACACAGCGGAACTCTCAATGAAAGCAACAATGTCGGTGTCAAAACTGGCGGATCTCGGGTAGGGAGTCCCGAACTGTGCGTCTAGGCGGATGGTAACAGGAGACAAGGGACAAGATGTTTTTACCCAGGTTTGGGCCCTCTCGGTGGAGGTAAAACCCTACTCCTGCTTGATTAATATTGATGATATGGGTAGTACAAGAGTTGATCTACCATGAGATCAGAGAGGCTAAACCCTAGAAGCTAGCCTATGGTATGATTGTTGTTCTTTATCGACTAGCCTGACCCTGATTTATATAATGCACCAGAGGCCTAGGATAACATGAGTCCTAGCCGAATACGCCGGTGGGGGAGGAGTCCTTGTCTTGATCACCAAGTCTTGTGGAATCTTCCTTGTATGCGGCAGCCGTCCGGACTGGCCCATGAGTATACGGCCATGGGGGTCCTCGGCCCAATCCAACAGATCGGGAGATGACGCGTTGAATACCCCCTAGTCCAGGACACCGTCAGCGCCATTACTTTATGTACCACTTGATCAAACCTTGGTCAAACTTAGTAATGGCGCACTTTGTATAGGTGCGTCATTACTAAGTTTGACATAGTAATGGCGCACCTATGCAAAGTGTGCCATTACTAAGTTTGACCAAGTTTTGACCCAGTCATACACATAGTAATGGCGCACTTTGTAAAGGTGCACCATTACTATGTCAACTTAGTAATGGCGCACCTATACAAAGTGCGCCATTACTATGTGTATGCATGGGTCAAACCTTGGTCAAATTTAGTAATGACGCACTTTTCACCTGGTGCGCCATTACTGTTTTGGTTACTAATGGCGCACCTACACATGGTGCGCCACTGCTATATAGCAGTGGCGCACCACATGTATAGTGCATCATTAATGTCCATATTAGCTATAGCCGTTTTTCTAGTAGTATTTTTATTTTACATATTTGAAAATAATATGATAAAAGTAGAACCAGGGGCCATAGGTTTCACTAGAGGCTTCTTTCTTGAAAGAACGCATATGGTGGATGGACAAATTACTGGTGAGCAATTGATAGAAAAGCGAATAATCATGACGATATCTAAGGCAATGATCATGAATATAGGAATCACGTCCGTGACAAGTAGACCGTCTCCTGCCTGCATCTACTACCATTACTCGACACATCGACCAACTCCTGCCTGCATCTAGTGTACTAAGTTAAAAAATAGAGTAACGCCTTAA
The DNA here is from genome assembly GCF_002162155.2 of Triticum dicoccoides. NCBI lineage: Eukaryota > Viridiplantae > Streptophyta > Magnoliopsida > Poales > Poaceae > Triticum > Triticum dicoccoides. The sequence goes on from NC_041389.1 coordinate 520,870,161, forward strand.
GCAAGATGACATGATGTAGAGGGATAGATTCAATCAATATGAAATACACCCCATCTTTTTATCCTTAATGGTAACAATACAATACGTGCCTCGCTACCCCTTCTGTCACTGGGTGAGGACACCGCAATATTGAACCCATTACAAAGCACCTCTCCCATTGCAAGAAAAATCAATCTAGTTAGCCAAACCAAATCAATATATCAGAGAAATACAAAGCTATCTCAATCATGCATATAAAAATTCAGAGAAGACTCGAATAATATTCGTAGATAATCTGATCATAAACTCACAATTCATCGGATCTCAACAAACACACCGCAGAAGGAGATTTCGTCGAATAGATCTCCAAGAACATCAAGGAGAACATTGTATTGAAGATCAAAGAAAGAGACAAGAAGTCATATAGCTACTAGCTATGGACCCATAGATCTATGGTAAACTACTCACTCATCATTGGTAGGGCGGCAAGGTTAATGTAGAGGCCCTCCATGATCGAATGCCCCCCCCCCCGTCAGAGTACTGAAAAGGCCCCAAGATGGGATCTCACAAGGTCAGAGGCTTGCGGCGGCGAAAAAGTATTTTTGGTGTACACTCTGGTCTACAGGGAATATTTGGGTATTCATATAGTTGGAATTAGTTTGGGGGCCCCACGAGGTGACAAGCCTGTAGGGTGCACCCTACTTGCTTGTCGTCAGCTTGTAGGTCTCCTAACCTTCCCCCGAAGCTTCCTGGGTCTCTTGTGGTCTGATAACCCGCAAGTGTACGGGATAGTTGTAGCCTCTTTCGATAAGTAAGAGTGTCGAACCCAATGAGGAGCTGAAGGTAGAACAAATACTCTCTCAAGTCCTATCGGCTACTGATACGACTCTACGCACGCTTGACATTCGCTTTACCTAGAACAAGTATGAAACTAGAAGTACTTTGTAGGTGTGATAGGATAGGTTTGCAAGATAATAAAGAGAACGTAAATAAAAAGTAGGGGCTGTTTAGATAAAGAGACAATAAAGTAAATATTAGTAGAGAGCTTTTTGTTACAAGAAAGTTATTTGTCCAAGGCAATCGATAACTAGACCGGTAATCACTAGTGCAATTTTATTTGAGGGAGAGGCATAAGCTAACATACTTTCTCTTCTTGGATCATATGCACTTATGATTGGAACTCTAGCAAGCATCCGCAACTACTAAAGATCATTAAGGTAAAACCCAACCATAGCATTAAAGTATCAAGTCCCCTTTATCCCATACGCAAACAACCTAATTACTCGGGTATGTGCTTCTGTTCACTCACGCCACCCACCATAAGCAAATCATAAACATATTGCAAACCCTACAGCAGGGATCCCTCACGCTTGCGCGCCACGGAGAGGACCATAGGACAACACCAATAATAAAACATGCAACTCAAACCAATCACGATCATCAATCAACCCATAGGACAAAACAGATCTACTCAAACATCATAGGATAGCCATACATCATTGGGAAATAATATATAGCGTTGAGCACCATGTTTAAGTAGAGATTACAGCATGTAAGAGAGGGGTTACACCACTCCATAGAGGGGGGAAGAGTTGGTGATGAAGGCGGTGAAGTTGTTGGTAAAGATCACGGTGATGATGATGGCCCCCGGCGGCGTTCCGGCGCCACCGAAAGCAAGGGGGAGAGAGCCTCCCTTCTTCTTCTTCTTCTTCCTTGACCTCCTCCCTAGATGGGAGAAGGGTTTCCCCTCTGGTCCTTGGCTCCCATGGCGTGGGAGGGGTGAGAGGCCCTCCGAGATTGGATCTGTCTCTCTGTCTCTCTCTGTTTCTGCGTTCCCCGATCCTTCCCCTTCACCATTTCTTTTATATCCGGAGATCTGTAACTCCGATTGGGGTGAATCTTTCGCCCAGATTTTTCTCATAAAATGAGCTTTCTTGCGGCAAAAGAAGAGCGTCAACCGCCTTATGGGTGGCCCATGAGGGTGCCAGGCGTGCCTAGGGGGGAGGGCGCGCCCCCTGTCTTGTGGCCACCTCGGGCACTGTTTCACGTTAATTCTTCCTCCGGAAAATCACAAATATTCCAAAATAATTCTCTGTCTGTTTTTATCCCGTTTGGATTCCGTTTGATATTGGGTTTCTGCGAAACATAAAACATGCAACAAACAGGAACTGGCACTAGGCACTGGATCAATATGTTAGTCCCAAAAATAGTATAAAAAGTTGCCAAAAGTATATGAAAGTTGAAGAATATTGGCATGGAACAATCAAAAACTATAGATACGACGGAGACATATCAGTATCCCCAAGTTTAATTCCTGCTCGTCCTCGAGTAGGTAAATGATAAAAAAGATAAATTTTGATGTGGAATGCTACCTAGCATAATCTTGATCATGTAATCTAATCATGGCATGTATATTAAGACACAAGTGATTCAAAGCATTAGTCTATCATTTGACATTAGGACAATAATACTTCGAGCATACGTATAATGCAATCACGACTTTTCAAAATAACATGGTCAAAGAAAGTTATCCCTACAAAATTATATAGTCTGTCTATGCTCCATCTTCACCACACAAAATATTCAAATCATGCACAACCCCGATGACAAGCTAAGCAATTGTTTCATACTTTTAATGTTCTCAAGCCTTTTCAACTTTCACGCAATACATGAGCGTGAGCCATGGATATAGCACTATAGATGGAATATAATATGATGGTAGAGGTTGTGTGGAGAAGACAAAAAGGAGAAAATCTCACATCGACGCGTCTAATCAATGGGATATGGAGATGCCCATCAATTGATGTCAATGTGAGGAGTAGGGATTGCCATGCAACGGATGCACTAAGAGCTATAAGTGTATGAAAGCTCAAAGTGGGAACTAAGTGGGTGTGCATCCAACTTGCTTGCTCATGAAGACCTCGGGCATTTGAGGAATCCCATCATCGGAATATACAAGCCATGTTATATAATGAAAACTCCCACTAGTATATGAAAGTGATAACTCAAGAGACTCTCTATATGAAGAACATGGTGCTACTCTGAAGCACAAGTGTGGTAAAAGGATAGTAACATTGCCCCTTCTCTCTTTTTCTCTCATTTTTTGTGTTTTTTTGGTGGGCTTCTTTGGCCTCTTTTATTTTCTTTAAAGTCCGGAGTCTCATCCCGACTTCTGGGGGAATCATAGTCTCCATCATCCTTTCCTCACTGGGCCATTGCTCTAGTAATGATGATCATCACACTTTTATTTACTTACAACTCAATATTACAAATCAATATCTAGAACAATATGACTCTATATGAATGTCTCTAGCAGTGTAACAGGATGTGCGATGATCTAGCATAGCAAAGATATCAAAAAAACGGACAAGCCATGAAAATATCATGCTAGCTATCTTACGATCATGCAAAGCAATACGACAATGAATGCTCAAGTCATGTATATGATGATGATGGAAGTTGCATGGCAATATATCTCGGAATGGCTATGGAAATGCCATGATAGGTAGGTATGGTGGCTGTTTTGAGGAAGATATAAGGAGGCTTTTGTGTGATAGAGTGTATCGTATCACGGGGTTTGGATGCACCGGCAAAGTTTGCACCAACTCTCGAGGTGAGAAAGGGCAATGCACGGTACCGAAGAGGCTGGCAATGGTGGAAGGGTGAGAGTGCGTATAATCCATGGACTCAACATTAGTCATAAAGAACTCACATACTTATTGCAAAAGTGTATTAACTATCGAAACAAAGTACTACGCGCATGCTCCTAGGGGGATAGTTTGGTAGGAAAATACCATCACTCGTCCCGGATCGCCAAATAAGAAAGACAATCAAAAAATAAATCATGCTCCGACTTCATCACATAACGGTTCACCATACGTGCATGCTTTGGGAATCACAAACCCCAACACAAGTATTTCTACCAATCCACAATTACTCACTAGCATGACACTAATATCACCATCTTTATATCATGAAACTATTGCAAGGAATCAAACATATCATATTCAGTGATCTACAAGTTTTATGTAGGATTTTATGACTAAGGCCAACTCCACGGCGCGACCCCAAACGGACGTCCGTTTTGGCCGGATTCTGTCCCTTTGGGTAGGGCGATGGGGTCATGTCTGGGCCTGTCCTGGGATGCGGTGGCCGTGCGCCCAGCGCGCGGCCGCATCCGTTTGCCCCATCCCGTCCGCCAGGGCCTAAAATGCCCATATTTTCATATGAAAACAAGTTTGCACGTCCAAATATTAATTGTTTGAAAAATAAAATAGTTTTACAACCCAATCGAAGTTTTCTTTAATAAAAATAGTTCTACAACCAAATTGAAATTGTCTTGAATGAACATAAAATGAACCAATACATCTATTGGTTGCCAATATGATCCCACACGTGCTCAACCAAGTCATTTTGAAGATCCAAATGAGTGTGCCAATCACGCAGCTCACGATGGAACTGGACAAACTGATCAAATGTGGCTGGTTCTTGGTGCAGGGGCTCAACATTGTCACCTTGAAAATCAAATCCTTGGTCGAAGATACAGTCATCACGCTCGTCCTCGACGATCATGTTGTGCATGATCACACAAGCAGCCATCACCTCCCAAAGCTTCCTTTCATCCCATGACAGTGTAGGGTATCAAACGATACCCCATCGGGATTGAAGCACACCAAAAGCACGTTCCATATCCTTTCTATAACTCTCTTGCATTTGGGCAAATCTCTTTCTCTTCTCACCTTGGGGCTTCGAGATTGTCTTCACAAAAGTTAACCACTGAGGATATATACCTTCAGCTAGATAGTATCCCTTGTTGTACTGGTGGCCATTGATCTCAAAGTTGACAGGTGGGGAGTGGCCTTCTGCAAGCCTTGTGAAGACTGGAGAACGCTGCAACACGTTGATATCATTGTGAGAACCTGCCATGCCGAAGGAAGAATGCCATATCCAAAGATCTTGCGAAACACACCGCTTCTAATATGACAGTGCAAGCTTTGACATGCCCCTTGTACTAGCCCTGCCAAGCAAATGGACAGTTCTTCCACTCCCAGTGCATACAATCTATGCTGCCAAGCATGCCTGGAAAGCCTCTCGCTGTGTTGGTCGCTAACAATCTCTGTGTATTAGCGACAGTTGGGTGCCTCAAGTATTCAGGGCCAAACACCTAATCATAGACTGGCAGAACTTGTACATTGACATCAGACATGTTGTCTCACTCATACGCACATACTCATCCACCAGATCGCCTGGAATTCCATATGCAAGCATGCGGATTGCCGCAGTGCATTTCTGGTAAGAGGAGAATCCATGCTTGCCAAGGGCATCCGTCTTGCACTCGAAGTAGGGTTAATTATCCTTTTGCCCTCAGTGGTGTCCATCTACTCAGTTTTGCCCTCAGATGCGAATTGTTCTCGGTTTTGCCCCTAGTCCGTGCGCACCGACTCATTCTGTGAACTCTGTCGTCTCCATCAGGTCAACCTTTTGACTCGGCCATTACAGGTGGGACCATGCCGCAGAGATGGCCAATTTTATTCAGATCGTTGCACGCATGGCTTGTGGGACCCAGCACAGAGCCATTGAGTAGAGAGCCGTTGCGGGTGTGCTATATAAGCGGGCGACAACGGCGGTGACCACGGCGAGAGAGAGCACAACGGTAACCATGGCGAGAGAGAGAGAGAGCACGGTGGTGGGAAGCTAGCTGTGGAGGGCGCGGCAGTGGGAAGCTAGCTGTGGAGGGCGTGGCGACGTTGAGATCCCCTTTGGCTCCGAGCTCCATGTCTTCCTTAAGCTCCCGCGCCACCTCGCGGATGCAGAGCCGGGCGCGTGTGGACATGTCTGTCTTCGTCTATCCGCGGTGCCGGGGGGGCGTTGATCGGAGGGTTTCTCACACACCGAAGAACCAGAATCGTCCGTTCTACGTGTGCAGCGGGAATGGGGTAAGAATTGGGGCAATTGCACCATTTTCGTGGTCGGGATCTTTGAGCAATGGGTTGATCTGTTTTGTGTTCATGCAGGTGACATGCTTCTTTCTTTGGGTCGATGCTCTGGCCAAGACTCTGATAAATGAACTGCAAGAAGAGCATGAAGAATGGTTGCGCATGCTACCACGAACCGCAGTGGCCGCATCACAAGCTCCGGAAGAAGAGATGGAGGGCGAAGCATGCACTGACACAGAGCTAGCTGTTGAGCTTAGGATGTTGAAGAAGAAGGTTAGGAAGCTTGAAGATCAAGCACTACCAATACCCATTTGCAAATACTTTTGGGCATTTGTAGGTATGGTAATTGCACTGGTTGTAACGTTGAAAATGTATGGAAAGGCATGAATTATGGAGGAATTTGTAATCTTGAAATTGTATGAGAAATTCACCTAGTTTAAATGTTGGTCAAAGTTATTTAAATGTTGAAAAAAAAGAGAAGTGACCAACATTTAAATATGTTGAAAAAAAAGAGAAGTGACCAACATTTAAATATGTTGAAAAAAAGAGAAGAAATGAGGAATTCAGAAACTTTTGATCAATCAAATGCAGCTCTCTGCTCTACCTTTCTGTCAAAAAAGGTTGCTCTTGGGCCAAATTCAGATCGTAGAGCCAAGTGCAGGCTAGACTAATGGGCCAACTGCATCCAATTAGGCCCATTCGGGGGTTCTCTTGCATGTTTTTCTATTTTCTGTTCTGATTTAATTTAGGCAGTAAATCATAATGCTGAAACTTTTTGTGGAAGCTAATTGAATTATTACAGAGCCAAACAATTAAGGTTAGATTTTTTGGAGCTGTTAAATATTTAATAGAAATTTAATTAATCCAATTCAAATACACCGTGATTTAAATCAAAGACCAAAATGTCATGGAAAATGTGCCTCAGCTCTGGTAGAGGTTTACACCTGGTGCCAAAATAAATGAACATTTTTTAAGGGCATTACATTGAGAAAAAAATAATTTGTCTAAAAAAATGAAGGGTGGAAAATGCACAAAAAAATTGGTGTGGCTGGGGACTCGAACCCAGGACCGCGTGGGTTTGTGGTGTTTAGGGCTGCACTGGTAACCGCTAGGACAGATGGCAAGACTTTGAAATGGGTAGGGAAGGAAGGTATACATAGTGAGACTGTGAAATTTGTCAAAAAAATAGTGAGACCATGAATGTTTGCACACGCGTGAGAGTGGTTTTCCTTTGTTTCGCACTGAAATTTTGGAAGGTTGGAAGGTTGAAAACGTATGTTTGCACTGCCACATGATTTTGGTTAGAGTGGCACTTGGTTTAGGGTTAGAGTGGCACTTGGTTTAGGATTTAAAGGGAATAAATTTGCATGTTAGTTCATGACTTTTTTTTGAATGAAACAGAGGGCTTCTCACCGCCTCCGATTTTCATTAATGAAAACCACAAGTTCTCGAACTTCATGACTTGGCTTAGGGAAGAAATGATATGTTTGGGCATGGACATTTTTTAACACACATAATAAACCCTAATAACTTAGATAAGATGCAACACACCGTACCATTACAATAATAAGTTCACGGATAGTTCACGGACACATGACGAAACATGACACGACACGACACGACATAGAAAAGCAACAAAATAAAAAACGAAACATGACGAGCTTGACTCCGAGCTTGAACATCTTCATCTTAACCTCCTTCTTCCACTTTGGCCGCGCGCGCCCCTTCAACACCGTCTTCATATTCACACCTCCTCCTCCTCGTCGCAGGGAAGGGAGTGCATCTGCGTTGGAGTGGGGAAGATGCTCTCGTAGTTGGTGTAGATGTTGTAGACGGTGAAGAAGATGGCCTCGCAGCCGCACCAAAAGACTTGGCCGAGGAGCTCGCGCGCGTCAAACGGGTTGGTGAAGGTGACCGTGAGTAGTAGGAGGATGCTGCCGCGGTCACGAACCTCGTTGAGGGTGAACATCCTCGGCGAGCCCCGTGGGCGGTGGGCATAGCCGGCTCTGAGGAAGGCGCGGGTGAGTTCGGCGGAACCCCTCCACCTTGAAATAGCCCACACACGGAGATCCCTCTCCACGAGCACGCTCGGTGGGTAGCGTAGCTCCGGCACAACAGGCGGACGGCTGAAGGTCGGCCTGTTGAACTGCATGGTCTCGCTTGGGGAGGGCTCGGTCGATTGGGTGTTTGAAGTTGGAGAGAATGGATTGGATATGGCTTGTGGGTGGGAGAGGAAGAGGGGCACCCCATTTATAGGCCTGTGGGTGGGAGTGGAAGAGAGAAAGGATGAGAACGTTGCGTGTGTGAATCCGAACGCGTGTGTGTATCCGGACGCGTGTGTGTATCCGTTATGTTTTGCACTCTTAAATTTTTGCATGAAAACGATGCATGGGGCGTGTGCGTGCATCTGAATCACTGCATAGCTCTTTGACCGAGCGGTGCATCTGACTCGCTCCCCTGAACCACCTAGCTGGCCTCGCTAGCCTAGCTCGCCTAGCGCGCCTCGCTCGCCTCGCTCACATGCATGCACGTTGCCGCCTCCCGCGCATGCAAACCCACGTCGCCGCCTCCCATGCATGCAAGGCCTGGAAAGGCTGAGACGGGCTAATTACTGCGGTCTCAACCCAGACAACGAGACGGCCCAACGGTCCATCCAGCGTGCCCGGTATTTGTTTAAAAAAACGAATCTCGCAGCCAATCAGATTGCATCTCGCGGATCGCCCCCTCCTCCCCGCAGATTCCTTCTAGAAGGGTTAGATCGACGACCCTTGATCGCCGCTAGGGTTAGATGAACGGTCCTTGTTCAGCGCTAGGATTAGCGGGGTTTGGGAGGGGTTTGGAGCAGTCAAAGCTATGTTTGACCAGATTTCAAATGAGCATAATAAATTAAATAAAAATCAGAAAAATAAAAAAACCTGCACACATAGTCTTCTTATGTCATATACTAACGATTTAAGTTGATAAACAAGGTTTACATACATTTAAACGATAAGTTCATGTGTATTGTGTGATATCTCGAGTATCTCAAACTCTCTTGTATGAAGTGAAGAGAAGTGTTTTGGGGAAATGAACATGAAAATTTCAAAAAACTCACCACAGCTTCATTTTAGAGTGACTAAGAAGGATCCAGGCTTAGTTTTTCATTTTGATGTTTTACACTTGTTTAAATCTTGGTCAAAGTTAAGTTTGACCGGAATTCAAATGAGCAAAACAAATTTAAAAAATCAAAAAATGGAAAAACCAGCGCACATAGTCTGTATATATAGAATATATGTTTAGGAAAGTTATTTGGCTAATTTAGACAAGGTCAAAAAAACCTTGCTTAGAAATGAGGCCGTTTATTCATAATGTTGGTCCAACATCATCCAACAGAAATACAACATTATTCATAATGTTTCATAATTATTCATATATAGCGTTGGGGCTTTTGTCTATTCCTTGAGCTTCTTGCCATCACTTTGCTCCTCGTGCACCTTGTGCTCATTGCTTCTTCTCTTCTCCTCTTGGTTGTCGGTACCTTGCGCGTCTTCTTCAAACCTATCATAGAGGAGTGCAAAACATAAAGCGTAATAAGATCATGTCATGTGATAAATGTACAGCAGTATTTGACCCTTGCAAGATTTACATACCTAGCAGAACTCACAACAACAGAAGGTTGGTCACCATTTGGAGCCTCACTTGGATCATCATTTGGAGCCTCACTTGGATCACCATTTGGAGCCTCACTTGGATCACCATGATCACTATTTGGAGCCTCACTTGGATCACCATTTGGAGCCTCACTTCAATAATTATTTGGAGGATATTTTGGATCATCGTCAAAATCATGCGGCTGTTGACCATCATCATTTCAAACCTCATAAAATTCTCATCTGATGCAACCGGCTATTGACCATCATTTTCATCATCTGTTGAGGCAACCGGCTGCTGACCAACATTTTCATCGAAGCCTTCATGAAACTCTCTCCGAACGCTGGATCTACTGTGTTATCACAATACTTACCAAAATGACCAGACCCACCACACCTTGTGCAGTTACGCTTCCTCACTCCAAGTCCAGCTCCTTTGCTGCGAGGTATGATTCGACTCTTCCTTGGTCTACCTGCTGCTCTCTTCAGAACTGGAGCACAAAGCTTGAATCCAGGGTCCACCATGTCCCATTGTTGTTTTCCCTCCATAGCAGGCAAGGCATAAGCATATGTGGCTTTGAACCTTGCAACAGAGTAGTAATCATGCACATACTGCTGTATGTTCCCTGCTGGACCTGGGAGAGAAGTGATGAGAAACAAGGCATGAATACATGGCAACCCAGTTATCTGCCATTGCCTATAACTGCAAGTTCTAACTTCTAAATCCACTGGATATCTCCATACCCTCTTCTCTTTATCCAAATATGATATCTCTGCTGTGGTACCCGAGCAAAGAGTCATGTTCATTTCCAAGCCTATTGTTTTCTGCTTCAGTTCATTCATCATGACAGGGATGATAATGTGGCCCATGAATTTTGCCTCGTCTATTCCTGCACGATAATGAAATTTCTGCATGTATTCTATCCTTATCCTGTCAAGAAAATCCACCACATAATGACCCTTTAGTTTTCGGATTGTTGAGTTGAAAGACCTTGCTAGATTATTGTGCACATAGTCAACTTTGCTCAGTCCACTGAATTGGCTTCTGGCCCATAACTTGGAGTGGTGTGTTTCCAAGTATTCTTTCACTTTGGAATTCATGTATAACTGCCGCAAGTGGTAGTTGTGCTTCTTCACACTACAAGTCAAAGATGCTGGCCATAAATTGTCGGTATACACCTTTCCTTTGAATTTCTTCATGAAATTTGCAGCAAGGTGACGCATGCATTCCCTATGCTCTACTCCAGGGAACACATTGTCCACGACCACTTCTAAACCTTTGCAGGCATCTGTATGAATGACCAACCCATTGGGATGTGCAATAGCCCGACGCAGATTATGCAAAAACCAAGTCCAGCTCTCCTCAGACTCTATCTCCCGCACACCATAGGCAACTGGAAATACAACTTGTGTGCATCAACTGCACAAGCTGCTACTAACTATCCTTTAAACCTCCCTGTGAGAAAAGTGGCATCAATAGCCAAATAAGGCCCGCAGCCTGTCAAAAAACCCCGGTGACAAGCCTCAAAGCAGACAAAAACCCTCCTAAAGCATTCCTTGATCTTTGTCACTCCCCTGAATGTGCACTCCACGGTGTGGTGATCAATATCTACAATACTACCTGGGCTTGTCCTCTCCACTTCACCTTTGAATGAATACAACAATTGGAAACTTTCCTGCCAGTTACCATAAATAGAATCCATAGCATGTTGTTTACCATTGAACAACCTCATGTATGGTAAATCTATCTTGAACTTATCTTTGATGTTCTTCTGCAATTCCTTTGGACCCACTTGCTAGTTTTCTTTCACCCACTTCTTTACTTCTTCTGCCACCCATCTTGACTTGGCTCTACTGATTGTATCCTTCCTAAGGGTTGATTCCTGGCATGTGTGCTTAAAAGGGTTCACTTTGACCTGAACATTAGTGCTATTTCGCATTTTAGATGCGAGCAGCCTCCATGGACAACGCTCAGTCGGACAGTGCACTCTGTAACATACTTGATCGCTCTTGTCAACTATGAAAGTATGTTCTACCTTGATGCAGTATGTCACAGGTGCATTTCTACACTCATTCATGGATGCGAAAAATGTACCTTCTTCCATATGAGGGTTCAAAGGGTCCCATTCCACAGCTGCAAGGTCTTCGTCCTCACCCACCGCATCATCATTCACACGGACTGCATTGTGAGCCCATCGTAAATTCCAAATAACATCAGAATATAGCTTATTTTCATCAACCCCAGAATTGTAGTCATTAGGCTCCACTTCAAGGGGGACCCTACTGCTGTTGCCCACACTTGTCGAGCCACCACGTCGCCATGCACCAACTGAACTGTTTTGGCTAGAGATGTCATTACGACGACTTGGTTCTCCCCGAGATGTTGCACCCATCATCCTAGGTCCAAATGCCTGCTCAAGCACATCAACTTGCAACCTCACATGAAAATTATCTTTCTCTTTAAGCCTAACAAACATGGTAGCTAGCTCTTCATCATTACTAACTGTCACCCATTTCTTTTCCCCATCATAGTATTTGTATACCACTTCATCAAGCAAACCCCAAGGATATTGGCTACAAATTACCTCCCCAAATTGTCTGAAACTCCAATTACTAGCCATTGGCAACCGATAATCAAAACCTCCTTGGTATTTCTTCTTATCCTTTGCATCGAACATGTACCGGTCCCTTCTAATGTGCACCAAGAAAGCAAACCGTAACTCCATCCTAACCGGCGAAAAACAGAGATGCAATCAGCACACTAATTGGGCAAACCTACTCGAATCGAGTGTTGAAATGCACAACTAAGCTCAATCTAAACAGGAGGCGAGACTTACCCCTCGGGAACCCAGTCGTGGATGCGGTGGATCTCTGGCCCGATGCCTGCCTCGCCAAATACTCCGGGGTCCCCGCTTCTCGCCATTTCTCCCTAGGGTTCTTCCTCCTAGTTCAAATAGCTCCAGCAGCCCCCCACCTTTGAGCGCTCCGGCCGGGCGCACGGAAGGAGGCCATGCTGCGGGTCGAGCAGGTGGTGGGCGCCCCACCCGTGGCGTCGCAGGAAGGTGGAGGGCGTCGTAGGTAGCCGTGGAGCATAGGCGCAGGACGGTAGTGGTGGAGCAGGTCGTGCAGCTGGAGGTGGAGCAGGCCGTGCAGCTGGAGGCGGAGCAGGTGCTAGCCGCGGCGCAAGGCAGCCGGCCGTCGGGGAAGCGGATGGGCATAGTGAGCTACGAATGATTTGGGGATTTAGTTGCATGGGCCTACATGTCAGCTCCGGACCCATGTCCATGCGGTCCCACCTGTAAGCTCCGGACCCACAACCACTAATGCCGGCGGAGAGAATGGACTCAAAATGTGGCCGTTTGGCCTCGTCATAGTTGATGTGCATGGACTAGGGGCAAAACTGAGCACAATTCACATCTGAGGGCAAAACTGAGCAGATGGACACCACTGAGAGCAAAAGGATAATTAACCCCCTCAAGGTATGGGTCATGAGCCACCACACCCTCTCGGATACGATTGAACACATGCCTTGCCATACGAAAACGGCGACGAAATTTATCTGGCTTGAAGAGCGGTGTGTTCGCAAAGTAATTGGCATAGAGTAGGGCGTGGCCTCTCTCCCTGTTGCGGTTCAAGTTCGGAGCATGGCCAGGGACTGACCCTCGGTACCGAGGAAGCTGTCGTTGAATTTGGTTGTGAACCACCAGTGCAGCCACCACAAGATCATCATCATCCGATGATGAATTGTCCGATGAACAAATGAAGTGGTGGAAGAAAAACTCATCACGACTGTCCATACCTTTGTGGGAAAAGTGTCAAACACCTTGCGGTCGTGGTGGCAAAGTGGCCGGGTTGATCACCTTGACGCAGGTGTGGTCGGCGGCCATCTACTGGCCGCTCTGGAGCACTCGTCGGAAGCTGCCGTGGCCGCCGTGGTACGTCGCTTGTGGTCATATCTCCTCTGCTGCCGGCTACGACAGCGACAGAAAAACCTCCTCCGATCAACGGCCTAAACTACGGCGAAAGTGCACGCGTGGTGGCGGCCATGTCGAGGCGTGGTTGCCTATGGACGGCCGGGGGCTGCATGGAGAAGGTAGGCGATGAATAGCAGTGGCGCCGTCGGCGGGGCAGGGCGGGGGAGGGGGGTGGAGGCATTGGAATCGAATGGGACTACTTGTGTCCCTGACAGGCGGGCCACGGGGGGACAAGGGCGTGCGGTGCGCCCGTGCGCGCGATGTCAGTTTCACCCCAAACTCGGCGCAAGTTTGGGCTGGGGATGGGTCGAAAACGGACGGATTCCAGACATTGGTCCGCTTGGGGCCGCGCGTTGGGCTGCGCTATTTGTCTGGTCTACCCCAAACGGACGGGGCCGGACAGGATGGGGTCGCGCGGTAGAGTTGGCCTAACCATGTGAATGACCAGTTCTTGTCATCTCTCTAAATGGATATAAGCGAAGTAAGAGAGTTTAATTATTTCTACAAAAGATATGCCCATGCTCTAACAAATATAAGTGGAGCAAAAGAGCATTCTACAAATGGCGGTTTTCTATGTGTAGGGAAACAGGCAATCCAAACTTCAAATGATATAAGTGAAGCACATGAAACATTCTATAAAGCCATACTCAAAAGATATAAGTGAAGTGCAAAGAGCATTCTATAAATCAACCAAGGACTATCTCATACCAGCATGGTGCATTTATTAAAAGAAAAACAAAAAGCACACGACGCTCCTAGATTTCCGCATATCATGTGACGAATAAAAATATAGCTCCAAGTAAAATTACCAATGATCATTAGAAGAAAGAGAGGATGCCTTCCGGGGCATCCCCAAGCTTAGTTGCTCGGGAGTCCTTGAATATTACCTTGCGGTGCATCGGGCATCCCCAAGCTTAGGCTCTTGCCACTCCTTATTCCTTCATCCATCGTGATCTCACCCAAAATTTGAAAACTTCAATCACACAAAACTTAGCAAAACCCTCATGAGATCCATTAGTATAATAAAACAAATCACCACTTTAAGTATTGTTTCAAACTCAGTAATATTTTGTTTTTTGCATTGTAGCTACTAGTTTATAACTTCTCCATGGCTTCTACCATCGATAAAATAGATAGTTTCATCAGAACGAGCAAAACAATGCATCAATAACAGAATCTGTCTTAAACAGGACAATCTGTAGAAATCTGAACATCTACCATACTTTTGTCAGTCCAAAAATTCTGAAAAAATTATGACAAAATAAACAATTTGTATAGAATTATTGTGCAAAAAGTTTCAGAGTCGTTTGACTTTCCAGTAAAAAAATGTAAAATCACACACTACAGCCAAAGTTTCTGTTTTCACACCGCACAAACCAAACAAGCAATCTAATCATCCTGAGGAAAATCTTGGCACATTATTTTTATAATACAATGGATTTATACAAGGGGATAATTATTTTTGTTGAAAAGTTTTGTAATTAATATTCACAAAGTTTCCAAGGGCATGAACAAAGTTCAAGGCATGCTCCCACTTTAACAATGCTCGTCTCTCTCACTTTCACTTTTCTTTTTGAAAAAAATTTAGGTTCCCCTCTTTATTTTATTTTGTTTTTTGTGACAGGCTGATTTTTGGCCCTTTCTTTTTCTTTTGTTTTTCCGAGGTTTTTGCCTGAGTTTTTCATTTTCGTGGTTTTGTGGTCTGGAAACTGAAGAAGATGCCCTCTTCTTTGCTTCCAGAATGGCTTGTCATTCCCACATCTTTCCCTTGACCCTGTCATTTCAATCCTAGCCCAAATCCCAATATTCTTTTTATTGGGAATATTCCTTTTCTATTAAAGGAATAACTCCAATTGCCCTAGGTTGTGAAGCAACCTATATTTCTCTCACTCCTAAAATTCCCAAATAATTCTCATAAATTGTTCGGGTCATATCTTGATCAAAAATGGAAAAACTTTCATTGCCATGTTCAAAAATAATTCCCCAATATTCCTTTTTCTATTCTGCCCTAAATGGCACTTTGTGAAAGAAGTGCCATTTATATTTTTCCTAGTGACTTCCAACCTTTTTGGGCATGTTTATATGTCCAAATAATTTGCTCATGCACAAGTTGAACTTTATTTGCCTAGCCAATCTTCCTCAGTGAATTTTCAAAGTTTTTGTCAAACAAAAGGCTTTGTGAAGGAAGTACTAGCTAGGAGTACCCAAATGAGTTGAAATTTGGCAGACTCCTTAATGTTCTCATATTAACCCCTTCCACCCATTTGCAGCTCCATCAAATCATCTACGTGACCACAGGAGCAAATCTTTGATTCTGGCAATATTTTCAGGTTGTGAAGCAAGTATATTTTATATTGCTTCAAAAATCCGGATAAATTACCAGATCATTCTTATACCCATAAAACATCTCTCCACCCAATTTGGCATCATTTCATTGATCCATTAGATCACCAATATTATTTCAAGTTTCTGGTCAGCAGAGATGTTTGTGAAGCAAGTACCATTTTGGCTTTGCCAAATGGTATGATACTTGGTGAGCATCTTCATATGACCAAATGACTAAGCTTTGCCCAATATTAGCCCAAGTTGACACTCCATATGAGTGCACCATCATGATCTTGTTTCTGGACCATTTTGGTCAGTTGTGAAGCAAGTGCAGTAAATATTGGTCCATTTCTTCCCAAACTCTCCAGGACTGTAGTCCTTCCTAGCCTAAACACCCCAGACATAACACTTGACACATAGCAATTCCCTGTTGATCACATTGAGCTGATAAAGTTTACTGCAGTAAACTTCAGAGCTCACTAACCTTTTAACCATAGCAGTTTTAACCAACTCACCACCTCAGTTGAAATCACCCTTCGAAGGACTTACCACTAGACATCAATTGCCAGCTGTTTGCCTCCCACACATGCCAGCACTGGTGGTGACCACCGTTTTGGCATGCCATGAGCGCGTCTAGTGGTTGTTTGTGCTGGACCCCCTCCCCCTCTCGTCTGCTTCATGCTCGTGATGATGTCCAGTAGGTAGCCCACGTCGTCGCCGTTCCCCTGGACCCCGCCTCCTTCCCCGACCCCACATGTCATCCTCTACGGCGTTGACCCGGCCCGCTGACGTGGCTAAGTGGAGTCGTAATTGGGCGAGTATGTTTTCACCTATCGAAAGCGTATTCCCCGTGAGCTCCTCCTTGTGCGTCATCGTCGCCTTCTCCCGAGCCCATGCGCGAGCACACGCGTCCGCGGCACTGTCCACACGTCTGCGGCGGTGCCAGCTCGGCCCCCTCACCCCGCCTATATATAGCCCTCCCCGAGCCTCTCCGAGCACTCCAGCGGCCTTGCCTCTCTTCCTGGATCTCGCCTAGCCTCTCCGTTAAGTTCGAGGAGCTCCCGTTGCCCGTGCCATGCCCAGCCACTCCCCTCCATTAATGCTTGGTCGGGAGCTTGCCCGTGAGCTCCAGAAGCCTCCCCTCGGTCTATATAAGGACCCCTAGACTCTCCCCCAGCTCCCAAGCCCCTCCTCGTCCCTCCTAGCCCATCGGAGCAATGACATTTCGCCAGAGTTCGCCTCCGTTCGCCTCGGCCGCCGTGGTTCCTCCTTGGTTCCGGTGATCTCGAGCATACTCTCCTCCCTTGGGGTTGTCCACGAGTCTCCCCACATCCTCTCGGTCCACCCCCACCCCTCAGCCTTGCCGTAGGCGGCTACACCACCAAGAGCCACCGCCGGCGCCTGCCTTCTGTCCTCCTCGGGTCGCCGCCCTGCGCCGTCATTCCAGGCCTCCCCAGCGGCCGTTCTTCGCATAAACGGGTGCGCATGGCCCCGCCGCACCCACCGGTGACCTCGCCCTGGCCGGAGTCGGCCGGAGCCGGCCGCCCCAGAGCCGCCCCCCTCCCTGCTCTCCTCTCTGTACACGAGCGAACAAGAGCAAGGAGAGGAGGAAGACGACGATTCGCCCGGAGCCAGCCTGGCCCCTGCCAGCGAGCCTCGCCTTCTTCGCCGACCCCACCTGTCATCCTCTGCGGCGTTGACCTGGCCCACTGACGTGGCTAAGTGGAGACGTAATTGGGCGGGTACATTTTCACCTATCAAAAGTGTTTTTCCAATTTTGCGCCTCTGCCTTATCCAACCAGGGACCCGTCTGTGAATGTAATTTTTACAGAAAAGTCCCTGAACTTCAACCCTTCACAACTTTTCATCCGTAACTCCAAATGAGGTGAAACCAACACTCACTTCTTCGTTTTGTCGAGCCCGTTGTGTTGGTTTCATTTTCACTATGGTTTGACACTATGAAAATGACCATTATGCCCTTGCCATTATTCAGCCCCCTCCAAGAGAGTACGTTTTTCGGTGATTCGTTCCGCGAGTTTCTAGCACTTCTCCCTGGTGCCTTCTTCACCCCCAGGCAAGCCACAATACCCACTTGCATGATAGTCATGCATTAGCCATGGTTTTCAACTTGAATCTTTATTAAATGTTTGCTTGTTGAAAAGATGGTTATCGTTGTTCCAGTGATGTTTAGATTTGCATGTTCACTTTTGTGCTATGTTGTCTTGTACTCTGTAATTATGTTCTACCTGCTAGTATTTCCTTTCATATGTTTATGCTTGCTAGTAGTACATGTTGATGTTGGTGATGGTCATGCTAGTCAGTATGCCATGCTCAGTGGATATGATTTATTGTCGATATGGTAGATAGTTATGTGATACCCTCATGATTATGTTGATATCTGAAAGCACAAGTGCTCCCTAGGTGGTTTTGGTAATTAATGTCAACATATATCTTGTTGGACTAACACTTCTATCTAGTATGTTTCAGATAAGTTCAATAATGGAGTGGCATGGACTAAAGGATGTGGGAACTCCTTCAAGATGCTAAGGACAAAGGATTGGCTCAAGCCTCAAGCTCAAGACTCTTCATTTTACATTTTAGTGATCCAAGATCACGTTGAGTCTATAGGAAAAGCCAATACTATCAAGGAGGGATGAGGTGTTGCTTAATGAGCCTCTTGCTTCAAGTGCTTAGTGATATGCTCCAAATACCCTCAACTACTTTCCCACTTCCACACATATGTCCTAAACCTAAAGTCAAACTCGGCCCCATTGATTCTTCCTATCTAGCGCGACCGAGTTTGGATGTCTTAGCCACTGCCACAAACCCTAGGCAAATCGGTTTCACCGATAGGGATCTCGGTCTCACCGAGATGGGATTGTAATCTCTCTATGTATGTCCATTATCAAAATCGGTCTCACCGAGTTTGAGCAATCGGTACTACCGAGATTACAATGCAAACTTTCTGGTTGACTCATTACCAAAATCGGTCCCACCGAGTTTGATAATCGGTCCAACCGAGTTTGCCTGACCAACTCTCTGGTTAGCTTATTACCAAAATCGGTCTCATCGAGTTTGTGTAATCGGTCTCACCGAGATTACGTTATGCCCTAACCCTAACCAAATCGGTCCTACCGAGTTGCATTTCGGTCCCACCGAAAATCCTAACGGTCACTAAATTTGCTGAATCGGTCCGACCAAGTTTCTCAATTCGGTCCCACCGAGTTTGGTAAATTGTGTGTAACGATTAGATTTTGTGTGGAGGCTATATATACCCCTCCACCTCCTCTTCATTCGTGGAGAGAGCCATCAGACTGAACCTACACTTCCAGCATCCTATTTCTGAGAGAGAACTACCTACTCATGTGTTGAGGCCAAGATATTCCATTCCTACCATAATAATCTTGATCTCTAGCCTTCCCCAAGTTGCTTTCCACTCAAATCTTCTTTCAACCAGATCCAAATCCTATGAGAGAGAGTTGAGTGTTGGGGAGACTATCATTTGAAGCACAAGACCAAGGAGTTCATCATCAACGCACCATTTGTTACTTCTTGGAGAGTGGTGTCTCCTAGATTGGCTAGGTATCACTTGGGAGCCTCCGACAAGATTGTGGAGTTGAACCAAGGAGTTTGTAAGGGCAAGGAGATCGCCTACTTCATGAAGATCTACCGCTAGTGAGGCAAGTCCTTCGTGGGCGACGGCCATGGTGGGATAGACAAGGTTGCTTCTTCGTGGTCCCTTCATGGGTGGAGCCCTCCATGGACTCGCGCAACTGTTACCCTTCGTGGGTTGAAGTCTCCATCAACGTGGATGTATAATAGCACCACCTATCGGAACCACGCCAAAAACATCCGTGTCTCCAATTGTGTTTGAATCCTCCAAACCCTTCCCTTTACATTCTTGCAAGTTGCATGCTTTACCTTTTCGCTGCTCATATACTCTTTGCATGCTTGCTTGATATGTGTTGTGAATGTTAAACTTGTGCCTAAACTCCACTTAAACTTTAAAAAGGTTAAAAACTGCAACTTTGGTACTTAGTGTCTAATCACCCCCCTCTAGACACCTCTTCTCAAGGTCCTACAAGTGGTATCAGAGCATTGGTCTCCATTGCTTTGGTTTAATCACCATTGGAGGAAGATGGATGAGTCTACTTTGGGGAGTCTTAGACCTAGAGTGCCTATTCTTGATGGAGAGTATTTTCATGAATGGAAAAATGAGATGCTTGTAATTTTCAATCAATATCATTTGAACAAGTACATTGCTAGCCCTTGTGCACCTTATGTTTACCCTATGCATCCAACCCATGATGAGTCAATTGACATGGTTAGGAATCTTAGAACTGCCGAACTTATCCTTAGAGGATTGCCTAGAAACTTGATTGGATGTTTGCCTACTTTTAAGCGTGCCTACACTATATAGAAATTTCTTGAGGAACGATTTCCAGATTATTCATTGAAAAATCTTGATGAAATTCTCCATAAGTCTATCGCTTTGAGTAAAATGAATACTAGTGATCCTATGTTTGGTGATCGTCTAT
The DNA here is from genome assembly GCF_002162155.2 of Triticum dicoccoides. Taxonomy (NCBI): domain Eukaryota; kingdom Viridiplantae; phylum Streptophyta; class Magnoliopsida; order Poales; family Poaceae; genus Triticum; species Triticum dicoccoides. The sequence goes on from NC_041389.1 coordinate 520,890,542, forward strand.
TTGAACTTACAAACCTTATGCGTGCCAAAGGAAATGTTGGTATTATTAGTGACATTATTTCCGAAGCTATAAGAATTCATAGACAAGATCATTGTCAAACTCACTCTAACGAATCACCCTCTCTAGGATTTGATCCACCACACGACGATGTTGAACATGGATACTATGATGAGGATGATGATAGCGACTTTGATCTTGATGATGCAATGAGACATTTTGGTCTTATGGAAAATCTTCGGGGATATATGCCAGGAGGAAAGGAATGGGTTCTTGATAGTGGATGTACCGATCACATGACCGGAGATAAAGACATGTTTCGTGAGCTTGTTGATAATGATAGTCCTCGAAAGTTTGTCACTTCCGGTGACAACTCAAAGGGTAAGGTGGTTGGCCTTGGTAAGGTGGCCATATCACATTATAGCTCCATAAAAAATGTTATGCTCGTTGAATCTCTTGGTTACAACTTACTTTCAGTATCTAGACTTGCTGATTTCGGTTTCAATGTCCTATTTACTGAAGTAGATTGCCAAGTGTTTTGTCGAGACAATCATAAAATGGTCTTTACCGGTGTGCGTAGAGGTGATCTATGCATTGTTGATTTCACTAAAAAGGCTCAACCTAAAACTTGCTTCATTGCTAAATCCTCAAAAGGCTGGTTATGGCATAGACGATTAGCTCATGTTGGTATGCGAAACCTTGACAAGCTTATTAAAGGGAATCATATCCTTGGAGTTAATGATGTCATATTTGATAAGGATAGACTTTGCAGTGCTTGTCAATCAGGTAAACAAGTTGGAGGAAGGCATCCCGTGAAGAACATTATGACCACAAAGAGGCCACTCGAGCTACTTCACATGGATCTCTTTGGTCCCAACTCTTACAAGAGTCTCGGTGGAAACTCTTTTGGTCTAGTTATAGTTGATGATTTTTCCAGATTCACGTGGGTGTTCTTTCTCGATGATAAATCGCAGGTCCAAAAGATCTTCAAAACTTCGCTAGGAAGGCCCAAAATAAATTTGAAGTGAAGATCAAGAAGCTTCACAGCGACAACGGAACGGAGTTCAAGAACGCAAATGTGAACACCTTTCTTGACAAAGAAGGGATTTGACATGAGTTCTCGGCTACGTACACACCTCAAAAAAATGGAGTTGTTGAGAGGAAGAACCGAACGCTCATCGAAATGGCAAGAACGATGCTTGATGAGTACAAGACGCCGAAGCATTTTTGGGCAGAAGCGGTTGAGACAGCTTTTCATGCAACAAATCGCTTGTATCTTCACAAGCTACTCGGCAAGACGGCATACGAGCTCCTCACTGGTAACAAACCCCAAGTTGGATACTTTCGAGTATTCGGCTCAAAGTGCTACATTCTTGATAAGCATCGTCGTTCTAAATTTGCTCCTAAGTCTCATGAAGGTTTCCTACTAGGTTATGGCTCAAACTCTCACACTTACCGTGTCTACAACAATTTCACCTGAAAGGTTGAAGAGACGGTAGATGTGAAGTTTGATGAATCTAACGGCTCGCAAGTAGAGCAATTTCCAATTGATGTAGGAGACAAAGATCCTTTGGAAGCAATCCAAGACTTGTCTATTGGCATGGTCCGTCCAACGGAGGTGAAGGAGAGTACCTCATCTGTCCAAGTGGAAGCTTCTACTTCACGACAAGGTGAACCAAGAGATGATACGGAAGCATCCACAAGTGGGACACACCAAGATGAAGAAAACGAGGAAGTGCATCAAGATGAACGTCAACAACCTCCTTCTCCACCACGGCAAGAGAACAACAATGCCAACAATGAAGAAGGCCAAGAAGAAGAACAAGATGAAGAAGATGTTCAATGAAGACCCAAGCAAAAGCTTTCACGAGTTCGAGCAAGAATTGCTAAAGATCATCCCGTCGAGCAAATCTACAATGACATTCAAACCGGGAGAATCACTCGCTCTAAAACTCATTTAGCTAACTTTTGTGAAAACTATTCTTTCATCTCTAGAATTGAACCTATGAAGGTTGAAGAAGCATTGGAAGATCCGGATTGGATAAATGCTATGCATGAAGAGCTACACAACTTTGAGAGGAACCAAGTTTGGACTTTGGTTGAGAAGCCCGACAACAACCACAACATCATCGGTACCAAATGGGTGTTTCGCCACAAGAAAGATGAGGATGGACAAGTAGTTCACAACAAAGCACGTCTCGTCGCCCAAGGCTACACACAAGTCGAAGGTATGGACTATGGTGAGACTTATGCTCCCGTTGCTAGACTTGAGTCCATTCGCATCTTACTTGCCTAGGCTAATCACCATGATATCACCTTGTACCAAATGGACATTAAAAGTGCTTTTCTAAATGGTGAAATAGAGGAGGAAGTTTATGTTAAGCAACCTCCCGGCTTTGTCAATCCTAAGAAACCCAATCATGTTTACAAACTTCACAAAGCTCTTTATGGTCTTAAACAAGCTCCTAGAGCATGGTATAAATGCTTGACCAAGTTCTTTATTGAAAAAGGCTTTGAAATTGGGAAAATTGATTCTACTCTTTTTACTAAAAGGGTTAATGGTGAACTATTTGTGTGCCAAATCTATGTTGATGATATTATATTTGGTTCAACTAACCCTCATTTTAGTGAAAAGTTTGGGAAGCTAATGTCAGAGAAGTTTGAGATGTCTATGATGAGTGAACTCAAATTCTTTCTTGGTTTGCAAATCAAGGAAACTAAGGAAGGTACTTTTGTCTCTCAAACGAAGTACACCAAGGACTTATTCAAGAAGTTCAATATGCAAGAATGCAAAGGTATGACTACACCCATGCCTACTAGTGGACATCTTGACTTGACCAAAGATGGTAAACCGGTTGATCAAAAGGTTTATCGCTCTATGATTGGTTCATTGTTATATCTATGTGCTTCACGTCCCGATATTATGCTAAGTATGTGCATGTGTGCACGATATCAAGCTGCTCCTAAAGAATGTCATCTTAAGGCCGTGAAAAGGATAGTGAGATACTTAATCCATACACCAAATTTTGGCATTTGGTATCCTAAGAGGGCCTCTTTCGATCTTGTTGGCTACTCCGACTCGGACTATGCCGGAGACAAGGTTGATAGAAAGTCCACTTCGGGTACTTGTCAATTTCTTGGTAGATCTCTTGTGTCTTGGTCTTCCAAGAAACAAAACTCAGTATCCTTATCCACTGCTGAAGCGGAATACATTGCCGCTGGTTCATGTTGTGCTCAATTACTTTGGATGACCCAAACTCTTAAAGATTATGGGATATATGTGAAACATGTTCCATTGCTTTGTGACAATGAAAGTGCTATCAAAATTGGTCATAATCCTGTGCAACATTCTCGAACTAAGCATATTGAAGTTCGTCATCATTTCATTCGAGATCATGTTGCTAAGGGTGACATTGATCTTAAGCATGTTCGCACCGAAAAGCAATTAGCGGATATATTCACTAAAACTCTTGATGAGAAAGTGTTTTGCAGGTTAATAGGAGAATTGAACATCATTGATGTTTCAAACTTAGAGTAGAAACTCCATTGGATACACCTAAGACATGAGCTTATGACTAATCCTTGATATTTCTCTTATGATGAAAATCTTATGTCTTGGATATATTTGTATATTGCATGTTATCTAACCCATGTAGGTACTTGGTTGAATCTAATTCCATGAGGTTGTATTCAACTCATATCTTGAGCAATCTCTACATCACCAAGTCTCTACACTATGGTGGTTGAAGACAAGGAAGCACGGAACCATTCAAGCATATCCTTTCACAAATTCTATGTTGAGCTTCATGATTGTCATTTTTGGATACACAAGTGCTCTTCCTTGCAAGAACTAACCCATGTAGCTAGATGGACTCAAATTTCAAGTGGTGTTCCAAATTCTTGATGAGCTACATCAACCTTGAGCAAGCCACACAATTTCAACTACATGGACATCACCACCAACCAAGGTATGTTATTCCATCTTAGAGAAGCTTTACTCCAAGACATGAGTTAAAGCAACTCGACAAGATGTGAGTACATCAAGATGCTTAAACGAACAATGGCAACCCCATTTTGAGCTTAAACGATGAGTATGACCTATGATCAAGTGATCTCACTTGACTCCTAAGTCAATATACTCTAACATAGGTGACTTTGTCGCCGACCATCTCTAGATGAAGTTCTCTTGTGTTCTCTTCTGTGTTTCTGCATTCGTCTCATGCATATGTGTTTCCCCTTTCAAAAAAAACTTAATCTATATTTCTTTCTGTTTGCTCTGCATTTTCTGCATCAATTCATTGCATATCATTCAGTAAATTCCTTGCAAAACTTTGTGAGATCTTATTAGTCTAGTGAGCTGAGGTGACAAGTGTTTTCTCTGCAATGAACTCGGTTACACCGATTTGTTACTTTCGGTCCAACCGAAAACTTTCAGTACAACCGAAACCTACAACTCGGTGCCACCGATTTCACAACAGGAAAAACAGTTTGCCACTTATTCTGTGTTTCTTCTAATCCAGCTCCACTCAATGAATCTTGTCCTCTACAAGCATCACATTTTTATTAGTGCTTTATGTTGTGACTCAAGGATCAAACCCATTCACGACAAATTCCAGAGGGGGAGAGAGAGATTACATTTTTATCAAGCCCTTCTTGGAAATTGATGTCAAAGGGGGAGAGAGAGATCACATCAAAGCTTATCTTTTAGAGAGAGATCACATCAGAGAGAGAGAGAGAGTATCACCTTCTCAGGGGGAGAGAGATCCTTCAGGGCGAGAGAGAGATCTCTAGGGGGAGAGAATACTAGTAGAGAGTATTTCTCAAGGATCCCAGATGCTTGGTGTTCAAGAGGAGAGATGCCACATGTCTTCTCTCTTGGGAAAGACATGTTCATATGTGCTTATTTGCATTAGCTTGCATTAGCTCTGTTCATTTATATCTTTCAGCTCTGACTTTCTGTTCCTTATCTTCTCCCAGTATCCCATGCTAGATTCAGGGGGAGCAAGACATCTAAGGGAAAGAAATCATTTAAATTCATTCATATCTTTACTCTTGGGGACATGTCTAATCCAATGTAGTACTTAGTACTCACTCTCTACATGTCATCCCAGTCTTGGTATTCTTGTGGTTTCTTTTTTTTTGCTCTGGCTAGTAGATGCATCTGTGTTATCTAACCTTATTTACGCAGGTTCATTCCATCCTAAGCCAACTCAAGACTACAAGGTAAGTATATGCATCACAATCATGTAAATGAGGAATTCTTGCTGATGTACATACTGTTTTCAAGAAGGACTCATGGGCATGAAGGTATTCTCTTTAATACTTTTTGCTCTGATGCATATGGCCAAGATACATGTAACACATTGCCTGCTCTATCATGGTTATGCTATCACATACTTCTATATCTCATATTCACATGATTGCATACATGTAGGGGGAGCCTATGCTTGTTACATGTATTTCCAAAGCTTTACTTGCTATTCTTTATATCTTTATCTAAAGCTTTGATATATGTTGTCATCAATTACCAAAAAGGGGGAGATTCAAAGCACAAGTGCTCCCTAGGTGGTTTTGGTAATTAATGTCAACATATCTCTTGTTGGACTAACACTTTTATCTAGTATGTTTCAGATAAGTTCAATAATAGAGTGGCATGGACTAAAGGATGTGGTAACTCCTTCAAGATGCTAAGGACAAAGGATTGGCTCAAGCTTCAAGCTCAAGACTCTTCATTTTACATTTTAGTGATCCAAGATCACATTGAGTCTATAGGAAAAGCCAATACTATCAAGGAGGAATGAGGTGTTGCTTAATGAGCCTCTTGCTTCAAGTGCTTAGTGCTATGCTCCAAATACCCTCAACTACTTTCCTGTTCTAATTTTTGTCGCTTCTTCTCCCTCTGAATCAAACTTTTTTTTGCCATAATGTTGCCACTTCCACACATATGTCCTAAACCTAAAGTCAAACTCGGCCCCACTAATTCTTCCTATCCGGCGCCACCGAGTTTGGATGTCTTAGCCACTGCCACAAACCCTAGGCAAATCGGTTTCACCGATAGGGATCTCGGTCTCACCGAGATGGGATTGTAATCTCTCTGTGTATGTCCATTATCAAAATCGGTCTCACCGAGTTTGAGCAATTGGTACTACCGAGATTACAATGCAAACTTTCTGGTTGACTCATTACCAAAATCGGTCCCACCGAGTTTGATAATCGGTCCAACCGAGTTTGCCTGACCAACTCTCTGGTTAGCTTATTACCAAAATCGGTCTCACCGAGTTTGTGTAATCGGCCTCACCGAGATTACGTTATGCCCTAACCCTAACCGAATCGGTCCTACCGAGTTGCATTTCGGTCCCACCGAAAATCCTAACGGTCACTAAATTTGCTGAATCGGTCCGACCGAGTTTCTCAATTCGGTCCCACCGAGTTTGGTAAATTGTGTGTAAGGTTAGATTTTGTGTGGAGGCTATATATACCCCTCCACCTCCTCTTCAGTCGTGGAGAGAGCGATCAGACTGAACCTACACTTCCAGCATCCTATTTCTGAGAGAGAACTACCTACTCATGTGTTGAGGCCAAGATATTCCATTCCTACCATATGAATCTTGATCTCTAGCCTTCCCCAAGTTGCTTTCCACTCAAATCTTCTTTCAACCAGATCCAAATCCTATGAGAGAGAGTTGAGTGTTGGGGAGACTATCATTTGAAGCACAAGAGCAAGGAGTTCATCATCAACGCACCATTTGTTACTTCTTGGAGAGTGGTGTCTCCTAGATTGGCTAGGTGTCACTTGGGAGCCTCCGACAAGATTGTGGAGTTGAACCAAGGAATTTGTAAGGGCAAGGAGATCGCCTACTTCGTGAAGATCTACCGCTAGTGAGGCAAGTCCTTCGTGGGCGACGGCCATGGTGGGATAGACAAGGTTGCTTCTTCGTGGACCCTTCGTGGGTGGAGCCCTCCGTGGACTCGCGCAACCGTTAACCTTCGTGGGTTGAAGTCTCCATCAACGTGAATGTACGATAGCACCACCTATCGGAACCACGCCAAAAACATCTGTGTCTCCAATTGCGTTTGAATCCTCCAAACCCTTCCCTTTACATTCTTGCAAGTTGCATGCTTTACTTTCCGCTACTCATATACTCTTTGCATGCTTGCTTGATATGTGTTGTGAATGTTAAACTTGTGCCTAAACTCCACTTAAACTTTACAAAGGTTAAAAACTGCAACTTTGGTACTTAGTGTCTAATCACCCCCCCCCCTTCTAGACACCTCTTATCAAGGTCCTACAATATCATGTTCATGCATTTTATCATGGCTCAGCATATTTGCTTTCAAGTTAACCGGATTAAATTGAACTTGAACATTTGTTGGCTGAGTCATGGTGTCGCTGAAACGATGTTGACCAGTGCAACCACGCTTACCGGTATGGGACGGTCCTAACTGGGTCTATTGTCGTGCCTCTCGCCGGTGCCTCCAATGAGGGAAGGTTATGGGCGCGCGCTACCCTGATTAGGTAGGTGGACATAAGCCATGAGCCTTGTGTGCCCGTTGTTGTTGTTATGTGCACATGTCCCCGTTTGGGACGGTTTATTGTTTTGGGCCACGACGGTGGTTTGAGGTTTCTTGAGGTAGACACAGGGCCACCCATGACTTATCCCAGGGGGGAGTGAGTCGGAGTGGCCGGGAGAGTGTCATGGCAGTAGATCAGTTTTGTCGGAACGCTGTTGGTCCACCCGAATGGGAGTGCGAGGCCATGGGTTCCGTAGTGTGGGTACAGTGTACTAACCTCTGCAGAGTGTATATTAAATCTATCGATAGTCGCGCCCGTAGATAAGGTCCTGATGACCCACAAGTGTAGGGGATCTATCGTAGTCCTTTCAATAAGTAAGAGTGTCGAACCCAACAAGGAGCAGAAGGAAATGATAAGCGGTTTTTTAGTAAGGTTTTCTCTGCAAAGCACTGAAATTGTAGGTAATAGATAGTTTTGTGATAAGATAAATTGCAACGAGTAACAAGTAAATAAAGTAAATAAAGCGCAGCAAGGTGGACCAATCCTTTATGTAGCAAAGGATAAGCCTGGACAATTTCTTATAATGAGAAAGGAGCTCCTGAGGACACATGGGAATTATCGCCAAGCTAGTTTTCATCATGCTCATATGATTCACGTTCGGTACTTTGATAATTTGATATGTGGGTGTACCGGTGCTTGGGTACTGCTCTTACTTGGACAAGCATCCCACTTGTGATTAACCCCTATTGCAAGCATCCGCAACTACAAAAGAAGTATTAAGGTAAACCTAACAACAACATTAAACATATGGGTCCAAATCAGCCCCTAATGAACCAACACATAAACTAGGGTTTAAGCTTCTGTCACTCTAGCAACCCATCATCTACTTATTACTTCCCAATGCCTTCCTCTAGGCCCAAATAATGGTGAAGTGTCATGTAGTCGACGTTCACATAACACCACTAGAGGAAAAGACAACATACATCTCATCATAATATCAAACGAATACCAAATTCACATGACTACTAATAGCAAGACTTCACCCATGTCCTCAAGAACAAACATAACTACTCAAAAAGGATATTCATGTTCATAATCAGAGGAGTAAAAATATGCATTAAGGATCTGTACATATGCTCTTCCACCAAGTAAACCAATTAGCATCAACTACAAGGAGTAATCAACACTACTAGCAACCCACAGGTACCAATTTGTGGTTTGGATACAAGATTGGATACAAGAGATGAACTAGGGTTTTGAGAGGAGATGGTGCTGGTGAAGATGTTGATGGAGATTGACCCCCTCCCAATGAGAGGATCGTTGGTGATGACGATGGTGATGATTTCCCCCTCCCGGAGGGAAGTGTCCCCGGCAGAATAGCTCCGTCGGAGCCCTAGATTGGTTCCGCCAAGGTTCCGCCTCGTGGCGGCGGAGTATCGTTCCGTAAGCTTTCCCATGATTTTTTCTAGGGTAAAAGCCTTCATATAGCAGAAGATGAACACCGGGGGGCCACCAGGGGCCCAGGAGATAGGGGGCGCGCCCAGTAGGGGTGGGCGCGCCCCCACCCTCCTGGCCAGGGTGTGGGCCCCCTGATGTATTTCTTCCGCTCTATAATTCTTGTTAATTCCAAAAACATGTTTCGTGGAGTTTTAGGATTTTTCGAGCAGTGCAGAATAGGTTTTCAATGTTTGCTCCTTTTCCAGCCAGAATTCCAGCTGCCGGCATTCCCCCTCTTCATGGTAAACCTTGTAAAGTAAGAGAGAATAGCCATAAGTATTGAGATATAATGTGTAATAACAACCCATAATGCAATAAATATTGATATAAAAGCATGATGCAAAATGGACGTATCAACTCCCCCAAGCTTAGACCTCGCTTGTCCTCAAGCGGAAGCCGATATCGAAAAATATGTGCACATGTTTAGAGATAGAGGTGTCGATAAAAATAAAATATGGACATGATGGCATCATGATCATTCTTATAACAACAACATAAAGAGATTTTATCATATGATTTGTTATGCTCAAGTAACAATCAATTCACAATGTCAAGTATGGTTCAAAAACTTCATTGAGAACTAATAAACTATAATCTCAGTAATTGAAGCAATTGCAATTTATCATAACATCAGAAAGAGTCAACAATAGAGCTTTTCATCAAGTCCACATAATCAACTATCTTGTAGTCTTCTACAATTGCTAACACTCACACAATACCTGTGGTTATGGAGTTTCAGCCGGACACTGAGAAAGATAGGGGCTTATTGTGTTGCCTCCCAACGTATTCACATTTGGGTGATGTCAACAATAATAGCCCATGCTAACTTACATCCAATTGGATATATATATCATGATCTTTCAAACACAAGGAGCTTCCCAAAGGATAAAATGAAAAAGGGAAAGGTGAGGATCACCTTGACTCAAGCATAAAGTGAAAACATAAAGTAACAGATAGGCCCTTCGTAGAGGGAAGCAGAGGTTGTCATGTGCGTTTAGGGTTGGATGCACAAAATCTTAATGCAAAAGAACATCACTTTATATTGCCCCTTGTATGTGGACCTTTATTATGCAGTCTGTCGCTTTTATTACTTCCACAACAAGATCATATAAAGCTTATTTTCTCTGCACTAATAAGTCATACATATTTAGATAGCAATTTTTATTGCCTGCAACATGACAACTTACTTGAAGGATCTTACTCAATCCATAGGTAGGTATGGTGGACTCTCATGGCAAAACTGGGTTTAATGATATTTGGAAGCACAAGTAGTATCTCTACTTAGTGCAAGGAATTTGGCTAGCATGAGGGGGAAAGGCAAGCTCAACATGTTTGGAAGGTCAATGACAATATACTTTAACTAAGATGTGAGAAAACATAAACCATTACGTTGTCTTCCTTGTCCAACGTCAACTCTTTTAGCATGTCATACTTAATGAGTGCTCCCAATCATAAAAGGTGTCCAAGACAATATATTTGTATGTGAGCCTCTCTTTCCTTATCAATTCCTATTAATTGCAATGATGACCAAGACTACGTTTATCAACTCTCAACAACTTTTATGCCTCATACTTTCTATATGTGAAGTCATCACTAACCATAAGATCAATATAAACTCTTTTATTCTTTCTACTTCCTCAAGATCATAGCAACATAGCAAAGCCCTTGACTCAACACTAATCTTTATTATAGATAGCTCACGGACTTGATTACATAAAGAGATCACAAAGCAAAACTCGAAACCACTTGATATCAAAACTTCAATCTACTAAATCAAAATACTACTAAAAGGATCGACTAAATAAAACGGTAAAGATAGGAGTGTGATGGTGATACGATACCGGGGCACCTCCCCCAAGCTTGGCAGTTGCCAAGGGGAGTGCCCATACCTAAATTATGTCCTCGGAGGTGGTGAAGCAGGAGTTGTTGATGATGTAGGCTTTTCGTCCATCTTCCAAGGCATAGGCTCACCATCATAGAAGGATGATTGAGTCTCCGGGATCCTTAAATATGCAGCCAAACTCATCCTCTTGAATCTATATTCATACTCATAGTTTTGGTTTTGCAGGTCATAGATCTGGGCTTGGAGGTGCTCGATTTTCTCTTGAAGCTTGAAGATGGTCTCCCCAATGACTTTGGCATCCAGCTTGTGGTTGTTGGTGAACTCCGTGATCATCATCTGGTTGGCGTTGAGTCCATGCTCCACCATCCCTTGGCACTTGAAAACTTGCTACTCCATGGCTTCGAGCTTTGTCTCCACGCTTTCGGTACGCCTTGCTCCCTCCACATCACGGATGTGCAGCACCCCCTCACGCATCTCAATGGTTTGAAGGTGTTGCAGCACCTCCGCGAGATAGGGGTTGATAACCCTCTCGAAAAACTTGTCCTTGGGAGCGCTTGGAGACGACATGATGCTCTAGATCTGAAACAGAAACAGCTCGAAACGATAACAGAGGATATTTGTGCGATACGGTGGTAAAAACCTTCGGGAGTATATATAATGAATTTTTACCGACCAAAATACGTAACGTGCAAGAAAACGGAGTCCGGGAGGCACACGAGGTGCCCACGAGACAGGGGGGCGTGCCCAGTAAGGGTGGGTGCGCCCTCCACTCTCGTGGAGGCCTCGTGTCCCTTTCAGACTACTTCTTTCTTCCTAAAATTCTTAAATATTCCAAAACTGATAAAAATTGCCATTGGAGTTGTTTTGGAGTCGATTTACTTACCGTACCACATACCTATTCCTTTTTAGAGTCTAGAACATTCTGGAAAGTGTCCCTTATGTATTCCTCCGGGGTTACGGTTTCAATAATATTAGTTTCAACATTGATAGGATTACCTGAAATATAATGTTTAATTCTTTGACCGTTCACCACCCTCGGACTTGTGCCTTCGAAGTTGTTGATTTTTATGGCACCAGAACGATAGACCTCCTCGATAACATAGGGACCTTCCCATTTAGAGATAAGTTTTCCTGCAAAAAATATTAAATGAGAGTTGAATAATAACACATAATCACCTACATTAAACTCACGCTTTTGTATCCTTTTATCATGCCAGCGTTTGACTTTTTCTTTGAATAGCTTGGCATTCTCATAGGCTTGGGTTCTCCATTCATCAAGTGAGCTAATATCAAACAACCTCTTCTCACCGGCAAGTTTGAAGTCATAGTTGAGCTCTTTAATAGCCCAATATGCTTTATGTTCAAGTTCAAGAGGTAAATGACATGCTTTTCCATAAACCATTTTATATGGAGACATACCCATAGGATTTTTGTATGCACTTCTATAGGCCCATAATGCATCATCAAGTTTCTTGGACCAATTCTTTCTAGATCTATTGACAGTCTTTTGCAAAATTAATTTGAGTTCTCTATTTCTCAACTCTACTTGACCACTAGACTGAGGATGATAAGGAGATGCGATTCTATGATTAACATCATACTTAGCAAGCATCTTACGGAAAGCACCATGAATAAAATGTGAACCACCATCAGTCATAAGATATCTAGGGACTCCAAACCTCGAAAAAATAACTTCTTTAAGCATTTTAATAGAAGTGTTATGATCAACACTACTAGTTGGAATAGCTTCTACCCACTTAGTAACGTAATCAACAGCAACTAAAATATGTGTATAACCATTAGAGGCGGGAAAAGGTCCCATATAATCAAAGGCCCAAACATCAAACGGTTCAATAACAAGAGAGTAATTCATAGGCATTTCTTGACGTCTACTAATATTACCTATTCTTTGACATTCATCGCAAGATAAGACAAACTTACGAGCATCTTTGAAGAGAGTAGGCCAATAAAAACCAGATTGCAGTACCTTGGGTGCAGTTCTATCTCCAGTGTGGTGTCCTCCATAGGATTCAGAGTGACACTTGCGTAGGATATGTTCCTGTTTATGCTCAGGTACACAACGTGTAATAACACCATCTACTCCTTCTTTATAAAGGTGTGGGTCATCCCATAAGTAATGTCTTAAATCATAAAAGAACTTTTTCTTTTGCTGGTATGTGAAACTAGACGGTATAAATTTAGCAACAATGTAATTAGCATAATCAGCATACCAAGGAGCAGTACGAGAAGCATTAACGACCGCAAATTGTTCATCAGGAAAGCTATCATCAATAGGCAGGGGTCATCAAGAACATTCTCTAACCTAGACAAGTTGTCTGCAACGGGGTTCTCAGCTCCCTTTCTATCAATAATATGCAAATCAAATTCTTGGAGCAGGAGAACCCATCTAATGGAACTAGGCTTAGCATCTTTATTTTCCATAAGATATTTAATAGCGGCATGATCAGTGTGAATAGTAACTTTGGAATCAACAATATAAGGTCTAAACTTATCACATGCAAACACAGCTGCTAAGAATTCTTTTTCAGTAGTAGCATAATTTCTCTGGGCAGTATCAAGAGTCTTACTAGCATACTGGATAACATTCAATTTGTTATCAACTCTTTTCCCTAGAACAGCACCTACAGCATAATCACTAGCATCACACATAATTTCAAAAGGTAAATTCCAATTAGGTGGCTGAACAATAGGCGCAGTAATCAAAGCTTTCTTAAGTATTTCAAATGCTTCTACACGATCATCATCAGAGACAAAAGGAATATCTTTTTGAAATAAATTAGTCAGAGGCCTAGAGATTTTAGAAAAGTCCTTAATGAACCTCCTATAAAAACTGGCATGACCAAGGAAACTTCTTATACCTTTTATGTCCTTGGGACATGGCATCTTTTCAATAGCATCAACCTTGGCTTTATCAACTTCAATACATCTCTCGGAAATCTTATGTCCCAAGACAATGCCTTCATTAACCATAAAGTGACACTTTTCCCAATTCAGGACGAGACTAGTGTCTTCGCATCTCTGCAAAACTCGATCAAGGTTGCTCAAACAATCATCAAAAGAGGATCCATAATTGGAGAAGTCATCCATGAATACCTCACAAATATTTTCACAAAAATCAGAGAATATAGCCATCATGCATCTTTGAAAGGTAGCAGGTGCATTACATAAACGGAAAGGCATACGTCTATAAGCAAAAGTACCGAAAGGGCAAGTAAAATTAGTTTTTGATTGATCCCCCGCTGACATAGGTATTTGAGAGAAACCAGAGTAACCATCTAGAAAGCAGAAATGTGTGTGTTTGGATAGTCTTTCTAGCATTTGATCCATAAAAGGTAAAGGGTAATGATCTTTCTTAGTAGCTTTATTTAATTTACGGAAATCAATTACCATCCTATAACCTGTAACAATTCTTTGCGGGGTCAATTCATCTTTATCGTTAGGAACAACGTCAATACCTCCCTTTTTAGGGACACAATGGACATGGCTTACCCAATCACTATCAGCAACGGGATAAATTATACCTGCCTCAAGGAGCTTTAGTATCTCCTTTCTTGCCACTTCTTTCATCTTGGGATTCAGTCGTCGTTGAGGATCTCTAACTGGTTTGGCATCTTTCTCCACTGTAATTTTGTGTTGGTATAATGTGGGACTAATGCCCTTAAGATCATCCAGAGTATATCCAATAGCTGCTCGGTGCTTCTTCAGAGTTTTCAATAATCTTTCTTCTTCTTGCTCTAAAAGGTTAGCACTAATAATAACAAGATATATTTTCTTTTCATCAAGATAAGCATACTTAAGATTAGCAGGTAATGGTTTGAGTTCAAACACGGGATCACCCTTGGGTGGAGGGGGATCCCCAAGAATTTCAACGGGAAGATTATGTTTCAGCACAGGTTCCTATTTAAGGAACACTTCATCTATTTCCCTTCTTTGCTTCATAAACATATCATTTTCATGGTATAGCAAATATTGTTCTAACGGATCAGTAGGAGGCATGACAATCGAAGCAAGACCAATAATCTCATCCTTACTAGGTGGTTCCCTATCACGAGGTTGTCTATGAAACTTAGCAAAATTAAACTCATGAGACATACCATCTAAGCCAATGGTGACAGTATCTTTTTCACAATCAATCTTAGCACTAGCTGTATTCAAGAAGGGTCTACCAAAAATAATGGGACAAAAATCATCTTGTGGGGAACCAAGAACAAGAAAATCAGCAGGGTATTTAACCTTCCTACACAAGACTTCAACATCTCGAACTATCCCAACTGGTTTAATGGTATCCCTATTAGCAAGCTTAATAGTAACATCAATGTCTTCCAATTCAACGGGTGCAATGTCATGCATAATTTATTTATATAAGGTATAAGGTATTGCACTAGCACTAGAACCCATATCACATAAACCATGATAACAATGATATCCTATTTTAGCAGAAATATCAAGCATGCCTACGACAGGTCTATGTATCTTAGTATCTGGTCTAGAAATATTAGCAGTTTCATCACAGAAATAAATAACATGCCCATCTAAATCATCATCCAAGAGATCTTTAACCATAGCAATACTAGGTTCAACATTGATTTTCTCAGGAGGTGTATAAGTCCTATTATTACTCTTACAAACAACAGTCAAAGTTTTAGCATGATCCTTTATCCTAACAGGAAATGGGGGTTGCTCAACATAAGTAGTAGGAACAATAGGGTCACTATAGGTGATAGTCTTTTCTTCAACTGTAATAGGATTATATTTAAACCACTTCTCTTTAGGGAGATCAACGTGAGTAGCAAAAGATTCACATAAAGAAGCTACTATCTCAGAGTCAAGTCCATACTTAGCGCTAAATCCACGAAAAGCATCTGTATCCATAAAAGATTTAACACAATCGAACTTAGGTGTCATACCTGACTCCTTACCATCATCGGAACCCCAATCTTCAGAGTTGCGTTTAATTCTTTCCAATAAGTCCCATTTGAAATCAATAGTCTTCAGCATATAAGAACCAGCACAGGAAGTATCGAGCAGGTTGCGATCATTAAGAGAAAGCCGAGCATAATTTTTTGAATAATCATTTCCCGGGAGAGCTCATGATTGGGGCATGAATATAACATTGATTTAAGCCACCCCCAAGCTTGAGCGATGCTTTCTCCTTCGCGAGGCCAGAAATTATATATGTAATTACGATCATGATGAACAAGATGCATAGGATAGAACTTCTGGTGAAATTCCAACTTCAATCGTTTATAATTCCAAGATCTCGTATCGTCACATAGCCTATACCATGTCAATGCATTTCCCTTCAAAGATAAAGGGAAGACCTTCCTTTTGACAACATCATCGGGAATACCTGCAAGCTTAAATAATCCACAAACTTCATCCACAAAGATAAGGTGTAAATCGGGATGCAATGTTCCATCTCCTGCAAATGGATTAGCTAGCAGTTTATCTATCATACCCGAAGGAATCTCAAAGTAAATATTTTCAAAAATTTCAGTAGGTTGAGGAGCAACTCTTTGCTCTTCTGGTCAGGGTGAAGATACCCTGAACAAGCCCCTCAAAGGATTAGTTTCCATAGTGACAAGTAACAGAAAATTTCAGCATACTATATAAATGTTTCCTTATCAAGTTCCACTCACCAAAAGCGCTACACACCTCGGCAACTGTGCTAGAAAAGAGTCTTGATGACCCACAAGTGTAGGGGATCTATTGTAGTCCTTTCGATAAGTAAGAGTGTCGAACCCAACGAGGAGCAGAAGGAAATGATAAGCGGTTTTCAGTAAGGTTTTCTCCGCAAGCACTGAAATTGTAGGTAATAGATAGTTTTGTGATAAGATAAATTGCAACGAGTAACAAGTAAATAAAGTGCAGCAAGGTGGCCCAATCCTTTATGTAGCAAAGGATAAGCCTGGACAATTTCTTATAATGAGAAAGGAGCTCCCGAGGACACATGGGAATTATCGTCAACCTAGTTTTCATCACGCTCATATGATTCACGTTCAGTACTTTGATAATTTGATATGTGGGTTGACCCGTGCTTGGGTACTGCCCTTACTTGGACAAGTATCCCACTTATGATTAACCCCTATTGCAAGCATCCGCAACTACAAAAGAAGTATTAAGGTAAACCTAACCACAACATTAAACATATGGGTCCAAATCAGCCCCTAATGAAGCAACGCATAAACTAGGGTTTAAGCTTCTGTCACTCTAGCAACCTATCATCTACTTATTACTTCCCAATGCCTTCCTCTAGGCCCAAATAATGGTGAAGTGTCATGTAGTTGATGTTCACATAACACCACTAGAGGAAAAGACAACATACATCTCATCAAAATATCGAACGAATACCAAATTCACATGACTACTAATAGCAAGACTTCACCCATGTCCTCAGGAACAAACGTAACTACTCACAAAGAATATTCATGTTCATAATTATAGGAGTAATAATATGCATTAAGGATCTGAACATATGATCTTCCACCAAATAAATCAATTAGCATCAACTACAAGGAGTAATCAACACTACTAGCAACCCAGAGGTACCAATTTGTGATTTGGATACAAGATTGGATACAAGAGATGAACTAGGGTTTTGAGAGGATATGGTGATGGTGAAGATGTTGATGGATATTAACCCCCTCCCGATGAGAGGATCATTGGTGATGACGATGGTGATGATTTCCCCCTCCCAGAGGGAAGTGTCCCTGGCAGAACAGCTCCGCCGGAGCCCTAGATTGGTTCCACCAAGGTTCCGCCTCGTGGCGGCGGAGTTTCGTCCCGTAAGCTTGCCCACAATTTTTTCCAGGGTAAAAGCCTTCATATAGCAGAAGATGGACATCAGGGGGCCACCAGGGGGCCCAGGAGACAGGGGGTGCGCCCAGTAGGGGTGGGCGCGCCCCCACCCTCCTGGCCAAGGTGTGGGCCCCCTGATGTATTTCTTCCGCTCAATAATTCTTATTAATTCCAAAAACATGTTTCGTGGAGTTTTAGGATTTTTGGAGTAGTACAGAATAGGTTTCCAATGTTTGCTCCTTTTCCAGCCAGAATTCCAGCTGCCGGCATTCCCCCTCTTCATGGTAAACCTTGTAGAATAAGAGAGAATAGCCATAAGTATTGAGATATAATGTGTAATAACAACCCATAATGCAATAAATATTGATATAAAAGCATGATGCAAAATGGACGTATCAGGGCCCAGGTGGAAAGTAGGGTACACCATGAGTCAACAGTAATAAGAATAACTTGATTAATGACAACCCTTGGTTGTGATCTCCGTAAGGATCACGGGCCATGTATTGATCGGGTTGTGATCGCCGTAAGGATCACGGGCCAAGTATTGTTCGTGGTTGTGATCGCCATAAGGATCACGGTTTGGGACCAAGTGTTGGTCGTGGTTGTGATCGCCGTAAGGATCACCGTGGTATCGAGGATACTGAGTTGTTGGATATTCGTGATGTTGTGCGAGAATCGTGGGTAAAGATCAAGCTCCTTGTGGTCATTTAATGATTACTACGGTATTGTTTATACCAAGCTTGATTTGATCCTAAGATGATCGTGTGATGTCCGAGGTTGGTAAGTGATGCATGTGTTGGTTACGAGGTAACCCGAGCAGAATAAGTGGTGCATATAGTGTTATCATGTTGCATGCTAGTATCGTCGGATTAATATGCTCATGTTGTGTTAGTTGTATCATGTTTATATTGGTCATGCCATGTTATTCTGATGATCTCATGATAATTCCTATTTAACCTGTAATTGCCATGATGTGGTCTGTCTTGAATGCTTCTGGTTATTGTGATGTTGCAAGTACATTCAATGTACTGACCTGACGTGTCATGCCAGTTTGCAGGTCATTCCGGATTTGATTGCTTGTTTGCCGTGGAGTCCTTGTTTGCGAGCTAGGATAAGCGTTCCAGCCAGAGTCCCTGTGGAGTGGAGTTCACCACCGTCGTCGTTGTTCCGCTGCTAGAGTTCTTCCACTGCATTGTGTTGTTCTGCTGCTTGCATAGAGAAACAGTGGCAGGCGTAGTGTCGCTGTGCCGATGTAATCATTGTACCCAAATAGATTGTAATAAAGAGCTGGTTTGTTCTATGCTAAGTAGTGTCGTATTCCAGAAGACTTCATCTTGATCTCTGGGCTGGAATACAGGCCGTTCCGGTTTTCTCTAAGCCGGGGTGCCACATTTTTAAACTTTATAAAAGCACACAACAGAAATAAATGACTCTCTAAAACTTCCGGGTTGTCCGGCAGTGCTTTCTTTAAAGCCATTAAGCTAGGCATATAGTCCTCAAGTAATGGATCCACCCGGATCCCAAGGTATATCAAAGCCAATTTTAATTAACAATGACTTGTAATTTAGTAGTGAGCACAAAGTAACATAAATCATGCAACGACGAAGTCTAACTCTCTTCTATGCATCGGCATGTCATACAAGTACAATTCATGCACATCAAGTAAAGGCCAATACATAGCATAAGTAGTTTCTTGCAATTTTATCATGTTGTAAACATAGAGAGGTGGAGATGTAGTTGCTCTCTCATAATAATTGCAAGTAGGAGTAGCAAGCACATGCATATTATATTTATCAAAATCATCATGTGCAATAGTAGAACGCAACCCATTAATATAATCCTTAATGAGCACAAACTTCTCCGATATAGTGTAGTTGGGAGAATTCAAAAAGATAATAGGACTATCATGTCTGGGTGCAATAGAAACAATTTCATTCTTAACATAAGGAACTATAGCAAGTTCATCTCCATAAGCATCATTCATATTGGCATCATGGCCACAAGCATAGAAAGCATCAAGTTCATCAAAAAGGGGTATTTCAAATGAATCAATGGGATCATAGCAATTATCATAGAATTCATCCTTCGGTAAGAACGAAGGGACATTAAACAATGTATGAGTTGTAGGGTTACTCTCATTAGAAGGTGGGCACGGGTAGCTAATCCGCTCTTCCTCCTTTTGTTCTCCGCTCTCCTCATCATCTTTTTCATCCAATGAGCTCACAGTTTCGGCAATTTCTTCTTCCATAGATTCCTGCAAAATATTATTCTCTTCTTGGACAGCGGAGACTTTCTCAATAAATGCATCAATATCGGTGTTGTATTCATAATTCCCATAGCAATATTTAAGTATAGCAAAATTTTCAGGCCTATAAATATCATCATCAAAAGCTTCAT
Organism: Triticum dicoccoides; assembly: GCF_002162155.2. Taxonomy (NCBI): domain Eukaryota; kingdom Viridiplantae; phylum Streptophyta; class Magnoliopsida; order Poales; family Poaceae; genus Triticum; species Triticum dicoccoides. The sequence goes on from NC_041389.1 coordinate 520,910,608, forward strand.
ACTTTTCAATAAAGATTCAATTTCATAGGCACCCTTAAAAGCAACAAATTCTTCTATTCGTTACACATCATAGTAATTATATATAACATTAGCATAAGAAGTCAAGGTTTCATTATCACTAAATCTGCATGAAAAGGGAAGGTGTGGAGCCTTCATCCTAGAGCAACAAGTATAATCATATCTCAAGCATAGTTGTCGAGCATACCAATGCAACATATGAATTTGATCCCATAATAGTTTCCCTTTTTGAGTCAAGCGATAATCCCTAAAGTATTCACGTTGATCCAACGTGTCTCCCACTATATAATTGAATGGGGTTTTCTCAGGATTATTAAAGTAGTGCATAATATCTTTCACATAATGAGCATCGAGGGCTTTAGGAGGTTCCCCATCTCCCTGAGTAGCAAGTAAACCTAATATATTCGTATTTCGTGTTCCATATCCATAACAACAGATAGAGAACAACTTAGAACAGCAAATAAAATCTACTTAGTGATAAACCAAACAAGCACACACGAGAATATTCACCCCATGCTATTGCTCCCCGGCAACGGTGCCATAAAAAGGTCTTGATAACCCACATGTATTGGGGATCAGTTGTAGCCTCTTTCGATAAGTAAGAGTGTCGAACCCAATGAGGATCTAAAGGTAGAACAAATATTCCCTCAAGTTCTATCGACCACCGTTACAACTCTACGCACGCTTAACGTTCGCTTTACCTAGAACAAGTATGAAACTAGAAGTACTTTGTAGGTGTGATACGATAGGTTTGCAAGATAATAAAGAGCGCGTAAATAAAAAGTAGGGTCTGTTTAGATGAAGACACAACTAAGTTAGTTTTAGTAGAGAGCTTATTGTCACGAGAAAGTTATTTGTCCCTAGGCAATCAATAACTAGACCGGTAATCACTATTGCAATTTTATATGAGGGAGAGGCATAAGCTAATATACTTTCTCTTCTTGGATCATATGCACTTATGATTGGAATTCTAGCAAGCATCCGCAACTACTAAAGATCATTAAGGTAAAACCCAACCATAGCACTAAAGTATCAAGTCCTCTTTATTCCCATACGCAAACAACCTACTTACTCGGGTCTGTGCTTCTGTCACTCACACCACCCACCATAAGCAAATCATGAACATATTGCAAACCCTACAGCGGGGATCCCTCACACTTGCATGACACAGAGAGCACCATAGGACAGCACCAATAATAAAACATGCAACTCAAACCAATCATGGTCATCAATTAACCAATAGGACAAAACGGATCTACTCAAACATCATACGATAGCCATACATCATTGGGAAATAATGTATAGCATTGAGCACCATGTTTAAGTAGAGATTACAGCGGGTAAAAGAGGGGTTACACTACTGCATAGAGGGGGAGAGAGTTGGTGATGACGGTGGTGAAGTTGTTGGTGTAAATCTCTGTCACGATGATGGCCCGGCGTCGTTCCGGCGCCACTGGGAGAGAGGGGAGAGAGCCCCCCTCCTTCTTCTTCTTCCTTGACCTTCCCCCTATATGGGAGAAGGGTTTCCCCTCTGGTCCATGGCCTCCATAGCGGCGGAGGGGCGAGAGACCCTCCGAGATTGGACCTCTCTCTCTGTTTCCTTCTATTTCTGCGCTCCCTGATTCTGCCCTTTCACTGTTTCTTAAATTCCCGGAGATCCGTAACTCCGATTGGGCTGTACTTTGGACACGATTTTTATCCGGATATTGGCTTTCTTGAGGCAAAAGAAGGGCACCAACCACCTTATGGAGTGGCCACAAGGCCCAGGGCGCGCCGCCTGCCATGTGGACTCCACGGGTATCGTCTCGCGTTGATTCTTTTTTTCCAAAAATCACATATATTCCGAAAAAAAATTCCATAAGTTTTTTGTCGCGTTTGGACTCTGTTTGATATGGATTTTCTGCGAAACAAAAAAACATGCAACAAACAGGAACTGGCACTGGATAAATATGTTAGTCCCAAAAATAGTATAAAAAGTTGCCAAAAGTATGTAAAAGTTGTACAATATTGGCATGGAACAATCAAAAATTATAGGTACGATGGAGATGTATCAAAAAGTATAGAAAAACATGGAAAACATCATCATTTAAAGCGGACTAGGATCATCGTCGCCGTCACCATTAAGACCACTAGCACCGCCAAGACCAGCACCACTTCGCCAAACCGTAGCGACAGGGCTCCGTGAAGCAGGAGTGTAACCACCAAGACCACCACCAAAAGCGGATGATCCACTGGTTCCCTACATGTTTGAATAGAGATTGTAACGGTAAATGTAATAGTGTTGAATCAATGATAACTAGTGGTTGAATAGTTTGGCAATGTACTAACCGGAGTCCCACTACCTTGTGCTACCCATTCTTCGAACAAAGGCAAGTATGTGCATGGTGTAGAAGGTGGTGGTGGGGCTCCCGTTGGTTTAGGAACCGTGTCATTTTGCATAGCCGCAAACATAGCCTAGACAGTTCACCAAGAAAACATGAAGGTCATAAGAAATGAAAGTGCAAAATTTAGGTTGGTTCTAAGTGGGAAAAACTAACTGTCATCATTTGATGGTTGAAATCCTCGTTTTCCTACACTCTCCCGGCGTGCTCTCGCAGCTCGACATGCGTAAGCTCGACATAGGCCGCATATGCCTACAATATGACATGATGAAACTCATAAATCATAGCAATGCTGAAATAAAGCGAGAAAGAAAGAAGATAAGGGGAAATACTTACAGGATGTTGGTTGGTCAGGCTCGGCTACGCATGGGCGATACTCCTGCTCAGGCTAGGGTTGTTAGCTCGGAGCCGTGTGTGGGAGATAGAAGGTGTGATCATGCCATCGGGGCACGGGTAGCAGCCATGGTACTTTGTCTGGATGGCTACCAACACCGTCTCATCGATCTGCGATTGGATGGGATCAGCAACATCCGGATGCAACCTCCGAAATGACTCTGTGTAGGCCATCATGTTCTCCTCTGTCTTGCTGTAGTACTCGCCCTCGCCTTCCTTGCGGTCTTTCCTGAGCACAATGACTTCCAGCGTCGCCCCCTTTTATTTCCACCTTCGTGTGATGGCCGACGATGGCAACAATGCCTAGGCGGTGAGCCGCCAAAGGGCAAGAAGACGATGAAGGAGGGAAAGGCTGCCCCTAAAATGAAGGGCTTGTGAAAGTGCTCAACGGTCACCGAGGAGCACATCACCGAGCTCCGGGGCATGTGGATATTGATCCGATGGTCTACAGTGACTAACACGAGATTTTTTTTCAGGCGCTTGTTGAATAGACGGTCCCTTTTTTGTTTGGGTGCGACTAGGTCTCAGTCGATTGAGACTTAACCAAGTCTAAGTCAAGTGATATAGTATGTAAGAAGAAAAGTGGCCCACTGAATACGGAATCTTGATGACGTCAGAAGGAAATTATTGTGTTAATTGAAAATATCTTGGATCAAGAGGAAATTTTCTGGTTACAAAGAGGATGGGCGAACTGGTTGATACATGGGGACCGTAATACGTCGTTCTTTCACAACGCTGCCACGGCCAGGAAAAAAAGAAATAATATAAAGAAACTCTTAGATGAGTCTGGAAATTGGATACAAGAGAAGGATTTGAAGGATCACATCACTAAATATTTTTCAAAGCTTTTCACATCGGAAGTTCAGCATCCAAATCAAGAAGTTTTATCACTTCTCTGTAGAAGAGTGTCAAATGAAATGAACAATGCTCTACTTGCCCCTAATATCGCGGAAGATGTTTGCAAGGATTTATTCGACATTGGGGACTTAAAAGCTCCAGGGCCAGATGGTCTCCATGATATTTTCTACAAAAGATTTTGGCCCATGCTGGGGGAGGACCTAATTGAGGAGGTTCTGAAAGCAATCAACACATGTACTATCCTGAATGGTTGGAATGATACGGCGATCGTGATGATTCCTAAGATTAATACACCAGAAAAAGGTCACACAATTTAGACCGATCAGTTTATGTAATGTGGTTACAAAATAATTGCAAAAATGGTGGCTACTCGATTGAAGGCTTTGTTACCAGAAATTATCAGCCCAACATAGAGTGCATTTGTTCTCGGAAGATTGATAACGGATAATATTTTAGTGGCCTATGAATGTTTCACACAATCAAGAACAGAAGAGAAGGTAGAGAGGGCTTGTGTGCTATAAAACTTGACATGCACAAAGCATATGATATAGTCGAGTGGCCTTTCTTGAAGGACATTATGTTGAGATTGGGTTTTTGTCGAGAATGGGTGAATTTGATTATACAATGCATCTCAACTGTCGAATACAAAGTAAGGATCAATGATGAGGAAAGTGAGAGTTTCAAGCCTACTAGAAGGTTGAGGCAGGGTCACTACAAGAAATATGTCAACTTGTGACCTTCTGTTAGTGACCCTGGAAGCATTGGTCATAAATCTATGACCATTTGAGACCAATTGGTCAAAAGCAGTTCGGGGGACTACAAGAAATACTATAACGACCATTTTGGTCAGAAAGGTCGTAATTTCCTTACATCAAATGGTCATAAAAAAGATAGCACTTGTCCGCTGCCTTATTTCTAGCTGATAACGACCAATATAGATGGTCATAAAATATAGATGGTCATAACCTTGTAAATTGTGGTGGGTTGCTATGACTAGGCGCCCCCTCATCAGTTTTGCCTATGTGTCATGTCCATGTGTCGATTCTTGCCCTAGGTTGTGAAGCAACCTATTTTTCTATCATTCCCAAAATTCCCAAAAAAATCTCATAAATTCTTTGGGTCATATCTTCGTCAAATATGTAAAAAAAAACTTCCTTGCCGAGTTCGAAAATAATTCAACAATATTCATTTTCCTATTTTGTTCAGAACAACACTTTGTGAAGGAAGTGCTATTTATATATTCTTAATTTCCCTCAAAACTTTTAGGCACTATTTCCTATCCAAATCATTGCCTCATGACAAAATATAGCTCCATTTGCCCAGTAAATCTTCCTCGGCAAATTTCTAAAGTTTTTGTCCACCTAGAACCTTTGTGAGAAGTACTAGCTATCCATATCCTCATGAGTATAATTTTTGCCACATATTCTATATGCCTATGTAACTTACCTACACCAAATTTGAGCTTGGTTCATTTAGCCAATTTCTCTCACTAATTTTCTGAAGTTTTTGTCCAGAGAAGAGCATTGTGAAGGAAGTGCTATTTATATATTCTTGATTGCCCTCAAAATTTTTGGGCACTCTTTCCTATCCAAATCATTGCCTCATGACAAAATTCAGCTCTATTTGCCCAGCAAATCTTCCTCGGCAAATTTCCAAAGTTTTTGTCCACCTAGAACCTTCGTGAAAGAAGTACTAGCTATACATATCCTAATGAGTTGAATTTTTGCCACATATTCTATATGCCTATGTAACTTACCTACACCAAATTTGAGCTCATTTAATTTAGCCAATTTCTCTCACTATTTTTCCCAAGTTTCTGCCCAGAGAAGAGCATTGTGAAGGAAGTACCACTTTGGCATGTCCAAATGGTATCAATTTTCTACAGTGCTTTCTTATGCCCAAATAACCATCCTCCACCAAATTTCAGCTCAATCCATTAATTATATTGAGCCCAGCTTCAACATTCATTATTTTGTCTAGTGTGGTACTTTGCAAAGCAAGTACCGCCTAGGATCCTCCTTTAGAGATGAAAATTTGTGAAGACAGTCTTCTTAGTAGATGATCATCCTCAGCCAAAACTCACGCCCATTGGTCACGTGCATTTCCCGTACCGCTAATCAAACACATGGCTGCTAATTCATGTTTGAGCATAGTTCAGTCTTCTCGTGAGAATCTTATGTTATAATTTTCTTCCTAGCACCTACCTCGGGAGTACCCAACCCACTAGACATGCCTAGGCCGCCCAGAACACATGGCAACGCAACGGTCATGCGGTGACCACGCGGCGGGCATGCGAGTTTACGCGCTCTGGAGTTGGGGCCCTCGTCCACCATCCAAACCTCGATGTATCACCACCAAACCATGTATTTCTGATTAAATAGATACTTATATACCTAGAAATGATTTTTGTAAACAATAAAGAGCAAACTATAAGGCAGATGCAGTTCAAAATTGCCCCGCTTCCTACTAAATCGGCAGAAATTTGTCTTTTTCACAAGAGGTCAATCAAAACTTTTGACACCCAACCATTTTGTCAATTGTTCATTAAATATGGCCTAATATTTTAGAAAAATGATTTGGTCCAATTTTGCAACAAATATATGGTAGCTCGTTCATAAAAAAACTCATTTTGGGCATTCAAAAAATGGAAAATGAATTTTTTGTCCAAAGAAAATGAAAACTTCCTTAGCCAACATTGTTTGTAATTTCAAGATGCACCTTTGTACACAATATGAGATCATTTGAACAAACTATGCCATGAATGTGGCCATAAGATTGACCATTTGGCTTGAAAGCCATGAATCTTCACACATGATAGCTATTTTTTGAGAACACTTATTTAAAATAATCACCGTATTATAAGTTTATTATTTTTCTAGTAACATAGTCACATTTATTGACACAATGCGAAGGTTTTCCAATTTTTTGATTTTTTTTGAAATTTTTATGCCCGTTTCAAAATGCGGTCAAAACGGCAGGCATGACCGTTCCTAGCTAGTGCTTGAATCTTGGAATTTTTTTGCTGTTTCTATGATTAAATAGATACTTTTGTACCTAAAATGATTTTTGGGAGAAATAAAGAGCAAACTATGAGGCAGGTGCAGTTCAAATTTGACCCGCTTCCAACTGAATCGACAGAAATTTGTCTTTTTCACGAGAGGTGGATCGGAACTTGTGACACCCAACCATTTGGTCAATTGTGCATTAAATATGGCCTAGTATTTTATAAAATTGATTTGGTCCAATTTTGCAACAATTATTTGGTAGGTCCTTCACAAAAAAAACTCATTTTGGGCACTCAGAAAATGGAAAATGATTTTTTCGTCCAAAGAAAATGAAAACTTCCTTAAGAAACATTGTTTGTCATTCCAATATGCACCATTGTGCACAATATGAGATCATTTTAACAAACTATGCCATGAATGTGGCCATAAGATTGATCATTTGGCTTGAAAGCCATTGATCTCCACACATGATAACTCGTTTCTGAGAACAATTTTTAAAAATAGTTACCGTATTACAAGTTTATTATTTTTTCTGGTAACTTGGTCACATGTAATGACACAATGCGAAGGTTTTCCATTTTTTTGATTTTTTATGCCTGTTTCAAAATGCGGTCAAAATGGCAGGCATGACCATTAGTAGCTAGTGGTTGAATCTTCGAAAACTTTTGGTGTTTCTGTGATTAAATAGATACTTTTGTACCTAAAAATGATTTTTGGAAAAAAAATAAAGAGCAGCCTATGAGGCAGTTGCAGTTCAAATTTGACCCGCTTCCACCAGAATCAGCAGAAATTTGTCTTTTTCATGAGAGGTGGATCAAAACTTGTGACACCCAACCATTTGGTCAATTGTGCATTAAATATGGCCTAGTATTTTAGAAAATTGATTTGGTCCAATTTTGCAACAATTATTTGGTAGGTCCTTCACAAAAAAACTCATTTTGGGCACTTGGAAAATGGAAAATGATTTTTTCGTCCAAAGAAAATGAAAACTTCCTCAGGCAACATTGTTTGCCATTCCAATATGCACCATAGTGCACAATATTAGATCATTTGAGCAACATTGATTTGGTCCATAAGATTGATCATTTGGCTTGAAAGCCATTGTTTTTTCTGGTAACTTGGTCACATATAATGACGCAATGTGAAGGTTTTCCATTTTTTTTGATTTTTTTTGAAATTTTTATGCCCGTTTCAAAATGCGGTCAAAACGGCGGGCTTGACCGTTCTTAGCTAGTGGTTGAATCTTGGAATTTTTTTTGTGTTTCTATGATTAAATAGGTACTTATGTACCTATAAATTATTTTTAGAAAAAAAAAGAGCAAACTATGAGGCAGCTGCAGTTCAAATTTTACCCGCTTCCAACTGAATTGGTGGAAATTTGTCTTTTTCATGAGAGGTGGATCAAAAATTTTCACACTCAACAATTTGATCAATTGTATATTAAATATGGCATAATATTATAGAAAATTTATTTGGTCCCATTCTACAACAAATATTTGATAGGTTCTTCGCAAAAAAACCAATTTTTCCACAAGAAAAATGATTAAAAATATCTAGAAAGATAAAAAATGCATGCAAATCTATGGTCATCCATAAAATGGGGTTTAACCTGAGTGAAAATTTTAGTTGTGTTGTTTTGCAAAATATTTTGATAGTTCCTTCACAAAATTTCCCTAGTTTTAGTACTTAGAAACTATATTAAATCACAAAATTTCTGAACCAATCAGGGCTCTTCTCATGGATCACCCCACTGTAGCCGATCTGAACCGTCCGCATCCGAAGGATCCATTGTCTATCATTCACCTCTCGGGTCATAGCAACCCAACACAAACCCTAGCAGCAACCCAGTCCCCTCCCCCCGAGAACACACCCATCGCCGCCTGTCTCTCCCCCTCTTTTCGATCCAGATCGACGAGGATGTCTCAATCCGTCGCTGCCACCTCCTACCCGAGCCACCACAACCGTTGCTGCTTTGTCCCTCTGCATCGCCCGCATCCAGCCACGCCATGGCTTCCTGCGTCACCGGATCCGACCTCCACTAGTCTGTCGCCGTGCCAATCTAGGTGCCACCACCATGCGGGGCCCGATCCCGCACCCCATGGCGGCCGGAGATGATGGCGAGGAAGGGCCTAATCCCCTAAGGAATCCTCCTCCCTCCATCACCCGGCGCGCATGCCTCCCTGCCCGCATGCCTCGATCCCATCGACCCAACGCCCAGGCCTAGCGTGCGCTGCCGCCATGAACTCCACCGCAGGGACAGATCTAGGGAAGATCGTGGGCATGTTCTACCAGGCCGAGGATGGGGAGCACAGTCGATGCCTCCTCGCGCTGCTCGCCACCTTCCTCGTCGTGCTCGACACCATGCAAGGTCCGCCTCTCTCTCCTCCTCCTGGTCTCTCTCTGTTGCTTGGTTCGATTTTGCTGATGCGGTTTCCTTCCTCCCCTCCCTAATGCATGCGCGCAGGTGCACCACCTAGTAGGAGACCATGGCTCCGTCTGCTTCTTCTGTTATTGTGTGGTCAACAATGACGCGGCCGTGCTATCGGTGCCCTCTGACGCCGCTCGCCCGGGTCGTGCCGTGCCAGAGGAGGGGTCCAGATCCGGGCCTCATCAATGTTCGCCAAGGAGACCGTGCACGAGTGCGTATCCGAGTTCATCTCCATCACCAGCGAGTGAGTGCCCCTGCTGACCACCGCCGCTCTGTTTTGCCTGCCTGAATCAAGGGTGGTCTGGTGCTGACCTGTTACCGTTTTGTCTTGTCTGTACTACAGGGAAAGCGACAAGTGTGGTCTGGTGTTGACCATCAACAGCGACAACCTGCTCTTGGGGATGGCCACGCTGGGCTTTGAGGAGTACATCAAGCCCCTCAAGGTTTATCTACAGAAGTACAGAGAGGTGCGTGCCCATTTAACCATGTGGAATTTTTTTGTCTGAACTAATTGGGGATGGATTAGTGCTTTGGTAGTTAGGTAGGTCCATGGCTAGTTTAATATGTTGCTGCTGTAGCCTGAATAGCTATGTTTGGTACTTTGGTTAGTCCTGATTGGCTAGTAGGCAAGTTTAAACACTCATGTTAAGCTTGGTGACAGATGAGACCCCACACTGCCTGGCACCAATCAGCTTATTGTCCTTAGAACAAGTGTTGCTTTATCCTTCCAAGCACTACTGCCATTGACATCTTCATTTCTTTTTTGTACTATTAATTCAGATAACTGAATTAAGATCTTCAGTTCTTTTGTTTTCCTCTAGCAGATGTTGCTCAGGAGCAGGAGACGGAGGGAGATCTCCTGCTCGCAGACATGGGCGAGGTAAAATGCCTGTTACGACATTGGAATAATCGAGAATTTTAGTTCCAGATCCTATGCTTATGTCACAGCTTATACATAAGCTTGTCTTATGCAATTCTTCTTGTTGCAGTTCAGTTTTATGTGTTATTAATTGTTAGTACAAGACGTCAAGTGCACGGCTGCTCGTTTTCTTACTAGCTCTGTTCTATTGGGATATGTATATGTATGTGTGGATTTTAAGCATGGTTCCTGTATATGTGATAAGTGCATACCACTACAACTCCTCTTTGTCTGGTATTATAAGGTCATTTGATTGAATTCTTGAAAATATGATTTGATTGAATGCTTGAAAAGATGAGTCGCTAAAGTGAATGATGTGAGGGATGTTCTCACGTATTATTGTTAGTGTCGTTCCTTTTCTGTCTTCTTTTTGTCAGATTTTGTTTTTTGTAGTAATTTAAGTTCTGTTTTGTAGACCTGTTTGTTTGTGTTACTGTTCTGTTTGTCCAGTGATGAAAAACATGTTAATCATACCATCTTTCGGGACGGATTGGTCGTAGTGCGCCCATGCTGTCATTCTGCAATTCTAAGGACAAATTAAACAGCTTGACTGTAATTTTTCTGAATACTTCTGAACTTACATGTCATCTACTTTTTAGTTTTTTATTCTGGTGTTTACTATGTATAGAATATGGCTGGACAACGATGAAAGCCGAATAAAACATACCATCTTTTTGGACACCTAATGACTGGACAAATATGTTCATATTTTTTAAGTTGCTTTGATCTTTGTTGATAATTTTTGGTCTAAAATCTTTCTCTATGAAGAGAGTATAAGCAAACGAGCGGTCTGAACTGATGCCATGTTAATATGTCTGCATCATCCATGCTACCCTTGTGGTTGGCATATGAGAGAAAAACATTGTGCATTTTTTTTCTCATAAGTTACATTTTTTAAATTCTTCTGCTTTTTTTTCCTGTTTGTGCTTAGCTTCTACTATCCCTCTTTGTTGCACTTGGTCTGAGGGGGATGTAGTGGGCGCGGATAGAGAAATGGTTTACTTGCCAAACCTTTGCAGCGTTTGCCATTTCTTTGGATTAGTGGCAGTGATTTGAACCTTACCCGTGCTTCTGATTAATACATGAAGGACAAGGGAAAGCATGGTTGAATTTCTTAATATGAGGAAAAAAGAGCCACTCTCATTATTGTCATTCTTTTAGATTCATGTGTTCTGTTTGACCATGGCTGTGATGATAAACACTTTCAACAAACATGCCACTTCTTCTTCTGAAAATTCATGACTGAAAAACCTGTTATACAAGATATGTTTAGTAATCATGTATTATGGTCGTGGCTTATTTAGTCTGTGCTTGATGTGCCTTGTGTATTGGAGCCTAATTAGCTTTTGTTAGGGGATAATCTACTGGTTATAGAAAGATTTTACTCATGTGCCGTGGAATAGATGGTTCATGTGTACTGCGATGTAAGTGCATCTAGTGCCACCCCTAGTTTGGTTTTGGAGTATTGACAACAAACGTGGTTGAGGGACTAATGTGTTTGTGAGAATTGCAGGATAAGACAGGTAGTAGTGCCTCCTTGATTCGGTTTACCTACCGGAGATGACCCCTAAAAATGTATGAAGACATTGAAGATAATGGTGGTACGTGAAGATATTCACATTGAAGACTATGACAGAAGAAGACATTGAGTGAAGACTATGGAGAGCGAAGACTTAGTGGTTTTGTTATTTCTTTTCTTCTTTGTTGAGTCAAAGGAACCACCGCACTGTTAAGTGGGGTCCAAGTGAACAAAGTCAGAGTGACTGAAGTGATGCTCAACCAAAATCCTATGTCTTCAAGCGAAGACAATGAGAGCAAATCTTATCCAGAGTCGGATAAGTCAGCTTTACTTGTAGCCCAAGTCAAGCTGTCGCGTGTGTTTGGAATCTGACCGTTGTGACACGTGTCAGTTCCTTAGTGACCCAGGGTCATTTCAGACAAATCAGGTCGGGTTGCCCAGTGGCTATAAATATCCCAACCCCTACACCATAAATTGGTGGCTACTCAGAGTTAGTGCACGGCTTTTTTCGTTGAGAGCAACCCACCTCCAAAGAGTTTGAGAGAGAAATCCTTGTTAGGACAAAGCCCAAAACACCCAGAGCCCAAAGAGTGTTTGGCATCACTGAAGTCTTTCTGTCTGCGTGATCTGAAGACTTGTTACACTTGAGGACTGTGAATCCTCCAGCCGGTTAGGCATCGCGTTCTGAGCATCCAAGAGTAATTGTGGATTGCCGGTGAACAAAGTCTGTGAAGGTTTGGAAATCTACCTTGAAGACTTACCAGAGTGGTTGGGCGGGGACTGTGTGTCCTTAGCTCAAGGGGAATAAGGTGAAGACACGGTCTTCTGAGTTCAATCTCAGCCTCCCTAACCAGACGTACAGTTGTCACAGCAACTGGAACTGGTCAAACAAATCCTTGTCTTCACAACACACTGGTTCTATCTCTTACTCTCCTTACTTATAGTTTGTCTTAGTGAAGTCATTGCCTTATTGCTCTGCCTGTTTGACTTCACTGTGTGGCTACTTGTTCTGATTGGCTTCATACTATCTTCCATCCTGATCCTACTACCTAGCTGCTATCAGTCATCATGCTTTAGCTTCATACTTGTTTGACTATGGCTTGTCTAGTGTAGTTCATCTCCCGCTGCATGTTTATAGGTCCAGTTTTCGTGTTTGTCTTCGAAACTTTCATGTTTTGAAGACTTTCATAAAAATCACCTATTCACCCCCCCTCTAGTCGATAACTAGCACTTTAAATTGGTATCAGAGCAAGATACTCCCTTGTTCTGTGTGATTCGGTTTAACCACCTGGAGTTTTAGCTATGTCGACTGCAGGATTGAGGAACGTATCTTGCCCCACCTTTGACGATCATGAGTATCCTCGGTGGAAGGCCATGATGAAGAAGCGACTCATGGCTATGGACAGCGAACTGTGGACCGTCACTGAGATTGGTCTTACCGATCTATGCAAGATGGCGGAGGCTGATGACATTCGCAAGTACACTCTAGTGAACCTCACGGCGAAGGATGTCATCTACTCCTGTCTGTCCTGAAATCAGTTCAGGAACATCATGCACCTCAATCACACGAAGCTAATCTGGGACCGGCTTTCTGAGGTCTATGAAGGTCATCGTACTCGTCATGATCCTTGGTTTGAGGATTACAAGGAGACTCTCAAAGAGATGACCTTTGCACCTGAATCGTCACCATCTTCACCATGCCTCATGGCAGGGGATGCTAAGGTAACTGAATGCTACCTTTATGAATCTCATGATGATGAATCAGGTGATGAATTTGGCCCCAGCTATGTCAAACTTGCTTCCCTTGCCACTAAACAACAAAGAGCCTTGGAAAAGGTTCAATACATGCTTAGTAAGAGCGATGATATGTTGGGTGAAGAAATGGATCAGTCAAAAGCATTGGCTGAGAGTCTTCAGAGACTTCATTCCAAGTTTGACGCCCTTCAAGATCAACATAATACTCTCTTGTCTGATCACGAGAAGCTTTCTTCTGAATGTCTTCAAAGAAAGCAAGATCATGAAAAGCTAAGAGTGGATTATGAAGATCTTCAGAAGGAGCGCGATTCATTACTTGCTCAACAAATCAGCGTTACATAGGAAGAATTTGTTCCTCCATGTCTGAAGTGCATTGAACGTGAAACTACTAAATATTCACATGAATGTTCAAATGCTTCTAATGCTACAAATTCTTCATATGTCTCTGCTGTCACTAATTCCTCATTTGAGGACAATGCAAGTATCACTGATGATGCAGGGCTGAAGGAATTGTACATGATAGGCATGTACAAAAGCCTCAAAGGGCATCAGACATTATGTGATGTCCTCAAAAAGCAGATTCTGAACCGAAACCCTAGAAAAGAGGGTATTGGGTTCGAGAGGAAAATGAATGTTGATGGGTCGTACTGGAAGCCTGAGCAGTACCCCAAAACCACATGGGTTGCTGCAAAGGAACCTTCAGTAGATCCATCCACCTTATCTGGTTTCACTTGAGCTAACCCTATTATAATTGATGAATCCTTTGATGCAAACTATAAACTGTTTAAGAATCAGAATGGTGAAGTGTTTGCCAGGTATATTGGTACTAACTGCAGGAATGGACCACCTATGAAGAAAATCTGGGTACCTAAACAGTGTATTGAGAATCTTCCTGGGAATGTCATCATGACACCACCAAGGAAGAAGACAAACCCCAGACCTATGGCTTCATATGGCCCAAAGGCTTCATACAAATACAGGACTCACCTGAGTCACCCTAACGTCAATGTTTTGCAGGAAAACCATACTCAGACTTATGAATATGAGCGTGTGTCTTCAAACCGCTATGTTCATAGAACTAAGAACTTTTCTACTTATTCATATGAGTATCGTTCTTCTCCTACAAGGCTATTTGCTAGGGCTCCAAAGCCGAAATTCTCAGATGCTGCACTTAGACTCATTGCTTCTAAGCCACCCCTGAAGATGTGGGTGGCTAAGAAGAATTAACTTTTTTTTGCAGAGAAAGGTCTCCAGCCGGAAATCAAAGGCGTCCGATGCTATTGCTGGGGACCTAAAACACATTATGGGACGCACGATAAAATGCCCAAATGGTCTTACTATGTATTTCATATTTGAATCTCGTCCTAACCTTGATCTAAGCTTTGATAATCCTCTTGTGCATCAAATGTTTATGCTTCACAACACTCTTTGTGAAGCCTATCCTCCTAACTGCACTGTAGGGTACGACACCTCGTGCTTCAGAATGGATTATGGACAGCGGTTGCACTAACCACATGACTGGTGATCGAAGTCTTCTCATGGACTCAACCTTATGTCCATGTGATAAAAGTCACATCACATTCACTGACACTGGTAAAAGCAAGGTATTGGGCCTAGGTAGAGTTGCAATCTCAAGGGATCAGCACATGGACAAAGTGATGCTTGTTCAATCCCTTGGCTTCAACTTAATGTCTGTCTCAATGCTTTGTGACTTAAACATGATTGTGCTATTTGGAAAATATTGTTGCCTAGTACTAATGGAATCTGACAAGTCTCTAGTCTTCAAAGGGTACAGGAAATATGATCTGTACATGGTAGACTTCTCAGCAGGACCACAGATGCCGTATGTCTTCTAGCCAAGTCTTTAGAGTGCTGGCTCTGGCATCGGAGGCTAGGGCATGCTGGCATGAGGAACCTACACACTCTCGCCAAGAAGAAGCACGTCATAGGCATCGAAGACTTCAAGTTCAAGAAAGATCATCTATGTGGTGCTTGTGAAGCTGGGAAGATGACAAGGGCCAAGCATCCCTCGAAGACAATCATGACTACATCTAGACCTTTTGAGTTGCTCCACATGGGCTTGTTTGGTCCCACTCACTACTCTACTCTCACTGCTACTGCTTGTCTCTATGGTTTCGTTATTGTTGATGATTATTCAAGATACACTTGGGTGCACATAATTGTCTTCAAGACTAAAGTGCAGGATGTCTTCAGACGCTTCGCCAACCACACCATGAACAACTATGGCGTCAAGATCAAGCACATTAGGAGTGACAACGGCACGGAATTCAAGAACACGGGCCTCGACCTCTATCTTGACACCTTAGGCATCACTCATGAGTTTTCTGCTCCTTACACACCTCAGCAGAATGGCATCATGGAGCGCAAGAACAGAACCCTTATTGAGATGGCTCGGACGATGCTTGACGAATACAAGACTCCAAGAAAATTCTGGCCTGAAGCCATTGATACTGCATGCCATGTCATCAACCGTGTTTATCTTCACAAGCTTCTGAAGAAAACATCCTATGAGCTTCTAACTGGTAATAAGCCAAATGTAAGCTACTTCAGAGTATTTGGTGCTAGGTGCTGGATCAAGGATCCACATCACACTTCAAAATTTGCACCGAAAGCACATCAGGGTTTTATGCTTGGTTATGGAAAGGACTCGCACTCCTACAGAGTCTTCAACCTCTTTCACTATAAAGTGGCTGAAACTGTGGATGTGCGGTTCGATGAAACTAACGGCTCGCAAAGAGAGCACCTGCCAAATGTGCTAGATGAAGTACCTGCCAGTGAATCAATCAAGCTAATGGGAACAGGAGAGATCATGCCATCAGAGGCCCAGCCTGAAGAGGAACTTATTATTTCTGCACCTGGTCAACTTGAAGACATTGCTCAGCCTGAAGACAATCCTCCAAATGATGACAATGATCAGCAGGAGCAAAATCTTCATCCAGTTCATCCTCGTGTTGCAAATGAAGTACAAATTGAGAAGATAATCGATAGCATCAATGCACCTGGTCCACTCACTCGTTCAAGAGCAACACAGCTAGCAAATTTCTGTGGGCACTTTGCATTTGTCTCAACCTCTGAACCCAAGAATTTGTTGAAGCCTTCATGGAACCTGAATGGATTCAAGCTATGCAAGAGGAGCTTCAACAGTTTGAGCTAAACAATGTGTGGGAATTAGTCAAGCGTCCTGATCCTCGCAAGCACAACATAATAGGCACAAAATGGATATATCGCAACAAACAAGACGAGCATGGTCAAGTAGTCAAAAACAAAGCACGGCTCGTTGCTCAAGGATATACACAAGTTGAAGGAGTTGACTTCGATGAAACATTTGCTCCAATGGCTAGGCTTGAAGCCATTCGCATACTACTAGCCTTCGCAAATCATCATAACATCCTTCTGTATCAAATGGATGTGAAGAGTGCCTTTCTCCATGGGAAGATTGAAGAAGAAGTGTATGTTGCACAACCGCCTGGCTTTGAAGACCCAAAACATCATGATATGGTATACAAGCTCAACAAGGCACTGTATGGCCTCAAACAAGCCCCTTGTGCTTGGTATGACACACTCAAAGACTTCCTGAAGAGCAAAGGCTTCAAACCTTGTTCTCTAGATCCCACTCTCCTCACGAAGACATATGATGGTGAACTGTTTGTGTGCCAAATCTATGTGGATGACATTATCTTCTGTTGCACCAACAAGAAATACAGTGATGAATTTGCTCATCTGATGCAAGAACAATATCAAATGTCCATGATGGGAGAGCTGAAGTTCTTTCTCGGTCTTCCAATCCGTCAGCAACGCAATGGCATCTTCATATCACAAGAAAAATATCTCAAAGATTGCCTGAAGAAGTTTGGAATGCAAGACTGCAAAGGATACACGACGCGAATGCCAACCAAAAGTCATCTAAGCCCCGACGCCAATGGTAAAGATTTTGATCAAAAGGTATACCGCTCCATGATTGGCTCTTTACTTTACTTATGTGCATCTAGGCCAGATATCATGCTTAGTGTTTGCATGTGTGCCCGATTCCTAGCGGCACCAAAGGAGTCGCATCACTTAGCTGTGAAGCGAATTCTTCGATATTTGGCTTACACCCCAACACTAGGATTATGGTATCCAAAGGGCTCAGAGTTTGATCTGGTTGGATTTTCGGATGCTGATTATGCTGGTGACAAAGTGGATCGCAAGTCTACATCAGCCACATGTCACTTTGTGGGTCGATCTCTTGTCTGTTGGTCTTCAAAGAAGCAGAATTGTGTATCACTCTCAACTGCTGAATCTGAATACATTGCTGCTGGATCTTGCGGCGCTCAGCTTCTGTGGATGAAGCAAACTCTTAAGGACTCTGGCATCCATCTGAAGCATGTGCCACTCTACTGCGATAATGAAAGCGCTATCAAGATTGCCAATAACCCAGTTCAGCACTCGAAGGCAAAGCACATTGAAATTCGTCATAACTTCCTCAGAGATCATGTTATGAAAGAAGATATTGATATCATTCATGTCAAGACAGAAGAGCAGTTGGCTGATATCTTCATAAGCCCTTGGATGAGAAAAGGTTTTGCAAGTTGCGGTGTGAGCTAAATATCTTGGAGTCCTCGAATGTCCTGTGATTAGGCACACATCCTAACACTTATGCAGTTTGATGACTTAGATGTGCAACACACGAAGTAATGTATATCTTCAATCAATGAAGACATACACTCTAAGTGTGAATACATTAATGTGGAAATTGACGTCAGAGCGTCACGATAACTGTGCGCCATGTCTGGGTCTAATACTTCCTATACGGTGGGTAACGCCACCACCAAACTCTTATGGAGTGTTTCCTCATGGCGCCATATTTGCAAAGTCTTCGCAATTGATTTAACTTCAACATGAATTTGATTTCGTGATTACTGATTTGGCTTTACTCTGTTATATATATATATATATATATATATATATATATATATATATATATATATATATATATATATATATATATATATATATATATATATATATATACTGTATTCTATCCTCTACATCATTCACTTATGGCTATGTCTTCTTGTTTGAATCTTTTGAACTAAGTGAATGTGATCGGACCCTAACCTCTCTATGCTTTCTACCTCAAGCTCTATCTATCCAAATCATATGCATTCTATTGAAACTGTCGAATGTCTTCTCTGTGTCCTTGTCAACAGAAGATACAGAGAAAAAGATTTATATCTAGCTTTAATGACATATCCTTTTGCCTGAAACCCGGAGAATTCGGAACGACCACCCCGACAATCCAGGCGTCCGTGTGAACGTGGAACAACTCTCAATGAGTTGCATGTTCGCCATGTGTCCATCAGATGTGAACCGCCAGGTGCACCTGCGTAATTGCGCTGTGTTGTCTCTGTCCTTATAAATGTCTGTCTCGTCTCGGTCAAAAATCCATCTTCCTCCTTCTCCATCTCTCGCAAACCCTGGCGCCTATGCTAGCTCTCGATGATGCCGACGACAAAGCGCTTAGCTGTCGCGACCTCCTCGACGCCGTCCTCACGTCGGCCGCGGACCTCGTCTTCTCCACCGTCGTTGTAGGTGTCTTCCGTCGCCAAGTTAGGGCACGGGAGATCGAACTGCTCGGCATCCATCTTCGCTCCGTCTAGCAGTTCTTCGTGTGGTAATAAAAGTTTACTTTTTACCGTCTTTTTGATCTGATAGATTCATCCCTTCCTACCAAAAGTGGTTTCTAGATCTTCGAACACGAATCTATTTCTTTCTGCATCTCATATTCTGCCTAGTATATTCACTTATGCTTCCTCACAAGTTAGATTCCTCACTTGTACTTATTCTTGGATTTGTACAACTCTGGAACCAACTCTCATCATATAAGTGAATGTCTTTGCGTTATGAGGTCAATGTCTTCAAACTGATTTATCTTCAAAATCTTCTGAGAATGCGTATGACCTCTTCCCCTTCCCTCGCACCTTTAGTGCTGTCACGGGTACATGTCCGTGGGAGAATCCCTTGGTTCTCATAGTCTGCATTCGTTTGCAGAATTCTTGCAAAGTCACATCAACTCACCTGAAGCGAGTTCCTGTCAGTCCAGCCGTTTGAAGCCATTGCAAGTACTAAAGCCTTTCAGTTTACACTTCATGGCAACTGAAAAGTCAGCAAGAAAGGGAGGCAGATAGCATTATGGTGACACTTCCAAGGACTTACCTCCAGATTTGCACGAGATGTACAAAACTGACCCAGAAGAAACCTATACTGAACGCAAGAATCGAATCCAATGGATTCGAAGATATTGGGCAGAAGAATGGTTCAGATATCGCTTCATCACTAAAGAATATGCAGAGAAGAATGCCATCAAGGCACCCTGGGGTGATATTTTGTATTAAAATCTTCCACCCAGGACTCAGGCTGAAGCTATTGAGCAAGGCTTCTATCCTTGCATGGTGCGCGGACCACAGCCTGAGAATGCTGATCCGTCTTCACTACTCTAGTGTCGTGAAGACAGTCTGTTCAAGCGCAACTATCAGTTCTCCAAAGACTCAGCTGCAAAGACCATGAAGGATCTAGGGCTTGACTTCAACCCTGGTCCCTCCTCACCTCGGGATAATGGCACCCATGAAGCAAATGAAAACAGGATTGGCCCCTTCTACAACCTTGTTGGCCTCATCACTCACATTACTGTTCGAGGTGCCAAAGTGGATCATTCTGATGATGATGATGCTGACACCGACGAAGCTCCAGCTCCTGCTCCAAAGCCTAAGAAGCAAAAGAAGACTAAAGCTTCAAAGTCATCTGCTGCCCCAAAAGCTTCGAGACCGAAGCCATTGGCAACTGCCCCTTCTGCTCCCAGCAATAACTCTGAAGATCTCTCTTGCATCTCCATGAGGCGTGAGAAGCCACAGAAGACACCAGCTCAGCAACTGAGTCATGCACTGACGCCTGCAGCCATCTGAGGAATGAATCTGAACCCATTGACTTGTCTTCAGATGAAGAATTTGGTGAAGATGCTCTAGAGCAACTGATCAAGAGCAAGCAAGAGGCGGAGATCTTCAACGATCTGCCCCTCTTTGATGTAAACATTCTGAAAAACTTCATTGATGGGTGGTTTGATAATCAAGATCTCAGCTTTGATGACCTTTAGCTTCCCATTGGCGCCAGCGTTGCTTTCCAAGGCGCCATTGCTCCTGAGCTTGCTCTGGCTCAGCGCATAGTTGAACTGAAGTGAAAGATAGACTTCGAGAAGGAATAGTTCAAGAAGCATGTAGCCAGGCTGAATGTGGCTGATGTGCAAAAGTTCAAGGTGATGCTTAATGACCTCAAGGAGTCGTTTCGGAAGAAACACGAGGAAGCCAAAGGCTCAAGAGAGCGAATGAAAGCCCTTGTAGACAAATGCGTTCAAGCCTACAATGAAGCTGAAAAGCGCAAGGCGCTTGGCCGCCCTCGCATTGACCCCTCAATGGCTGCCAAGAAAAAGAAGTCATCTGAAGCCCACACTGAAGCACCACGGCAGGAAGAATCACACATTGTCTTCCCTGCCAGCATGCGCGGCTCGAAGCCCAAGGCTCCTTCAGTGGCTTCTGAACAGAAGAAAACCAAGGCAGCTGAAGCTGAAGCCAGGAAGCGGAAAACCAAGCACACCACTGATGAAGCACCACCCCCTAAGAAGAGAAAGATCAAGAAGAGAGATTGGGCTGCTCCTACAGAGCCCCTTGTTGTTGAACCCCTTGCTTTTGTTCCCCCTCCGTCTGCAAACCAAGAGCGTCGAATGATTGTTCATGAGCCTGCTTCCACAGAGACTCCTGAAGCTCAAGAAGTTTCAGTCGTCGACCCCATCGTGACTGAAGACATTGTTCAAGATGATGTAGTTCTTCCTCAGATCGAGCGCCCAACGGTATCATCGCCTGTTCGAGCGAATAGTGAGCCTATCAGTATTGGTCGTCCTTTGACGCCAATCTCACAAGATGCATCGTGGGCTGATCGCCCCCAGCAAGCTACCCCACATCAAGACTCACCAAGTACACCCCAGCCGTCATCTGTGCCCGTCATCAGCCCCATGTCAAATGATGACAACTACATGGAGACATCACCATCACCAAAGGCGTCGCCCGTTTCCAACGGCTTCGCAAAGGCCTGAGGCCATCTGCCTCCATGACCACCATCACAGAGGAAGGCTCCAACTTGTCAAGTTCAGTGGCATGTCAAGTGGTCTCTGAAGACAATCCTTCTGTGATGGTCCCTGTGTCTGAAGCCAATGCTGCTGAAGACCCTCCGGCTGCATTAGCCGGAGCAACACAAGAAGAAGAGCGTGTCGCTACTCCCCCGACAACTCAAGAAGAAATTCATGAAGAGAACCAGTCTATGCCAGAACCTCCAGCTACTCAAGTGGAGGGTGAGAATCCTGAGGCTGCCACAAATGTCATTCCTGAAGCCAATGACGCCAATGTGGAGCCTACAGTGGCCAATGCACCAGTGGCCAATGAAGCTAATGAAGCCCATGAAGCAGATGAAGTCAATGCCGCACCTGACACAAATCTGCAGCCTGAAGTCAATGCCACTGCTCATGTTCCGCCTCCAAGGCCACATACTATCGAGCAAGCATACAACTATGGATAGCTTGTCACTGTCAGATGGCCTATTCTGATTCCTCCACCTGCTGCTGGTCCTCAATTTGACTACCATGTCGAGCACAGGCCTCAGGTTCAGAAGCCAAAGCCAAGACTGCCCAGATTTCCAGGTACTACCACTTCACCAGGATCTTTCAATGTCAACGGATTCATTGCACAAAACACCTTCTTCGATAGCGAAAAGAACCCCTACACCAAGCCCAAGATTTCATCTGATCGGTTCTGGAGTTATCAGTAGTGCAGCTATTATTCATGCATTCTGTACAACCAAGGCCGCATATTTCCGCATATGCGCCTTGATACTGAAGCCATAGCTAGCCTGCCCTGCTTAGAAGAAGCTCTCGATTGCTTCAGAGAGGCTGGCTTACTGCATTTTGTCACTGGCAAGGAGCACTAGAATGAAGAGTTGCTGCTCCAATTCTACGCCACTCTGCATATCAGAGGCTACAACAGGGATCCTAAGACTTGGGTCCTTGAGTGGATGACAGGAAATGGCCATCACGAAGCCAGAGCATTTGATGTCTTTGAGCTTACTGGCCTTCCCACTCCAGGTGATCTCTATGAGCCTGGTTATCAGCTTCACACTGCAGCTGTGGAAAGCATCTTTCACAAGCCAAAACCCAACATGAGCCAGATGCTAAGTATGATGAAGCCATTGCCTCCAGATGCATAATATCCTACGGAGTTCTTTGTTGAAGACCTTGAGTATCTGCCACGCACAATCTATCACATCATAAGGAGAACTCTCTGGCCTATCAAAGGACATTCTCCAAAGGCTAAGCTAGAAGGTGCAATGAAGACATTGGTCTTCCATATTCTTCATGGCCAATGCTTCAATGCACAAGATTTCTTCATCCGTCAACTTGCTGCATCAGGATCTGACATTTTTGGCTTGAAGTTCTATGATCCATGGATCATGCGTCTGATCAAGCTTCACACTGCTTTCAACTATCAGCCATCTGCATGCAACCACATTGTCTTCTTGCCAGATGTTGACATGTCTGTTGAAGCCATCTATCCAGAGCCTGACAAAGAGCCACTTTATCTTCATAACATTGATCGTCAGAGCTTCACTCAGCCCATTGAAGGTGTGCTGGCTGCCACTCGAGTCTATCCGTTGGCTGGTACTACATGTGCACCTCACCGTGCCCCAACCGAAGCCACTAACAGCACAATTGCTCAACGGCCTCGAAAGCGATCTCGTGTTCCCAATGACCGAGAGCTTCTCATTGGCCTGCATCAGAAACAAGATAGGCATCATGATTGGCTCAAGCGCCAGATGCAGAGCATCATGACTGACATCAATTGCATTCGCACCTTGCAACCAAGAATGCCTTTGTCGCGCATGAAACCTGTCGACGCACATGGAAAGGGTTGACGCTTATGTGTGCTGAGGAAGATCTTCAGGACGATGGCTTCTTAGAACAATTCAAGTTTGATTCCACTCCACCCAGAAATGCTATTCTGCGGCGCACTCCATCTCTTGACGACTCAGAGTACTCCTCTTCTGCTGCAACTGTGAATGCACGTGTGATCGATGATCAAGATGATGCTACTTCGCCACCTCCAACACGTATCGACACTGCTCCAAGTTCGTCTGCACCGCCAAACCTCGACACCAACCCTGCATCTTCTCCTACTCCTTCTGGGAACGAGTAGAGGCTCAATGTCTTCAACCCTTTTTGGTCCTTACTGACAAAAGGGGGAGAAGCTATGAGTTGATAGTCTTCAAGCGGGTTCATATGGGCGGTTGCACTATATTTTGCCTAGTGTTTACAACCCTTTCTTTTGATACAGTTGGTTCTCTGAGTTGTAACACTTAAACTCGATGGTCATCTGCTACTTATTTTTGCTATTTTGTGATGCGATGATAAATTCCGCATGTGCGATGATAACTTCCGCACTTAAATCATTTTGCAGACGTCCATTTTTCATTATGCATGTCATTATCTTCTTTACATCGAATCATGCATGATGACTTGTCTTCATAAGTTGAAGAGGATCTCCACAAGTAGAACCTGCCATGTGCATTTGCATTCCAAAAGCAAATTATTTATATGCACATCTTCAGGGGGGAGCCTTTTGCTACTTACGAAGACAATACCTCATCCTTTACAATTTCACATATTTATATCCCCGTTGAAAACTTCAACCAGTTTGTCATCAATCACCAAAAAGGGGGAGACTGTGAGTGCATCTAGTGCCACCCCTAGTTTGGTTTTGGAGTATTGACGACAAACGTGGTTGAGGGACTAATGTGTTTGTGAGAATTGCAGGATAACACGGGTAGTAGTCCCTCCTTGATTCGGTTTACCTACCGGAGATGACCCCTAAAAATGTATGAAGACATTGAAGATAATGGTGGTACGTGAAGATATTCACATTGAAGACTATGACAGAAGAAGACATTGAGTGAAGACTATGGAGCGCGAAGACTTAGTGGTTTTGTTATTTCTTTTCTTCTTTGTTGAGTCATGGGAACCACCGCACTGTTAAGTGGGGTCCAAGTGAACAAAGTCAGAGTGACTGAAGTGATGCTCAACCAAAATCCTATGTCTTCGAGCGAAGACAATGAGAGCAAATCTTATCCAGAGTCGGATAAGTCAGCTTTACTTGTAACCCAAGTCAAGCTATCGCGTGTGTTTGAAATCTAACCGTTGTGACACGTGTCAGTTCCTTAGTGACCCAGGGTCATTTCGGACAAATCAGGTCGGGTTGCCCAGTGGCTATAAATAGCCCACCCCCTACACCATAAATTGGTGGCTGCTCAGAGTTAGTGCACGACTTTTGTCGTTGAGAGCAACCCACCTCCGAAGAGTTTGAGAGAGAAATCCTTGTGAGGACAAAGCCCAAAACACCCAGAGCCCAAAGAGTGTTTGGCATCACTGAAGTCTTTCTGTCCGCGTGATCTGAAGACTTGTTACACCTGAGGATTGTGAATCCTCCAGCCGGTTAGGCATCGCGTTCTGAGCATCCAAGAGTAATTGTGGATTGCCGGTGAACGAAGTCTGTGAAGGTTTGGAAGTCTACCTTGAAGACTTACCAGAGTGGTTGGGCGGGGACTGTGTGTCCTTAGCTCAAGGGGAATAAGGTGAAGACACGGTCTTCTAAGTTCAATCTCAGCCTCCCTAACCAGACGTATAGTTGTCACAGCAACTGGAACTGGTCAAACAAATCCTTGTCTTCACAACACACTGGTTCTATCTCTTACTCTCCTTACTTACAGTTTGTCTTTGTGAAGTCATTGCCTTATTACTCTGCCTGTTTGACTTCACTGTGTGGCTACTTGTTCTGATTGGCTTCATACTATCTTCCATCCTGATCCTACTACCTAGCTGCTATCAGTCATCATGCTTTAGCTTCATACTTGTTTGACTATGGCTTGTCTAGTGTAGTTCATCTCCCGATGCATGTTTATAGGTCCAGTTTTCGTGTTTGTCTTCGAAACTTTCATGTTTTGAAGACTTTCATAAAAATCGCCTATTCACTCCCCCCCCTCTAGTCGATAACTAGCACTTTCATGCGATGTACTAGTTGAGCTCTCATGGCTGTACTAGTTGAACTCTGCTCCTTCTAACTCATATCAATTTTGCTCTTGCTGTTGTACAAGTGATTCTTGTGTGATTGTTGATGGACAGGAACTAGCAAACTTTGTTGTTTTGCCACTGAATGAACGCAACTTCAGTTTGTACGTCACCCAGCTTGTTGTGCGGTGGCTGTCGATGCCGGCAAGCCTGCAACATCTTCGATGAGCTGCAGGACCTAGACACCTAAGGTATGCCCTGCTCCTCCTCCTTCCACCCTCATCTCATGTGCGCTGTCAGGGATATACCCCGCGGTATGACCCGGCCGGATATATGACCCGGCTGGGACTTGCCATTTCATTGGTAACCCGCCGGAGGATTGGCGACTCACGAGTCTGGCGGCTTACTGGTCTGACGACTCACGAGCCTAGCGACTCACTAATGGCCTCGATGACGGATTAGTTAGAGGACTAGGCCCAAGGCCCAAAAGGTCGGCTCATGTTATGGTGGGCAGGTTTAAGAGGAAAGCGTAAGGAATATTCCCTTACAAAGGAAGCAAGACTAGGACTCCACTTTTAATAGAGTAATCATAATCCTACTAGGACTAGTCATGTAACCCGCCCCTTCAACTTATATAAGGAGGGCAGGGCACCCCAAGAGGGACAAGCAAGAAAATAATCGCTAAGGATAGACACAACTAAAGGGGAGCTGGCTTATGCAGCGACTTCCTCATGAGCATAATGAGACCTAGCCACAAACAATATGTAGGGCTATTACCGGATGATGTTTCCCGGGGCCTGAAGCTATCTAAATCCTTGTCTTCTGTGTTGCGTCTCTCGTCTTGATCAACCCCTCTCAAGCTACCACATAGATGTGTTGGCCTCACGACTAAGTCCTCACACTAAGGACATCTGCCGTGACAATTCCACGACATGCGCCAAGTCCATCTATCTCATGTGCATGTAGATCATGATGTACCAGAACCCTGCAACATAACTACTGATGTAATATGCAAAGAACAAATTGAAACCATGTTCTTCAAAATTAAATGGTCTGATTGATATCAGTCCTTCTTTTTGCAGATATAATATGTATCCTGACTTGTTATTTTCTTCTCTAGCAAATTGTAGACATGAATCTCTAGTTGACCTATTGTTTCATAGACATATATCTGCATTTCTGTTGCTTTATCATACATTCGATCCATAAATCTGCATTTCTGTGAAATTTTGTTAAATATATATTTTCCAGATAGTCTATACACTAAACCTAGAGGTTTGAATATCTACTCCAGGAATGAAAATGCTAGTCTAATGCCTTTGTGTTCACCCTTTTACAGGAGCTCCAGGCCTAGGAAATTTCAAGTTCGAAATGGCGTGTTCTGATAGTCCAGAAAAGTGAAGAAGTCTGGAGTGTATTTGTAGTAGGAGTTATATGTTCTGATAGTATCACATGTAATGGTGAAATGAATTATGTAAAGATTGTGCTATTATCCAAAATTGGCATGTGGTTTGATAATTCTCATTTGTTTGTTGTTCTGACTAAAATAATTGGGTGGAAATTGAAACATTGGTTGTCTTTTAATTAGAACCTGACAAGTGGGACCTAATAGTATTTGTCATATAAAAAGGCCATTTTCCAAATAATATTCACAGGAAAAAAACCCTAAAAACTAAGGAAATGGACTGTAAAAAGGCCAAGGCCCAAATGAGAAATAGATGTGGATATAAATGGTCCAAAAAAGGATCACGACCCTGGAAATAAAAACGCTGCAATGTTGGGCTTGGCCCATGAAGTCGACCAAAAAATGACAGGAAAAATATATAGAAAGGCTGAATTGTTGGGCTCGGCCCATGTAAAACACCGAATCGGACCGGGCTGAATCTTATCAACGACCTTTTCATTTGGTCGCAATTTTTTCACGTCGGATCCGACGTGGCCTAAGCAGACATCTAGCGACCAAAACAGAAGGTCATAGAATCAATGACCTTTTGTTTTGGTCGTTACCTTCCACGACCTTCTCACAGAGAAGATCATTAATTTCAGTTTACGACCGTCAGCTTTTAACCATCTGTTTTTGGTCACAAAAAGGTCGCAAATGAAAAACAATAACCTTTCAGTGACCAACAGTGATGGTCGCAAGTTGACATATTTCTTGTAGTGGGTGATCCCTTATCACCATACCTCTTTCTGTTGTGCTCAGAGGGGTTGAATGCCTTGCTGACGCATGCTGAGGACAATGGGAACATATGAGGAGTTAAAGTCCGTAGAGACGCCCCGCCAGTCACAAACCTTCTCTTGGTGGATGATTCATTGATCTTGATGAAAGCCAACCAACATAATGCAGCGGCCCTGAAATCAGCATTAGACTTATATTGTGCGGCATCGGGATAGCTGGTAAGCGTGGAGAAGTCAAGTATTTTCTTTAGTCCTAATACAACGGTAGAGATCAGAGAACAAATGTGTACAACGCTGAATATAATGACGGAGGCAATGAATGATAAATACTTTGGCTTGCCAGCAAATGTTGGCGTTGATAAAACAGGCTGCTTTAAATTTCTGATTGAACGAATTGTTAAAAAAATTAGTGGTTGGAAGGAAAAATTACTGCCTGCCGGGGGGAAGGAGATCCTGCTCAAGGCTGTGATCCAAGCCATACCTACCTATGCAATGTCGGTCTTTAAAATTCCTAAAAAAATCTGTAAAGGAATCATTGACGCGATTGCACATTTTTGGTGGGGCGATAAGGAGAACCGGAGGAGGATGCACTGGATGGCCTGGTGGAAAATGTGCGTACCAAAAAACCAAGGAGCAATGGGATTCGGTGATATCCACTGTTTCAACCTGGCTTTGCTTGCCAAACAGGCATGGCGTCTCATTGATAATCCTGATTCCTTGTGTGCTACTATTCTAAGGGCCAAGTACTATCCTCATGGCGATTTGATGAAGGCCAAGCCAAAGCATGGCGCTTCCTTCACCTGGCAAAGCATCATGGCAGGCATAACTACTCTGAAACGTGGCTATATTTGGTGAGTGGGGAATGGACATAATATCAATATTTGGGAAGATGCCTGGATCCCAAATTGTGCCACTAGAAACATTGTGACCCCTAGGAGGGGACAATTATTATCAAAAGTGGGTGACCTGATTGACCCTGCCTCCAATAATTGGGATGAGGACCTGATTAGACAAACTATGTGGCAACATGATATGACAGACTTCATTGCCTGGAGTTATACAAAAAATGGTATATTCTCGATTTGGTCTGCTTACTTTGTGGAGTGGAATTATCAGTGTGGGAGTAAACTAAAATATTGGGATGGGGCGAATCACACCTAATCCTATATGATGTCAAATATGGAAGTTATCTTGTCCGACAAAAGTAAAAACTTCATATGGCATACATTACATGGCACTCTCTCATGCCGGGTAACACTCTCTAACGGACACATGAAGGTCTCTCCCTCTTGCCCTAATTGCTCTTAAGATTTAGAAGATACAAAACACATGCTTTTCCTCTGTAGTAAAGCAAAGAAGGTTTGGAAGAAACTAGGGATGGATGAGATTATTGATAAAGCTTGCAAGGTTGATTGTGCTGGAGAGGCGATATTGGAATACCTTCTACTTCTTCCAGACCAAGATTTGAGTATTATGGGGTATCAAAATGTACGAGAAATGATAGCTATTTCATCTTGGTACCTATAGTGGGAAAGACAAAAATTAGTGCACAAAGAATTAACTCAGAATGCAAATCAGATATCAATGGCGATCATAGCACTCACATCCAACTTTGTAAATGCATCATCTCCAAAGGCGTCCATGAAAAAGGGGGGTTGGTACTGTCCCCTAGGGGTTTTGTGAAACTTAATGTTGATGCCTCCTTTGATCATGACATGCTGAAGGGTACGGTGGGGGCAGTCTTGAGAGACGACAAAGGTAGGTTTATTGTAGGAGGAAATGGAAAAATAGACTATTGTGCGGATGTTCTGATGGCTGAAACTCTAGCACTCAAATTTGGCCTAACACTGACGCAAAGGGCGGGGTGTAATCGCATAATCATCAACTCAGACAATCTGGAAGTGATTGAGACCATGCAGGACGGAGGACAATCAGCGGGTGCGGCGGCGGCAATTTTTGAGGACTGCTTTCACTATGCCTGTGATTTTGTCATGACTAGATTCGAACACTGTAATAGAGAGGCAAATATTAGCTCATGAACTTGTTAGATTAGCTAGATTTTTTTGACTTCAAACTGGTTTGAGGAGCCCCTAAATGAAATTGTACTGATCCTCAAAAATGATGTAATGGTTATCTCTAATGAATGAAGTTTCATTTTAATTCAAAAAAATGTAAGGAGAAAAAAGAAAAACTGAAAATAACTTTTTACACGAATCTCCTTGCAAAATCAAAGGAAGATACTATCGAGACATAACAAAGTCTCAAATGACAGAGACATAGCAAAACTCTTTTTGTTTTGTTTTCTAGAAATCATCATGACACTCACCAACATGAATACACGGAGAAAAGCACAATAAAACTCAACCGAACACCTCCAACAGGTGAAATTAATTATTTTGACAAGCCAAGAACGCCACACATAACCAGATACACCATACATCATCATACATCATCCTAGTTAGAATCTACTAGCAGCTTATTTCACAACGCGATGGAAAACATCAAACTAACTGAAAGCCACTACACACGGATAAGCTTCTCTGCTTAATCGACCTGACCTTGGCTAGCTAGCTAGTTCACCACACGGCAGTTACGGCGGACCTCGACGGCGTCACGGCCGCCGACCGGCGCGAGCCTCCCCATCCGCAGCATGGAGGCCGCGAAGTCGTCGAAGAAGAGGGCCGCGTCGAAGGCGTAGTCGGCCACGAGCGCCGCGACGTCGACCTCCGCCCCGGAGCCGGAGGGCGCCGCCAACGCCTGGTCGGACGGCAGCAGGCCGTCGCCGGAGAGCAGGTTGATGTAGTACTGGTTGTCGAAGGTGGCCGGCGTGGCCAGGTCCAGGTGCGCCAGCGCCGACCCCGCCGACCCCGCGCACAGCTGCTGCAGCGACTGCAGGAACCCCGTGTCCTTGGCCGACTCGCCCACGCTGGCCAGCCGCGCGCTGAACGTCGTGCACCGTGCCTTCCCGATGGTGTGCGCGCCTGTGATCGTCATCGTGCACGTTACAACAATATACAATTGTGCTTTCTCTCCATGAAAATGTGCAATGATTCAACGACGGGACAGTACCGGAGAGGGCGACCATGTCTTTCGCGGTGAGGCCGACGTTGGTGAACTTCTGCACGAGCGTGGCGACGCCGGATGTCGGCGCCGGGAGGTTGCTGTTGGCGGCCTGCAGGCTCGCCGTGCGGCTGTCCTTGCGGCCGGTCTCCACCTCCCAGCTGGGTCCACCAGACTGCATGCACCGGCCGGCGGCCATCCATTAGTGATCGTAAACGTGAGTGTGTACGCCGTAACCAGTGTATAGTAAGCAAAGCAAGGTAACATACGGCGACGACGGAGTCACGGGCGGCGATGGCGAGGACGTCGGCGCAGGAGACGGTCTCGGGGCACTCCTGCTCGAGCTCGGCCTTGATGGCGTCGATGACCTCGAAACCCCTGAGCGAGTTGATGTTCGGCCCCGCGGTCTTCTCGCCGACGAAGAACGGCTTGTCGTCCAGGAGCACGGAGCCGTCGCAGCCCTGCATCACAAGCAACAACAGAGCAACACACTCACAATGGCGAGACAAGAGAACGTGCGCCGGAAGCTCAGCCAGAAGCTCTTGGAGTACGTACATTGACGAAGCAGTCGTGGAAGTGGAGGCGGAGGAGGGAGGCGGCCATGCGGGGGTCGGCGGCCACGGCCTGCTCGACGGCCGCGCGGACGATCTCCTCCGCACGGGGGCAGTCGGCGCCGAGGGACACGCCGGCGCCGGCACTGGCGCCGGCTCCACCGTATCCGATGCTCACGGAGGCGCCGGCGCTGCCGGTGACGCAGGACTTGTTGACGGGGCTGGCCACAGCGGAGGCGGCCAGTGTCGCAAGCAGCAAGGGCAGGGCCATGATGGCGCGCTCCATGGCAGTGGCAGGACAGGCTGCTGCAGCTGGGGTGGTCTTCGAGTGACGCGGTCGATCAGTCTATGCGCCAGTTGCTGGGCAGTACCTAGTGGTGATGGTGATGAGGATGGAGATTCATGTGGTCTCGGTCACGTTTATATAGAAAAGAGAGGGGGAGCAGGTGAAGTGGCAGCTGGTCATGCCTCTTGCGTGACCGTGGAATAGTCGGTCCTAAGTTCTGGCCTTGTGTACGTACAGTGCTACGCATTGGAATGTGTTGTACAAGAGAATCATGGTGCATGTTTTGGTTTCGGAGCAGGCGTCGTCCTAGTAGGCTAGTACCAGTGACCGTGCATGGTACGTTCTGGTAAGCTACTGCCATGGCTGCCCAAAGTGCGTACTATACTTGGAGATTTCCGGACGGAGGGAGTATAAGACATTTTTGCAGTTCATATGGTAGAGTAGCCGTAAGCATGTAGTACGTGGTATAGCAGCTAATCACGCGCGACCTGGTCATGTCGGTCACACGAAATGCCACGATGATGTTTGCATCCTGCGAAGTGCGAATGCACGGTACGTAGTGGAGTGCTATGCCTATGCATGCATCATGATTCACCGGATGGGGTTGGCAGCAGGCAGGAGCAATGAGAGCTGCATGCACGGTCTGGGCTGGTGTGCGCATGAAGCGGTCAAATTTACTGCGAGGTGGATGGATAGCGACGGGCACTTTTTGGATCGGTGGAAGCTCATCATCGGTCGCAGTGGTAGTGGTATGTCTTGAACTTGGAATCACTCGCGCGCGGCAGGGAGATTTCACTCGAGGCGACCGGGTCTTGCTCACGCCGTTCGCCATGCATGCGTTGCGCTTTGCAGGCTGACCGATCCAAGAAAGGTTCCAGGCAAGCAGCTTCCTCTGCGCTTGTTGAGTGCTATACCAGTGCGTATGCACGTACGAGCGCGGGTAGTCGGTGAACCGTCCAGCGGGCACATGATAATGCTAAACATACAAAGAGTTACACGCAATTACACGCTGACTAGGACTTTTTTCATCTACTAACCAATCACAATCCCCCCCCTTTCGGGGGGGTGGGCCGCCTCCCCATCTATTGACCAATCAAATTAACTTTTTTTGTAAAACCTTGTAACTCGTTTGTTCGTGTAGCATTACTCTGTATATATGCTAGCTCGATGGGAAAGGGCAATGTTAGACTCACGGCCTTTTACTGGCTATTACGGGGTCTTTTTTTAACTAATCAAACTTGCCCCCCTGATTTTCAGCTGGGGTGGGGCCCTCACCCTGATTTCCACCCAATCAAGAAAACCCACCTCAGCCTCTCTCTGAACCACGTAAAATTAATCCCGTGTGTGTAGCATTGCCCCGATGGGAAATACCTTTGGTTCCCGGGTATACACACTCGATATGGAGTTTTTTTAATAATTTTGTAAAACCTCACAAAATTTCAGAACCTTTTTCGAATAACTTGGCTTTCTTTTGCACTAGTATATGAATTTTCGCAAAGGAAATCACGGGTTCTCCACTGGGCAGAGAAAAACAGAACCTACTGCTATATATACAAGTTATTGTTCACACCTATTTGTCCTTGAATTGTTTACTTTTTTTTGCCCTGGAGTCAAGGGGGTTTTTCTTTTGTGATTTTTTACAAGTACAATAAAAGGTCAAGTTTATTTTGAAAACATATAAGATTTTTTTACTTCTTATTTAATTACTAATTTTCATATAGGGTGTATATACACCCAGGAATCAAACATTATTGTCCTCGAGTTCCTAATTACTTTTAAATCCTTGGGGTGCCGAAGTCTTTCTCTTGCCGCAGCCAGCGGTGGTGGCTCGTCGTGACATAACTCTTTGTCGCCTCTGGTCCTCCATCTTGGCGGAGAAAACTTACTTTAATCAAAAGACTTGCAAAAGCAGTGGTCAGAAAGTCGTCATTGTAGACTAGAAGTCGTTGGCGGGTGCAATCTGTCAAGCAAGTAGCTAACGAAGATTACTTTTTTTTTACTAAAAAGGGCTTGTAGAAACTCCAAAGACAACGACTCTCGGTCGAATCCAGACAGATCCACCGGAATCAAAACCGATCTGTTCCTGGAAGACCTACCAGAGACACACCTCCACATGCCCTCTGCCGGCGATAAGCACAAGAACAAAATGGGGATACGGCGGGGAGGACATTATTCTTACACTAGGACAATGATGCCGCCTCGCCGGCACAAAGGAGTCGCATAGACACCCTAAAGAAAACCTGAACCAAGTTGCTCGCGCGGTTGACATATTACGGTAACGTATTATTCAAAATTCACGATAAAACATCCATGGCTTGGTTGAGTGGGTGTGCTTATTACGAGATGGCATGTTGTGCAGGAGTAGATGACAAGAGATCAAGATAGAGAACGACAACCCTCCAGAAAGATGAAGTGAGATAACACAGGTAGAACCACATGATATATGTGGTAAGCAATTCAAACTAATCCAAAAGATAACACAGGTCGAAAGGAGGGCCTCATGCTTTGTAAGCTACCATATATCTCGGACAAAATGTTCCTTCAGTCACAACGAGAAGCAATATCAGATTTTGTGCGAATAGAAAACAGAATCAACACTTTATATCAAAGTCAACCAATGTTATTGTTGTAGAGCTGAATCTTCAGATATTGGAACAGATCGAAGTATTTATTTATCCGCATAAAATACACCAACAAATTTCTATCAATTGCACGGAAATAATACCAGTAGGGAGGCTTCTCAATTGCCTATTAACCTTGTTTTTCTTGTTCTACGAAAATATGGAAGACATTCAGCCTCTGCACCGAGTGATGCACACAGTCTATCCTGATTAAGCTTGATGTGATGTCATAATTAGCAGTTAGGGACCTACATTCAACCAAGTTCTTCAAACAGTTGTATTTGCTTCTATACTGGTTAATGCACTCCAATTTTTTTTCTTAAAATGGATGTTATGAAGATCCACGGCCAAATTAACGGTTTCACATTCATTTTACAATGATAGCTACATAGAGCTTATTTATCATCGTGAGATCGTTACACTCACTCAATGCCGGCATCACTCACTGCCTTATTCCATGGTAGAGTAGGTATGTGACTGGGTATCTCCTAGGGGGCTTCATTTATGCAGCCAAGGCACGAACATGGTTGCCGCCGCCACCGCCACGTTGGAACTTGGAGACTGCACAGTCCGTCGAGAAGAGCCCCGAGGACAGATATTTTGGAGCGCCGCCCATGATGGGCATCTTAGCAGTGACATTCATCTTGTTGACATAGTCCAGCCGGTAGGTCTGGCCAAGGACACCATCGACGACGTCTGTGAGGGAATGAAACTTGAAGCGGAGGTCAAGGTGCACGAGGCTGTCCTTCATGGTCTTGCCATAGCTGTGGATCTTGGAGTCCTCGTCCGTGATCGGCACCGCGCTGGCCGAGATGCTGAACACGCCCGCGAGATCCACCTTGACAGAGTTGACGGTGTCCGCGCGCTTCACGGATAGGCCATCTTGGAGCTTCGACACCCATCGGGCGTTGTTCATGGTGTCTATGTTGATTGTTAGAACTAATCTTGTTATTAGTGCTAGATTTAGATTTTCAGTCATGCATGTAGTCGTGTTCAGCTACTAGACTGCGGGTGTGTACTCACATGGAGATGAGTTAATGTGTGTACATGCAAGTCAGTAGTGAAATTAGGAGATTAGATAGTGTTGCATGCATGAGTTTGTTAGCCGGCCAAGTCATGTGGCCGTTGTGGAGAGATTGCGCCATTGTTGTACGTGCGCATGCATGTACGTGGGTTAGTTGAGTTAGTGGGCAAGAGAATAGGGCTAGTGGAGTATGCGTGAGTGGCATAGGAGTCGGGCAGGTTGTTGCCCTGGCAGTGCGTGAGTCTTGTGTACTGCCTATTTAAGTTGACAAATGAATGCGAGGCCGAGAGGGCTGAGGCAAAATGTAGCCTATGTGATATTCACCGGGAGACAAGGCAAAGCTAGTTTCTCCTTGGTGAAGTGTGTGTCCGTGTGAGTTTTCCTCCATAGTGTGTTCTTGAGTGAGACAAAGAGAGAAGGTTGAGCTGTGAGAGGCAGCCAGAGGAATAAGAAGCAGCGCTGCGAGTGGAGGCGGCGCCAACATTGATGGGCTCACCGTCGAAGGTGATCTCGATGTGGTCCTCTTCCTCGTCCCACTCGACGGCCTTGCGAGCGCCGACGAAGAGGCGGTGATCGCCGAAGCTCACGCCGATGGACTGTATCCACGTGAAGGTGTGCTCGTTGACAGGGTTGTGGTTGCCGATGAAGTGGGCGTTGATGTGGAGGTCGGCGTCGGAGACGATGCAGAAGTCCTGGTCCTTCCTGCCGTGGAAGTAGAAGGTGACGCCGTCGCCGCCGGTGAAGCTAGGGTCGCCGCACGAGGTGCCGGGGTAGTTCGCACACCCTGCATGCATACACACATCAACAAACTCACTACGAATCGATCGACGATGCTAAGTAATCAGCAGTAAAACAAGAATATACGTATTTTGCTGCGTGTATATGGATGCATGCATAGTACTGGACGTACTGCAGGAGGTCTCGCAGTAGCTGCATGACATCTCGCAGGACTTGGGGCAGAGGTCTGGGCACTGCGCCACGCAGGTCTTGCCCCAGTCGTCGTCGCAGATGAAGATGCGGTTGGGCTAGTTGTAGTTGGCCGGAGAGAGCTGGCCGTTGGCGTAGGACGGGACCTCGGGCTGGGGAGGCGTCCCGTCCCACGAAGGTGGAGTTTCCCAGAACCAGTTGGAAGGGGAAGGTGGCTGACCCATTACGCTGACGGCGAGCGTCGCCGCCACGAAGCTGCAGAACCACCCAATCTGCGGTACCTGAGACATTGCTGTTTTTCGACACGGCTGGGTGGTCGATCGAGATGATCTTGGAGTAGTACTTGGTAGCGAGGGATTCTCATAGGAGATGGATGGATGGCCGTGACTTTGACATTGACAGAAAGGTTAATTGGAGGTCAAGTGACTTGTTTTGGGAAGTGAAGTAGGGGAAGGAAAGGTGCTCACAACTTGCTGGAATATATTGACCAAGTCAGGGTCGTCCAGTTGACATATATAGCCAGCTACACATACTATAGTCTTACACTACAGTATGCATGCATTTAGATTTTTAGAGTGTAGTAAACCAGCTGCCGACGGCATGCAATGCATGTCACTGCTTCTTCACGTTATTAACAAGGCAAGTCAGTTGTTGCATACTGGAGTAGTACTCCCTCCTTCCCAAAATATAAGGCGCGATTGACTTTTTACGGTCTTTGATGCACAACTTTGACCACTAATATATATCAAAGTATATGGATTGAACATGTATAAATGACATCGCTGTATTTGTCTTGCAAAGCAATTTTATTTCATATGTATGTATAATAATTTTATAGACATATAATACATAAAAAATATAGTCAAAATTGTGCAACAAAGACCAGAAAAGTCAAACCGTGCCTTATATTTTGGGAAGGAGGGAGTACCTCGATCCACCGGCTCCTGGATTCCCGCTCCAAGCCCTCACACAAGTGACGCTCCGCACCTTTGCCCTCCTCATCTCATCGTCCGCGGCCGCTTCCGCAGCTGTCTCTCTGCAGTTTCCTGAGAGAATTGGTCTTTTTTTTGCCGAGAGAATTGGTCACTTGTTCACGAGGCCAAAACGTCCGCAACTGCTTGATGGATTGTCAGCGACCTTGGCACGGGAACAGAGCAAGCGGGAGCGCGCGAGGCCAAGGATTCGACTCGTGGGCCGGCTGCTCGGCCCACTCGCGACCGGCAACTTCCCCAGTGGCTTGCAGGCCCAAACTGGGCCCGATAAGGGTGTACGCTAGTATATTACCGTTGGTGCGGGTTGCGTGTGGATCTGGGAAGGAACTGGTGGCTTTGACCAGACAGCGTGTGTGTGTGAGCTTGTATCTGCATCCATGGCGAATTCATCCCCAATTCGAATCCTATAAGCTGGTTGCTCACATATGGCATCAGAGCCGTCCCATCCTGGAGTTGCCCCGCCACCCCCACTGCACCTGTTTCCATGAATTTCGGCGGCGAGAGGCCATGGAAAAGCTGTCGGCGAAAGGCCGCAACATCCATGAATTCGTCAAGGCGGCCGTCACCGACGATATCGAGCAGCGCCTCAAGGTACACAGTGACGATCTCCTCAAATCCATGACCAAGCTGCTCCAGGAATCGACCAAGACCTTGGACGGCCTTATCACGGCCCGTGTTGACGGCGTCGATTCCGAACTCCACCTCGACATCGAGCAGATCCGCTCCGATCTGGAGCGAGTTGACAAGGTCAACTACGAGGCCAGGCCTGGGAGCTCGTCTGCGGGCAGGGAAGCGCGTACCCAGAACATCTACGTTCCACCCCCGGCTCGCGGAGCGCGTGATCTGTCGTCTCCCGGGGAGTTTCAGTCACTCCGCGAACTCGTTGCTCTGGATCAAAGTGAGCAGTTCAACTCTGGTCCCCAAGTGGAATTCGCGGTTTGACGGGTCTAATCCACGATTATGGCAAGCTAGATGCGAGGATTACTTCAAGTTATGGGGCACTCACCACAGCAGGTGGATATCTTATGCCACTGCCCAGTTTGAAGGTGCAGCTGCTCTTTGGTTGGAGTCAGTGTAGAGGCGAACTGTAGAACTGCATTGGACAGAGTTTTGCAACCTGTTGCAGACGAGATTTGGGCGGAACCAGCACCAGAATCTCTTGCGGAAGATGTTCAGAATTAGCCAAACTGGATCGGTGGAGGAGTATGTGGAACAATTTGCAGAACTATATGACCAACTGACTGCATATGAGTCCAGTCCTGACCCCCTGCACTACACCACCCGTTTTATCGATGGTCTAAAACCAGGTGTTCGAATGGCCATTGCCATGCAAAAACCACGCGATCTGGAAACCGCTTATGAGTTGGCCCTGCTCCATGAGGAATTAGGAGAAATTCAGTACACTTCCACAACAAAAAGAAGCAGTAACTCATCAGGAACTTACCCTTATAAGGCAAAGACTATGGAAGAGAAGAAACCAACTGAAGGCTCTAGAAACCTGGCAGTAGAAGATAAATGGACTTCACTGAGGAATTTCAGGCGGGCCAAGGGATTGTGTTTCATTTGTGGTGAGAAATGGTCCAAGGACCACCAGTGCAAATCTACAGTCCAATTACATGTGGTTCAAGAGCTCATTGACCAGTTGCAAAGCTCCACTCCTTCACAGGATGAGTCAGATAATGATTCTGACAATCTGATGCTGTTGTCAGCAGCTGCTACAAGCAACAATGTATCTACACTGTCCTTGTCCTTGTTAGTTCATATAAGAAATGCAGAGCTGAAGTTTTTGGTAGATTTAGGCAGTACTCATTCGTTTTTGGACAGCTCCTTAAATTCCCTGCTTCCAGAAATTACTGATATTAAAGCAGTTACAGTGAAGGTAGCAGGTGGAGGGAAATTTACTTGCTCACAACAAGTGAAACAATGTCAGTGGAGTTGTCAAGGCCAGGAATTTTCACATGATTTCAGACTATTTTCATTAGGGGGCTATGATGGCATTTTGGGTCTAGATTGGTTGGCCAAACACAACCCCGTGTACATCGATTGGGAGCAGAAGTGGTTTTCATTCCAGTACAAGGGTGTCACTGTCACCTTGCAAGGAGATCTGCCCGAGAAATGTGCTTTTACAGTGATGGCTATTTTTCAGAGTGTTGTAATTGAGCAAAAGGAACAGTTGCCTGAAATTCAAGCCCTGTTGGACAAGTATGCAGTGGTCTTCTCTCCTCCTACAGGTTTACCTCCTAGAAGATAGTATGATCACAGCATACCATTAATCCCTGGTGCTCAAGCAGTGTCCATCAGACCCTACAGGATTCCTCCTCATCTGAAAGTTGAAATGGAGAAGCAAGTGCAGGAAATGCTGCAAAGGGGAATAATTCAAGTGAGCAACAGTCCATTCTCATCTCCTGCTCTGATGGTCAAGAAAAAGGAAGAAGGAGACTGGAGGTTGGTCATTGATTTTAGACATGTTAATGCTCTCACAATTAAGAGCAAGTACCCAATTCCTATTATAGATGAATTACTGGATCAACTTGCTGGAGCCTGTTGGTTTTCAAAACTAGACCTAAGAGTTGGCTACCATCAGATCAGACTGGCACCTGGAGAAGAATTCAAGACTGCCTTCCAAACTCATACTGGCCACTATGAATTTACTGTGGTGACTATGGGCATGACAGGTGCACCCAATACATTCAAAGGAGCAATGAACACAGATCTAGCTCCAGCTTTGAGAGGAGAAGATCCTTGTGCAGTATGTTTCTTTGATGATATTCTCATCTTCAGTATAAACCTTGAAGGAACACTTTATACATTTGGAAAAGGTGCAGAGCATACTGTTGGAAAAACAATGGAGAGTAAAGTTGAGCAAGTGTGACTTTGCTAAACAGGAAATTGCTTATCTGGGCCATGTTATTAGCAGTGAAGGGATTTCAACAGATGCTAGCAAAATTGCAACTGTTAAAAATTGGCCAGTTCCTACTAATGTAAAGCAAGTCAGAGGATTTCTGGGCTTAGCTGGGTACTACAGGAAGTTCATCAGGAATTATGGGGTGATCAGTAGACCACTAACTGATCTGTTAAAAAAAGGGGCTATCTTTGTGTGGACACCAGCTACAGAAATGTCCTTCCAAACTCTGAAGCAAGCTCTTATTCATGCTCATGTCTTAGCATTACCTGATTTTTCACAGCAGTTTGTGGTTGAAACTGATGCTTGTGATGTTGGGATTGGTGATGTTCTGATGCAGCAGGGTCATCCCATTGCTTTTGTTAGTAGAGCTCTAGGTCCCAGGAACAGAGGGTTATCTGTTTATGAGAAGGAGTATCTAGCTATACTATTAGCTATTGAGCAGTGGAGACCCTATTTACAATTCGAAGAATTTATTATCAGGACAGATCAAAAGAGTTTGGTGAACCTTTCTAATCAGAGACTGCATACACCCTGGCAACAAAAAGCTCTCACAAAAATGATGGGATTGAATTATAAGATTGTTTACCAGAAAGGTATTGATAATTCTGCAGCTGATGCCCTGTCCAGGAGACCACAATCAGATTCTCAAGTGCTAGCTATTTCTGGGGTTCAACCTAGTTGGTTGGAAGAAGTGGTGGGAAGTTATAAGGATGATATCAAAGCACAAGAATTACTGCAGCAGTTGTCTGTGCAGCCTAAGTCCAGGAACAATTTTCAATTGATACAAGGTGTGTTGAGGTATAAGGGTTGCATTTGGGTGGGCACTGAATTTGGATTGCACACAAAAATTTGTCAAGCTTTTCATGACACTCCCTTAGGGGGTCATTCTAGGTTTCCTGTTACATACAAAAGAATTAGAGCATTGTTTAAATGGGTGGGTATGAAGAAACAGATCCAACAATTTGTGAAATCTTTTCTCATTTGTCAACAGGCCAAACCAGAGAGAGTGGCTTATCCTGGGTTGCTCTCACCACTGCCTATTCCAGCAAAAGCTTGGGAGACAGTGACAATAAACTTTATCTCGGGATTGCCATCTTCTGATCAGTATGACTGCATCATGGTGGTCATTGACAAATTTATAAAATATGGTCATTTCATACCTGTCAAACACCCATATACAACCCAGAAGATTGCTGAACTTTTTCTGGACAATATTTACAAGCTTCATGGTATGCCCCTCTATATAGTATCTGACAGAGATCCAGTTTTCACCAGCAAATTCTGGCAAGCTCTGGTGAAGAGGACAAGAGCTGTACTTAATATGAGCACAGCCTATCATCCTGAAACTGATGGGCAGACAAAGCGTGTTAATCAGCAGGTGGAGTGTTTTTTGAGATGTTTCATCAGTGCTCATCCGAACAAGTGGGCAAAGTGGCTTTCACTTTGTGAGTTTTGGTACAATACCAACTGGCATTCAGCTCTTAACAAATCTCCATTTGAGGTTCTTTATGGTCAGGGTCCTCGGCATTTTGGAATTTCAACTTCAGACTCGGTTGACCCTGTTGATTTGCAGCAGTGGTTAGATGCTCGAGCAGTGGTTCAGCAGTCAGTGCGTCAGCATTTGTTGCGTGTTCAACAAAGGATGAAACATCAGGCTGACAAAAAACGTACTGAAAGGACATTTGATGTGGGGGATCGAGTCTTTCTTAAACTTCAACCGTATGTGCAATCGTCAGTGGTGCACAGAGCAAACCATAAACTTGCCTTCAAGTATTTTGGGCCGTTTCTGATTCTGGAGAAGATTGGCGAGGTGGCTTATCGTTTGCAGTTGCCAGCGGCTAGTCGTATTCACCCTGTATTCCATGTTTCCCAATTGAAGCGTTGTGTGCATCCACAAACGAGGTATTCAAGTCGCTTCCTTCCATTGATGCTCATCTTCAGTTCCCTGTTAAGATACTGCAGGAGCGCCTTCGTCGCGCTGACAACCGATCGGTGGCGCGAGTACTGGTTCAGTGGAGTGGAGGGGATGCTACTTCGGCAACCTGGGAGGATAAGGATTCGCTTCGTCAGCTGTTTCCGCGTGCCCCGGCTTGTCGTTCTGAAGAAAGGGGGAATGTCAGCGACCTTGGCACGGGAACAGAGCAAGCGGGAGCGCGCGAGGCCAAGGATTCGACTCGTGGGCTGGCTGCTCGGCCCACTCACGACCGGCAACTTCCCAAGTAGCTTGCAGGCCCAAACTGGGCCCGATAAGGATGTACGCTAGTATATTGCCATTGGTGCGGGTTGCGCGTGGATCTGGGAAGGAACTGGTGGCTTCGGCCAGACCGCGTGCGTGTGTGAGCTTGTATCTGCATCCATGGCGAATTCATCCCCAATTCGAATCCTATAAGCTGGTTGCTCACATGGATGGTCATCAGTCTCTTGGGTTGTCCTTATGGTATGAGTTGTCAGCGCGGATTTGGTGGTGCACGTGGTCTTTGGCCATGTTATTCTTAGGGTTTCTTCGTGGTGTAGCACTGTGAGGGTTGGTGGTCGCTATGTGTTGGGTATGGTTGTCGGGTTGATCGCGTGTTTACAGGGTTACATGCTCCATGAGTAGTCCACGTGTGGTTGATTTGTATCGATTTTCACCCGGTTTTCCGTTGATTAACTGGGCAATTCTCTTCTGCTTAATTAATCGATGAGGCAAATCTTTTGCCTCCATTTTGAAAAAAAAAATGTTGGCTCACCCAGGATTTCTCAGCTGGGTCTGTTAGGCCGCTTGTATTCTGGATCAAACTTTGAACATTTATAGAACTAAAAATGTGTTTTTATAAGTTACAAAAAGTATATCAATGGATTTGTTTTCAAAAGATGATTCCAACCGTATAATTTTTGTCACTTTAGCTATATGTAAGTCGCCTAAACTTTAAATTTGGACACGGCAATTTTCCGACCGTTGATTCTTTTGTCCAGATTCATGCTGTCATTTTTCCTTGTATGTGTTTAGGCTAATTTTTGACTTGATACCATTTGGGGTAAGTCGATTTTATTCTTAGGCTGAATTTTTGACGTGCCCCTGTTTGGGGTAAGTCAATTTTTTTCTTAGGCCAAATTTTTGGCTTGCCCTGTTTGCGGTAAGGCCAAATTTTTTACTTGCCCAGTGCCTGATCTACATGGAGGAGCTGCCTGACAGACAATGGTGGAGTCACAAACTTGCGCGACTGCTCTCATGCATTCCTTAGAAGCTGCATCGTTGAGTGGCGTCGATATGCATGTCTTGCCGGCATGACATGACGCCATATCTCAGCTGTAAAAACTATGTGTACATGACGAGCGAGGCTGCATTCTCGTGGGAGACGGCTGCAGCGGTTGCACAACCTATCCGGCGCCATCCGCGAAGTCGCACGGCCCCACACATTATGCATGGTCGGTGCTGGAAGTTATTTTCCGCACAGCCCCATGCTCGCCGGAGTTAATGGCAGGTCAGTTTGGTAGAAGAA
Source organism: Triticum dicoccoides (assembly GCF_002162155.2). Taxonomy (NCBI): domain Eukaryota; kingdom Viridiplantae; phylum Streptophyta; class Magnoliopsida; order Poales; family Poaceae; genus Triticum; species Triticum dicoccoides. The sequence continues at coordinate 520,954,067 of NC_041389.1, forward strand.
GATGAGAGGGTGAAAGGAGGAAGACAAGGGTATTTGTGTCTCAAATTTGACATAACTAGGGGATGCCCCGCGCGTTGCTGTAGGACATTAGTGTGAGAAATGGCTAAAGAGAGATGATGGGCTCTCTAGACTGACATCTATTGATGAGATAGATTTTGTTTTTCTTTGTTATCATAATAACTGTTTGTGTTCTTAGGTGTAGTTCTCATATTATTCATCCAAATATCTTTATCAAAATAATCAAGTGTCATCAAAGCATTCGAAGACGCATATCACCTTTGGATCCCGTCAAATCAACTAAACTGAATGGGATCGTAGCATGGTGAGAAAAATAAGCTGAGGTAATTGACTGAAATTGCACTACTTGATGTTCTCATTATAGTCGCAGATGCCCACGGAGAATTGCACATGCAGCGGACAGAGCTGGCGCCGTATGACCGTTCGATAGACGATAACAATTCGTCGCCTCCCTTTGCTCACAAAACAAAAAAAACTTGGTTGTCACGCATCCCATTAGCCCAACCAAGATGCAAGAATTTCTCAAATAGAGGCGATTGGTGACATCTAAAACTTCATAAAGAAAGTAAATAGCACTCATGAATATAATTTGAATGCCGTGATTTATATACCAACAATTGCAAGATGTATACGTAAATGAAATGCTCATGGTGTGTAGTAGATGAAAAATAGTAGCTAGTCTTAAAAAAAATTCAAGAAACAAATATATGAGAAAAGTTGTACCTTGTGATTTCATTATAGATTCCAGCCTGTATCCATGGATCGAGGACTTAACTTTGCAAGCCGTACTAAATATTTTTCTACATTATAATTTTCTGAGATATTGAAATCACCATCTGTATTAAGGAGCACATAATATATATAGAAGATACATCACACAAAACAGGTTCATAATTAACAAATCGATCTGGATGCTACACTGGACGGGAATGAAATCCAAGCAAAACCATGGCCTCTACTTACCCCAAAAGTTAGCCAAAGCTGTTGGAAGGCGAGGAGTACTGGAGAAGCTCTGTGAAGGGAAGTCTGAGATCCACCACGAAACAAATACAGCAGCAACGCATCCAGATCGATTTGGTACTAAAAATAGGGAGGTCCTCACCAGATTTCTTGTAGTGGCCGCTTCAGCTCCAGCGAGTTCGTGACGCAAGCGTGGCCGGGATGAGCTAAACCGAGCCAAATCCAGTGGTGGTCGAGCAGTGGCAGCCACCCGGAGGCAGGGCGCAGCTACATGTTGCAGGTTTCGGCGTACGTGCAGGTTCTTCAGGTCCCCATGGCGCACGACCTCAAGGTCTGTGTCTATAGGTTGCCTGTTTTATGGAGAATGAAGATGGTCAGCTGTAGAAGGTAAAGAGAGGCATAAAAAATCGATTGATGGGGGAATTAATTGGGGCAGTAGAAACGTCAATCTTAATTGAGGAAATCAATTGGTGCGTTCTCGGAAGGAAGGAACCGAGAAGGAAGAGCCAACTGGGGGCGTGCTCTTCTTTAAAAAAAAACTGCAGGGGCGTGGAGTACGGGCTGCAAATCTGAGCCACTTGTGGTCAATCAAACGGCTGACAGAATTTAAGATGACGTGGATGCATGAGAAGGCAGGAAAATCAGGTAGTGGGGGCTCCTATTTAGATATAGTAGATGACATATAGTGGAGGATGAAAGAATTGTAACGGCATTTTCCCCATGTGCAGAATTGTAATGACATTTCGCCAACTCATGGAAGTTGTAGTGGCATAGATTCAATTAACCCTCGTTAACATACTCAATATTTCGGAGAACATGAATAAATCATGGATATTACGTTGATTCATATCCAAACTAACATTATCGTTGTAAAACATTAGCTTCATAGAGCTTATTTATTCTCGTGTGGTCCCTACACACAGTCTCTTATTTTTTTGCGGGCAGTCCTTACACACACTCAACTAGTACTAGTAGCATGCTTGTAGTATTATCCTCGGGGGTCCATTTACGCAGCCAAGGCATGGACACCGCCAATGTGCCGAAACTTGGAGACGGCACAATCTGTGGAGAAGAGGCCCGACGAGAAGTACTTTGGCGCGCCACCCATGATGGGCATCTTGGCAGTGACATTCATCTTATTGACGTAGTTAGACCGATAGGTTTGGCCAAGCACGCCATCGACAACGTCACTGAGGGAATGGAACTTGAAGCGAAAGTCAAGGTGGACGAGACTGTCCTTCGCGGTCTTGCCATAGCTGTGGATCTTAGAGTCCTCGTCCGTGATCGGCACGGCGCTGGCCGAGATGCTGAACACATTGGCGAGATCCACCTTGATGGAGTTAACGACGTCTGTGCGTTGCAGGGATAGACCGGATTGGGCCTTGGACACCCACTGGGCATTGTTGGCGGTGTCTATATTGATGGGCCCCCCGTTGAAGGTTATATCGATGTGATCCTCGTCCTCCTCCCACACGACGGCCTTACGAGCGCCTACATAGAGGCGGTGGTCGCCGAAGGTGACACCGATGGCTTGTATCCATGTGAAGTTCCTCTTATACACGGGGTTGTGGTTGCCGATAAAGTGCGCGTTGATGTGGAGATCGACGTCGGAGACGATGCAGAAATCCTGGTCCTTCCTGCCGTGGAAGTAGTAGGTGACACCGTCGCCGCCAGTGAAGCTAGGGTCGCCACACGAAGTGCCTGGAAACTCCACACACCCTACATACAAGGATCAAACTCAAATGTGTATAAATCGACACTAATCCAAAAGTGAAATTTAAATTTGTTATGCAACACATTGATGGACATATGTTCGACCCCCGCTCGGGCGACTCGGGCGCGTACCCAGCCCTAGCCGCCCCCGCTCCCGAATCCACCTTCCCTCACCCCGCCGCCGCCGGGATGCACCTGGGGACCGACGGCGGTGGCGGGGATCCTCCTCTCTCCCGCGTCTCATGGGTGGTGTGGAGTCCCTTGCGCATGCGTAGGCGTGGCAGATCTGGCGGCGACGATGATGGCGGCGGCGGCGGTGGCTGGCCCTATCGCGGGCGACAGCGACTGCGGCGCGTCGGGCAGCCCGGTCACAGGCGGCGGCGGGCGGCGGCTTGGTGGCACCTCTAGTCAGATCTGATATGGCCGGTGCAGCCAGTGGTGGTGGCCATCTCCTTCGTCGGAGGTGGTCGGCCTGAGGCTGGATGGTCACATCTCGGGATCCGTCATCTAGTTCCGGCTGCGAGTCGGGAAGACATGATTGCCGGTGAAAACCGAGCCGATGGCAGGCGATGGTGGCGTTTTGCGCCATTACCTTGATGAAGGCATCGTGGTGCAATTCGTCCCACCTATCTAGATCAAAGAAAACGCTTCTTCTATGGTTGCTATACCCAGAGAGTCATGAAACTCGCATGCAACTTAGAATCAGATTCTTCCACCGAAGGTCCCTATCACGTTCCAGGTCTAGTTAGCTGAGATCTGATAGGGCCCGCATGCCCTTGATTGCAATATCTTATATAACACTAAGCCCTCCTTCAAGCACCACTGCACGGAGCTATGCTGAATGAAAAAAGAAGAACCATTCACCAATTCCAGCGGAAATAGAACGCAAATAATAGGTAATTTCAGGGTAAACTAAGATCTAAAAACATGGCCCAACTGCTGCCGGTCGGGACAGACAGGAAAGGGGGCGGGGATAAGCTTGTGAAGAAGCAAGCTTATTGCCCCACCCCCCAAAAACAAACCGACCCAGCAAGAAAATGTATGCGCTTTAGCAACAAAGCGCTCATCCCTTGCTTGCTGCTTCGCGTTCTTTCTATTCCATCCCAGTCCATTCCGGGATAGGCGGCTAATAGAATCTAATATGTGCAGTAGTCGTCGTCTGACCAATCGGCTCGGACACCAGACCACTTGTGCCCGCCCATTCTGTCTCGCCCTAAATGGAATGGCTCTCTTAGTTACGCTGTGCCCCGACCCGAGTCCCCACGTCCGCTTTTATCCGTCCGCAACCCGGCCAACACAACATTAGGGCCGTCCCCCCCATTCTATGCTGACCCGGGCCGGGGCTCGCTTTTTGGGAAGCCCGTTCCCACCGCGCTCACGGCCCGGCTGGCCTGCCAGCGGTAGTGGGAATTCTCCCATTTCCTGGTCAAAAAAGGGTTGGTTGGATGCGGGATCTACTCCACGAGGAGCGGTACAGACGTAGATGATATCATCACGACCTCTCTTTGCGTACCGCTAGGGATGCTTAACGCCACTTCGCCAACTGGCATTACCTGCGCTTTCGTGTCTCTCGGTGTGGTCAGCACTGGGTGTTTCCGAGCAGCGAGGCTTACACCCGTTCGCATTAATTCATCCAAAGTTCCTTACCCTTATGCACGAATTTTGGAATAAGCCATCTTCCTATCAAGGTTAAGGAGTCAACTGAGCATCTCAGCGGCGGGATTGAATACCCGGATCGAATCAGAGTTCACGCCGCCCGCCCTGAACAAATAGAATAGGAGGTGTGGGCCACAGGTCACACATAAGCCATCGGATCGCACGACAGAAGAACACCCAACATAAAGATGCACACTCCTCCATGTGAAATAGAAAGATTCATCTTCACTTTTTTGTAGTAGTCGTGACCAGTTCATTAGTAAGGTGCACAGGATTAAACTACCAAGTCTTCTATTGCCAAGTACTAGTACATAATAAAAGCATCAAACAAACATATATCTATGTCCTATGGTCACTGCATTGTCTTGCCAAATCAAAATAGAGACATGGTTCAAATCATATCAGTTCAAGACAAAGCAGGAGTGAAAGAATACAAACCGTGGGAAACTACACGGCACAACAAGATTTTAGATGGGTACCACGGGTCTACATGTACAACAACACTATTGACTCTGTTGTGATGCTAGTAATGTGCATGATATGAAAGTCAACTGTATACACAATTGAAATTGAAATCAAAAGAGCTATTGATAAGAGCAAACCTGTTAAAGAAACATGCGTGAACATACCTGCCGTGCCATTGGAGTTTCGATTGGATCCTTCAATTTAAAAATAAGTTTGTATGAGTAAATACAATGATACAAGAGCAAAGCAATCATAGTTAAAAAAGGTGCGCCTAAGCGAGCGCTTAAGCATGCCTAGGCTCTAGGCGTTGGCAAAACGCATTGCGCATAACTACGCTTAATCTATGCATAACTGCGCATAAGCATGCGCTTTGGTCAGTAAAGTGCAAGGCGGTGGCAAAACGCACAATTAACGTCTAGCGCTTTTTTGAACTATGATAGCAATGTAATCTTAAATTAGAACAGTTGTTCTTTAGGTTTAGGCACTTGTTCTACATGAACAGAGTACAGTAAGACGCAAGAATATAATACTTAAAAATAAAAAATGAGCTCATAGACCTTACCACATTCTTGGCTCGGGGCCAGTACAAAACAAGGTGTTCCCGGTCATCGTCCAGTAAATGTGTCTCAGGAGAATGTAAGGAAATTTGATGAGTTTCTTTGCCGGTGAAGTATGTTTTCTTCAGGTAATTCCGATACTGCCACCAAGCATTCTTGAAGATAGCAGAGGTATTAGCACAGGTTACCTCATCCTGAGTTTCCAAATTGGTCCTTCTCTATAGAGAAAAATGGGAAAATTTGTTGTATTATAACCATCATGGAGGTAAGATGTATGGGACGAAGCAAAGTAATTGTCATGAATAACATTACTTACACATAACTCCTGGATAAACACCTGCAACTGGCATTTTCCTTCATCTTTAGTATAATATTTTCAAGATGGGAAGATACGCACATATGATTTAACAACATCAAATGCGATAGATGCTAAACTACGACTGGCTGGTTGTGCTTCCTCCACGGGAATAGGCGTACTAACTGGTGGAGCTGGGGTTCGCCATGATAGTACTGGCCCTTTGGGCACTGGAGCTACTTTACTAACTGCTCTTGTTTGGGAGCTCTGTGGTGGATATGGTGTTGTGTCAACAGGAACTGGGTTACTATCGGCTGGGGTTGGGGTTAGATTGGGTGAAGCTGGTTCTCTGTCCATCACAGTAGGGGTACAATCTGCGAGAGTTTGGGTTATGTGTGGTAGGGCTGGTTCTTGTGCATGTACAACCGGGGTGCTATCTCCACCAAAAGGTAGCACTGTTTTATTTGAAGACCGTGTTTTTATTCCGCTAGATACTGGCATCATCCGCTCCAATTCAAATGGCTGATAAACAGGAAACATAGTTGAATGTACAGACATTGTATGAGAGATAGATGCAATAGATAGTGTGGAAAAAAGAGGGCATGAAATAGTTGACATGTATATTGTTTAACTAAAACGGATGGCATGACATAATTTCACATATATGATGTCTATCTAAACTGGATAGCATAGCATAACATAATTCAAAGATATGATGAATAACAAAAGAAGATCGCATGACATAATTCACCTACATGTTATCTAAGTAATCAGGATCGCATCATTTAATTCACATATGTGATTTATATGCTAAACAGAGGGCATTCGATATGATGTCTGAACTAAGAACATGGTGTTGAATATTGTGTATATGATGTCTAAACTATGCAATGCAAGACATCGTATGCATGATATGAGCAGTATAACCGTGCCAAGCTAGAGCATACACCTTAGTAGGGGAATAGGACCGGTCATCTGTCTCTGAATCCATCTCTGAGGAGCTATAGGGACCCAACAAGAGATTTGCTTCGACAGGTAGCACTGTCTGCTCTGAAGGCCTTGTTTTCACTCTAGATTTTTCCATCTCCCACCCAAATGGCTGATTCACGGGAAGAGTAGTTTAATGTACAAACATTGTCGACAAACGGAAATGTAATGAAGAAAAGGATGGGCAAGATATCATTCAAATATATGATGCCTGGTTAAACAGGATGGCGTTGCACATTTCACATATATTATGGCTGGCTAAAAGACATGATACTGCATAATTCCCATATATGATATAGAAACTAAACAGGTGGCATTACAGAACATGTCTAAACTAAGCAGATGACATATATGATGTCAAAAGTAGGCACTGCAAGGCAACATATGCATGATATGACTAACATCATCATGCCAAGGTAGAGCAAACACCTTGGGGGGTAAATAGGAGTGGTCAGCGGTGTCTGAATCCGCCTCAGAACAGATATCTTCCTCTGGATTACAATCTGGAGAGGGGTGGGGAGGGTTTGCCATTGAACCCACCATGGAGCGATGTCTGCATGACATTGTATTACCGCGCAAAACTCTTCTTTTTTTCTCTACATGTTCAGGATGACTGTGTACAATATCTAACATGCATACGAAAAAATATGGTGAGATTATGTAAGGAGAGCATGCAGAAATTTAGAGTGATGGTAACAACCAGTGGGTTGATCCAAAAATAATGATAGCAGGCTGATGATTGCTTTAAATTAATAAAAAGACAGATGATGGTTGCTTTACTATTTGTTTCCCACCCAAGATGAACAACATAGGCATACCCTAGGTGAACCAGATATTAGACAGACATACTATTCATTGTTGCCTCGATATGTGCCCCACAACTAATTTAGAACTCAAGTTTGAACATGAATTTGGACCTGAGTTGGGAGTCCAAGAGCTGAACAGGACGATAAAGTAGCAGGTAAGTTTAAGCAATGCATAACATAAGCAGAAACAAAAGAGTGCGACCTCTCTTGTGGACCCGTGTACTCCTCAGGTTCATCTGCTGAGTCGATGATGGTGATGCCGTTGGGGTGTGTGCTGGCGGCAGGGAAGGAGATCTGAGGCGGCGAAAGACGGTCAGGAGTCGTGATGTCTGGTTTGGTGGATGCTTCTGTCGATGGAGCAGCTCAGGTGAGGTGGACGACGTCGCGGCAGGAGCAGGACAAACCACACAAAATTCCCTTAAACACGTACCTGTAACTGAAGTAATTCTGTAAGGGCTCATTTGGCTTGCATGATTCTTAGAACGCGGGGATTGGAAAATACTGGAATAGGATAGGAAAATGCACATGCTAAACAGAGCATTTGTAAACACAGGATTTCTATCAACTTGGGTGTTTGGTTTACAGGAATTGGAAGAGCAGAGGAATGCAAAGAAACATGGCCAAAATAAAGAGAAACCATATGAAAGCGTGTACAGTTAGAATGTTATTCTGGCACTAATGCACTTAGTCTTGTTTTCATGCATAGGATTTTGAAAAGTAGGTCCAGGTGGATGTTTTTCTTCATTCCTTTCAACAAAATGCATGAATAATTGAATAGTAGAGTGCCATTGGAAAATTCCCTATTGCTATGTTTTTCCGTTGAACCAAAATAGCCCTAATGGATCAACGTCAATGTATAGTAATAAGTGACACAACAAGTGTACAACCTCTTTGCTGTAGCCATGTCGACCTCAGCATCACTGGGTTGGTCGCTGAAGCAGTTGAGGCAGAGGTGGCTGTCAGAGGTGTGGAGGAAGATCTGAGGAATCTGTAGACGGCGTCCAGGGCACTACTCTATTGTGATGGATCGTTCTGTCGTTGGAGCAGCTCCGGTGAGCCGTAAGACGTCAAGGCTGAAGCAACACAAGACAGACATCATCAATCTCAAGTGGGATTCTAATAGCATCTCCAATAGATGATGAAAAATGGATGTAAAATTAACATCACCAAAAACCACCTGACTACAACAGATGAGGTAAAAATTGTTGACTCTAAACTTAAGTGTCGAAACTGAAATTAACTGTGGAATCTGAATGCTACTGTCAAAACTGAACGCAATGGTAGTAGAGAGACACTTGACATGTTGTTTAGGGAGGGCCTGCAGTTCATCTTCAACCTGCACACCCCTGAGCCGCCTGCCACCACCGGTCGAACCGCCGGCCCTAGCGCCGCCTCGCCGCCCCGAAACAACTCGCCACCACCGCCCCGGCCAGCCCTCTAGCCCCCACCCCACCATGAACCCTAAGATAGATAGTGGGGTACCTCTCCGGCGAGCCCCTGTCCTCGCTACGGGTGGTTCTTCCTTAACTCTGGTGAGCCTCCCCCCCCCAACCCCTAGAAATTGACTGACCCAAAAGTCGATTCAGTCGACTGAAGTGTGGCTTAATCGGAGCAGAGCAGTAGCACGAGCTAGGGGGAGAGCAGCAGCAGCAGCTGGGCGAGCGAGCAATCGAGCGAGAGCCGGAGCAGCAGCAGCAGATCTGGCTGGTATGGACGCCGCCGCCGAAGGGGCCTCGCACTGGGGAGAGCCGCCGTGGAGATGTCGCCCGCGGCGCCGGCTTCAAGGTAGCCGCTCCATGGGGGTGCGGGATGGAGCACCGTCGGCGCCAGGAGGTCGAGTTAAGGAGAAGGTGCGATGTGATGAGTGTACAACCTCTTTGGTGGCGCCGAGTAGGCCTCAGCTTCGTCCGAGGAGTCGGTGAGGATGCTACGGTTCCGGTGGAGCAGGTTAAGGCGGCGCTGTGGGGATGGAGCAGCCGCGATAGACGAGGCGATCGTCGGAGCAGCTCCTTGGAGGTGGATGATACGTCCATTTTGCATCATGCTTTTGTGTCGATGTTTATTGCATTATGGGCTGTTATTTCACGTTATGTCACAATACTTATGGCTATTCTCTCTTATTTTACAAGGTTTACATGAAGAGGGAGAATGCCGGCAGCTGGAATTCTGGGCTGGAAAAGGAGCAAATATTGAAGGACTATTCTGCGCAACTCCAAAAGTCCTGAAACTCCACGGAATACCTTAGAATAAATAAAGAAAAATTGTCGCCAAAGATGCAGGTAAGGGGGACCACACCTTGCTCACGAGGGTGGGGGGTACCCCCCTGGGCGCGCCCCCCACCTCGTGGGCCCCCTGGTGGCTCTCCGACGTCCATCTTCTCCCATATGAAGTCTTTCGATGAGAAAAAAATAGACGAGAACCTTTCAGGACGAGACTCCGCCGCCACGAGGCGGAACCTTGGCGGAACCAATCTAGGGCTCCGGCAGAGCTGTTCTGCCGGGGACACTTCCCTCCGGGAGGGGGAAATCATCACCATCGTCATCACCAACGCTCCTCTCATCGGGAGAGGGCAATCTCCATCAACACCTTCACCAGCACCATCTCATCTCCAAACCCTAGTTCATCTCTTGTATCCAATTCTTGTCTCCAAGTCCGGGATAGGTGCTAGTAGGTTGCTAGTAGTGTTGATTACTCCTTGTAGTTGATGCTAGTTGGTTTATTTGGTGGAAGATCATATGTTCAGACCCTTTATGCACAATATTACCCCTCTGATTATGAACATGAATATGCTTTGTGAGTAGTTACGTTTGTTCCTGAGGACAAGGGAGAAGTCTTGCTATTCATAGTCATGTGAATTTGGTATTCGTTCGATATTTTGATAAGATGTATGTTGTCTAACCTCTAGTGGTGTTATGTGAACGTCGACTACATAACACTTCACCATTATTTGGGCCTAGAGGAAGGCATTGGGAAGTAATAAGTATATGATGGGTTGCTAGAGTGACAGAAGCTTAAACCCTAGTTTATGCGTTGCTTCGTAAGGGGCTGATTTGGATCCATATGTTTCATGCTATGGTTAGGTTTACCTTAATAATTTTGTTGTAGTTGCGGATGCTTGCAATAGAGGTTAATCATAAGTGGGATGCTTGTCCAAGTAAGGGCAGTACCCAAGCACCGGTCCACCCACATATCAAATTATCAAAGTACCGAACGCGAATCATATGAGCGTGATGAAAACTAGCTTGAAGATATTCCCATGTGTCCTCGGGAGCGCTTTTCCTATTATAAGAGTTTGTCCAGGCTTGTCCTTTGCTACAAAAAGGATTGGGCCACCTTGCTGCACTTTATTTACTTTTGTTACTTGATGCTCGTTACAATTTATCCTATCACAAAACTATCTGTTACCACTTATTTGAGTACTTGCAGAGAATACCTTGCTGAAAACCGCTTATCATTTCCTTCTGCTCCTCGTTGGGTTCGACACTCTTACTTATCCAAAGGACTACGATAGATGCCCTATACTTGTGGGTCATCAAGACTCTTTTATGGTGCCATTGCCGGGGAGTGAAGCGTCTTTGGTAGGTGGAATTTGGTAAGGAAAAATTTATTTAGTGTGCTGAAATTTTCTGTCACTTGTTTCCATGGAAAGTAATTGCTTGAGGGGCTTGTTCGGGGTATCTTCACCCCGTCCAGTTGAGCCAAGAGTTGCTCCTCAACCTACTGAACCTACTAAATCTATTGAAAATGAAACTGCTTTTCAGATTCCTTCGGGTATGATGGAAAAACTACTAGCTAACACTTTCACAGGAGATGGAACAAAGCATCCTGACGAACATCTATGCTTTGTGGATGATATTTGTGGACTATTTAAGCTTGCAGGTATACCCCATGATGCCGTTAAGAGGAAGGCTTTCCCTTTATCTTTGGAGGGAGACGCATTGACATGGTATAGGCTATGTGATGATACGAGATCATGGAACTATAAAAGATTGAAATTGGAATTTCATCAAAAGTATTACCCTATGAATCTTGTTCATCGTGATCGCAATTATATATATAATTTTTGGCCTCGCGAAGGAGAAAGCATCGCTCAAGCTTGGGGGAGGCTTAAATCAATGTTATATTCATGCCCCGATCATGAGCTCTCAAAATTGACAATTCTTCAGAATTTTTATGCTCGACTTTCTGATAATAATCGCACCATGCTCGATTCTTCTTGTGCTGGCTCTTTTATGATGAAGTCTATTGAATTTGGATGGAATTTATTGGATAGAATTAAACGCAACTCTGAAGATTGGGACCTCGACGAAGGTAAGGAGTCAGGTATGACACCTAAGTTTGATTGTGTTAAATCTTTTATGGATACCAACATTTTCCGTAAGTTTAGTACTAAATATGGACTTGACTCTGAGATAGTAGCTTCTTTCTGTGAATCTTTTGCTACTTATGTTGATCTCCCCAAGGAGAAGTGGTTTAACTATCATCCTCCCATAGAAGTAAAAGCAGTTGCACCTATTAAAGTCGAAGAAAAGATTGTCACTTATAATGATCCTATTGTTCCTACTTCTTATGTTGAGAAACCCCCTTTCCTTGTTAGAATGAAGGATTATGCTAAAGCTTCAACTGTTGTTCGTAAAAGCAATATTAGGACTTATACACCCCCTGAGCAAGTCAAAGTAGAACCCAATATTGCTATTGTTAAAGATCTCTTGTCTGATAATATTGATGGGCATGTTATTCAATTCACTGGTGAAACTGCTAGAATTGCTAAACCCTGTGATAGAGATAAACATAGACCTGTGGTAGGCATGCCTGTTATTTCTGTTAAAATAGGAGATCATTGTTATCATGGCTTGTGTGATATGGGTGCTAGTGCTAGTGTTATACCCATTGGCTTATACAAAGAAATTATGCATGATATTGCACCTGCTGAGTTAGAAGATATTGATGTTACAATCAAACTTGCCAATATAGATACCATATCCCCAATGGGAATTGTTAGAGATGTTGAAGTCTTGTGTGGGAAAACCAAATATCCCGCTGATTTTCTTGTTCTTGGTTCTCCACAAGATAGCTTTTGTCCCATTATATTTGGTAGACCCTTCTTGCGTACTGTTAATGCTAAGATAGACTGAAAAAGAATGTTGTTACTGTTGGCTTGGACGATATGGTCCATGAGTTTAATTTCTCTAAATTTAGTAAACAACATCATGAGGAAGAATTGCCTAGTAAGGATGAAATTATTGGTCTTTCTTCTATTGTTGTACCTCCTAGTGATCCTTTAGAACACTATTTTCTAGACCATGAAAATGATATGTTCATGAATGAAAGAAGGGAAATAGATGAAGTATTCTTTAAACAGGAACCTATTCTGCAACACAATTTGCCTGTTGAAATCCTAGGGGATCCTCCTCCACCCAAGGGTGATCCGTGTTTGAGCTTAAACCGTTGCCTGATAATCTTAAATATGCTTATCTTGATGAAAAGAAAATATATCCTGTTATTATTAGAGCTAACCTTTCAGAGCATGAAGAAGAAAGATTATTGAAAACTCTGAAGAAGCATCGTGCCGCTATTGGATATACTCTGGATGATCTTAAGGGCATCAGTCCCACTCTATGTCAACATAAAATAAATTTGGAAGCTGATGCCAAACCAGTTTGTGATCCTCAACGATGTTTGAATCCTAAAATGAAAGAAGTGGTAAGAAAAGAAATACTCAAGCTTCTGGAGGCAGGTATAATTTATCCCGTTGCTGATAGTCAGTGGGTAAGTCCTGTCCATTGTGTCCCTAAGAAGGGAGGTATTACTTTTGTCCCTAATGATAAAGATGAATTGATTCCGCAAAGAATTATCACAAGTTATAGGATGGTAATTGATTTCCACAAATTAAATAAGGCTACTAAGAAAGATCATTACCCCTTACTATTTATTGATCAAATGCTAGAAAGACTATGCAAACATACACATTATTGCTTTCTAGATGGTTAGTTTGGTTTTCCTCAAATACCTGTGTCGGCTAAAGATCAATCAAAGACTACTTTTACATGCCCTTTTGGTACTTTTGCTTATAGACGTATGCCTTTTGGTTTATGTAATGCACCTGCTACCTTTCAAAGATGCATGATGGCTATATTCTCTGACTTTTGTGAGAAAATTTGTGAGGTTTTCATGGATGACTTTTCCGTCTATGGTTCCTCTTTTGATGATTGCTTGAGCAATCTCGCTCGAGTTTTGCAGAGATGTGAAGAAACTAATCTTGTCTTGAATTTGGAAAAGTGCCACTTTATGGTTAATGAAGGTATTGTCTTGGGGCACAAAGTTTCTGAAAGAGGTATTGAAGTTGATAAAGCCAAGGTTGATGCTATTGAAAAGATGCCATGTCCCAAGGACATCAAAGGTATAAGAAGTTTCCTTGGTCACGCCGGATTTTATAGGAGGTTCATCAAGGACTTCTCAAAAATCTCTCGGCCGCTGACTAATTTATTACAAAAAGATGTACCATTTGTCTTTGATGATGATTGTGTAGAAGCATTTGAAATACTTAAGAAAGCATTAGTATCTGCACTTGTTGTTCAGCCACCTGATTGGAATTTACCCTTTGAAATTATGTGTGATGCTAGTGATTATGCTGTAGGTGCTGTTCTAGGGCAAAGAGTTGATAAGAAATTGAATGTTATCCATTATGCTAGTAAGACTCTAGACAATGCTCAAAGAAATTATGCTACTACTGAAAAGGAACTTTTAGCGGTTGTATTTGCTTGTGATAAATTCAGACCCTATATTGTTGATTCTAGAGTAACTATTCATACAGATCATGCTGCTATTAAATATCTTATGGAAAAGAAAGATGCAAAACCTAGACTCATTAGATGGGTTCTCTTGCTTCAAGAATTTGATTTACATATTGTTGATAGAAAAGGAGCTGAGATCCCCGTTGCAGACAACTTGTCTAGGCTAGAGAATGTTCTTGATGACCCACTACCTATTGATGATAGCTTTCCTGATGAGCAATTAAATGTCATAAATACTTCTCATAGCACTCCATGGTATGCTGATTATGCTAATTATATTGTTGCTAAATTTATACCGCCTAGCTTCACATACCAACAAAAGAAAAAGTTTTTCTATGACTTGCGACATTACTTTTGGGATGACCCACATCTTTATAAAGAAGGAGTAGATGGTGTTATTAGACGTTGTGTACCTGAGCATGAACAGGAACAGATCCTACGCAAGTGTCACTCCGAAGCTTATGGAGGACATCACGCTGGGGATAGAACTGCACATAAGGTATTGCAATCCGGGTTTTATTGGCCTACTCTCTTCAAGGATGTCCGTAAGTTTGTTTTGTCTTGCGATGAATGTCAAAGAATTGGTAATATTAGTAGACGTCAAGAAATGTCTATGAATTATTCACTTGTTATTGAGCCATTTGATGTTTGGGGCTTTGATTATATGGGACCTTTTCCTGCCTCTAATGGTTACACTCATATTTTAGTTGTTGTTGATTACGTTACTAAGTGGGTAGAAGCTATTCCAACTAGTAGTGCTGATCATAACACTTCTATTAAAATGCTTAAGGAAGTTATTTTTCCGAGGTTTGGAGTCCCTAAATACTTAATGACTGATGGTGGTTCACACTTTATTCATGGTGCTTTCCGTAAGATGCTTGCTAAATACGACGTTAATCATAGGATTGCATCTCCATATCAGCCGCAATCTAGTGGTCAGGTAGAACTAAGCAATAGAGAGCTCAATTAATTTTGCAAAAGACTGTCAATAGGTCTAGAAAGAATTGGTCCAAAAAATTGGATGATGCATTATGGGCCTATAGAACTGCATATAAAAATCCTATGGGTATGTCTCCGTATAAAATGGTTTATGGAAAAGCATGTCATTTACCTCTCGAACTAGAACATAAGGCATATTGGGCTATTAAGGAGCTCAACTATGATTTCAAACTTGCCGGTGAGAAGAGGTTATTTAACATTAGCTCACTTGATGAATGGAGAACCCAAGCTTATGAAAATGCCAAGTTGTTTAAGGAAAAAGTTAAAAGGTGGCATGACAAAAGGATACAAAAGCGTGAGTTTAATGTATGTGATTATGTATTGCTATACAACTCTCGTTTAAGATTTTTTGCAGGGAAACTTCTGTCCAAATGGGAAGGTCCTTACATTATCGAGGAGGTCTATCGTTCCGGTGCCATAAAAATCAACAACCTCACAGGCACAAATCCGAAGGTGGTGAACGGTCAAAGGATCAAACACTATATTTCAGGTAATCCTATAAATGTTGAAACTAATATTATTGAAACCGTAACCCCGGAGGAATACATAAGGGACACTTTCCAGAATGTTCTAGACTCCGAAAAGGAATAGGTATGTGGTACGGTAAGTAAACCGACTCCAAAACCATTTTTAAGGCAATATTTCTCCATTTTGGAATATTTAGAAAAATAGAAAAATAAGTAGCAGTCCGGGGAGGACACGAGGCCTCCACAAGAGTGGAGGGCGCGCCCAGCACCTCGTGTGCCCTCCGGACTCCGTTTCCCTGCACAGTACGTATTTTGGTCGGTAAAAATTCATTATATATACTCCCGAAGGTTTTGACTCCCGTATCACGCAAATATCTGTTGTTTTCGTTTCGAGCTGTTTCTGCTGTAGATCAGGGCAAGATGTCTTCCCAAGATTCAGACAGAGAGAGCTACATGGCTGATTATATTGCAAATCCAAAAGTATATGGGGATGCGTAGCATTATGGCTAGACCACGGAGGAAGAAGAAGACTACGATCCAAAGAGGAAGGAGGAAACGAGTTCCGGCGAGGAGGACTATCCCCTACCTCAACCTGGTGATATGCATGTGGAGTTCAAGAAGTCAAGCCTCCCTAAGGTCCAATCTATCCCACCTCGTTTTTCGCAGGACAGCAAGGCAACACTATGCAAAAAGATAATGAAACTTGAGCTCGAGAATGAGGATCTAAGGGAGGAAAATTTTAGCCTCAGACGCAAGCTGGAGAAGAAAAATGCAACACCTCCATCACCTCCGAGGACATAATCACATGGGTATGAGCAATCCCCTTGGCAACTGCCAAGCTTGGGGGAGGTGCCCTGGTATCGTATCACCATCACAACTCCTATTTTTACCGTTTTTCTTAGTTCGATCCTATTAGTAGTATCTTGATTTAGTAGAATAAAGTCATGGCATGATCTAGTTTTGAGTTTTGCCTTATGATCCTTCTTTGTAATCAAGTCCGTGAGCTATATAATAAATATTAGTGTTGAGTCAAGGGCTTGAGTATTTTGCCATGATCTTGGGTGATTAGAAGAAAAAGAATAAAAAGAATCAAGAGTTCATATTGATCTTATTGAAAGTAATGACTTCACATAGAAAGAGTATGATGATTTAAAGTTGTTGGGAGTTGGCAAATATAGCTTTGGTCATCGTTGCAATTAATAGGAAGTAATAAGGAAAGAGAGGTTTCACATATAGATATATTATCATTGACATCTTTTATGATTGGGAGCACTCATTAAAATATGACATGCTAAAGAGTTGATGTTGGACAAGGAAGACAACATAATGAGTTATTTTCTCTTACATCTGAGATAAAGTATGTTGTCATGGTTCCTCTACCGTGTTGAGTTTGCCTTTCCCCCTCATGCTAGCCAATCTTCAGCACTAAGTAGAAATACTACTTGTGCTTCCAAATACCCTTAAACCAGTTTTGCCATGAGAGTCCACCATATCTACCTATGGATTGAGTAAGATCCTCCAAGTAAGTTGTCATCGGTGCAAGCAATAAAAAATTGCTCTCTAAATATGCATGACTTATTAGTGCAGAGAAATAATCTTTGTACGAACTTGTTGTGGACGCAATAAAAGCGACGGACTGCATAATAAAGGTTCACATGCAAGGGGCAATGTAAAGTGACGTTCTTTTGCATTAAGATTTTGTGCATCAACCCTAAACGCGCATGACAACCTCTGCTTCCCTCTGCGAAGGGCCTATCTTTTATTATTATCCTCTACCTTATGCAAGAGTCACGGTGATCTTCACCCTTCCTTTTTCATTTTATCCTTTGGCAAGCTCAGCATGTTGGAAAGAACATGATATATATATCTAATTGGAAGTAGGGGAGCGTGAATTATTATTGTTGACATTACCCTTGAGGTAAAAGGTTGTGGGGCAAAAACTATAAGCCCCTATCTTTCTCTGTGTTCGATTAAAACTCTGTAACCACAAGTATCGCGTGAGTGTTAGCAATTATGAAGGACTAAGTGATAGTTGAGTATGTGGACTTGCTTTTAAGCTCTGACATAGACTCTTTCCGATGTTATGATAAATTGCAATTCCTTCAATGACTGAGATTATAATTGTTGGTGCCCAATAAAGTTTCTGATTCATATTTTGGCTTTGTGAAAAGATCATCACTAGAACATAAGTAATCATATGACAAAATTTATATATGTTGCTGTTATGAAGTAATCATGATGCCTTCATGTCCGTATTTTATTTTTATCGACGCCTCTACCTCTAAACATGAGGACATATTTATTGTTATCGGCTTTTCGCTTGAGGACAAGCGAGGTCTAAGCTTGGGGGAGTTGATACATCCATTTTGCATCATGCTTTGATGTCGATGTTTATTGCATTATGGGTTGTTATTTCACATTATGTCACAATACTTATGGCTATTCTCTCTTATTTTACAAGGTTTACATGAAGAGGGAGAATGCCGGCAGCTGGAATTCTGGGCTGGAAAAGGAGCAAATATTGAAGGACTATTCTGCGCAACTCCAAAAGTCCTGAAACTCCACGGAATACCTTAGAATAAATAAAGAAAAATCGTCGCCAAAGATGAAGGCCAGGGGGCCCACACCCTGCTCACGAGGGTGCCCCCCCTGGGCGCGCCCCCCTACCTCGTGGGCCCCCTGGTGGCTCTCCGACGTCCTTCTTCTCCCATATGAAGTCTTTCGATGAGAAAAAAATAGACGAGAACCTTTCAGGACGAGACTCCGCCGCCATGAGGCGGAACCTTGGCGGAACCAATCTAGGGCTCCGGCAGAGCTGTTCTGCCGGGGACACTTCCCTCTGGGAGGGGGAAACCATCAGCATCGTCATCACCAATGCACCTCACATCGAGAGAGAGAGCAATCTCCATCAACACCTTCACCAGCACCATCTCATCTCCAAACCCTAGTTCATCTCTTGTATCCAATTCTTGTCTCCAAGTCCGGGATAGGTGCTAGTAGGTTGCTAGTAGTGTTGATTACTCCTTGTAGTTGATGCTAGTTGGTTTATTTGGTGGAAGATCATATGTTCATATCCTTTATGCACAATATTACCCCTCTGATTGTGAACATGAATATGCTTTGTGAGTAGTCACGTTTGTTCCTGAGGACAAGGGAGAAGTCTTGCTATTAATAGTCATGTGAATTTGGTATTCGTTCGATATTTTGATAAGATGTATGTTGCCTAACCTCTAGTGGTGTTATGTGAACGTCGACTACATAACACTTCACCATTATTTGGGCCTAGAGGAAGGCATTGGGAAGTAATAAGTAGATGATGGGTTGCTAGAGTGACAGAAGCTTAAACCCTAGTTTATGCGTTGCTTCGTAAGGGGCTGATTTGGATCCATATGTTTCATGCTATGGTTAGGTTTACATTAATACTTTTGTTGTAGTTGCGGATGCTTGCAATAGAGGTTAATCATAAGTGGGATGCTTGTCCAAGTAAGGGCAGTACCCAAGCACCGGTCCACCCACATATCAAATTCTCAAAGTACTGAACGCGAATCATATGAGCGTGATGAAAACTAGCTTGACGATATTCCCATGTGTCCTCGGGAGCGCTTTTCCTATTATAAGAGTTTGTCCAGGCTTGTCCTTTACTACAAAAAGTATTGGGCCACCTTGCTGCACTTTATTTACTTTTGTTACTTGTTGCTCGTTACAATTTATCCTATCACAAAACTATCTGTTACCACTTATTTCAGTACTTGGAGAATACCTTGCTGAAAACCGCTTATCATTTCCTTCTGCTCCTCGTTGGGTTCGACACTCTTACTTATTGAAAGGACTACGATATATCCCCCATACTTGTGGGTCATCAATGGAGGACGGGGCGGCTGAACCGGCGGGCCGGTGAGATGGACGACGGGTCCTCATCCGGGGAGGTGGACGAGGGACGTCGAGCTATTGCGGTGGACGACGTCGTCGGGGAAGAGGCTCCGGCTGGGCAGCGGTGACGTGGCGTACGAAGGAGGGTGGGGTTTCGCGGCTGGAGCGGAGAGGTTATGGCGGCCTGGGATTTCGAATGGGGAAAAGGGGGCGATGGGAGGGGGTGAAGCATGACTTAGGGACGCGCTTGCCCAAAATGTAGGGTGTGTTACAAAAGTACCCCCCACCGATTTGAACTAGCGGCCCTTTCGGCTCAGGGTTAGAAGGGGGATTTCGCTTGTCGGGATTTGGCAGCTGGAGGGAGTTTTCGCACGTGTTGTAATTTCGGGATAGCAAGGCGCGGGTTGTGAAGGCGCCAGTTTTGGGAGCACGATATCTGAATTTTCGGGATATAACAAGACGCGGGTTGAATTTTAGGGACAAGCCTAACGTGTAGTAATATTGACTTGTACGTACCAAATCAATTCGCACTTCCCTCAACCAAAAAGAAAACGAAAAAAATAAAACTATTCACACCACACAAAGAGAGTCTTGCCCCGTTTTACTATACAAATGCTATTCAAAGCTACTCCCTCATTCCATCTATATAGGGCCTAATGCGTTGTTCGATGCTAACTTTGACCAAATATTAGAGCAATGATATATGACATGCAACTTACACAAAGCACACCATTAACTTCGTCTGTGAAAGGTTCTTTCAATGATATAATTTTCACATTGTGCATGTCATGTACTATTAATCTTGTCAATAGTCAAAGGCGGTCTTAAAAATCTCATTACGCCCTATATAGATGGAAGGAGGGAGTATGAATCCATGTTATGTCCGATTAATTTTTTTCTCTTTGCTGTATAATGCGTGTAACCTACTCATACCAACATTTTAGTGCATTCCAAATGTCTATACTACCGCTGCAATTCGAACTAAATTTGGATTCGTTTCTCTATTTCAATAAGAATCTACAATCATGATTGTTGCCAACTTCAACCATCATTCGTGTATTACCTTAATAACACACCACATGATTACTATAGAGATAGATATGAACTATGTGTACTACATGAACTCGAATTCTATTTTTTGAATACACTTGATGTTGATTCCAAATAATAGTACATTTGATGTACTAACTATATATTCATAATCTAAACCATGTTCCATACATACACCATGTTTATCACACAAAGTATAGTGCCCCGCCCCCTACATTATGACAAGTATTTAGACCTGAGTTGCAAAAGCCACACATTAGCCCAAATTATAATCAATGTTGTACATTATGATATCTTCTTCAAGTATCTGTATCCACCTTTTTATAATGAATTATGATCTTTGTTCGTATTTAACACCTTCATGGTCCTCTTCTATTTGTAGCTAGCTAGCGCTAACTTTCTATCGTGCATGCACACTCCCGCCCCCCTCACACACCCTTAGCATCCCCTCCATCGCGCACGTTCATTATTTCTCTTTAGGTCGTCCACCAGCGGTGTGTGTAGGCCCCCGGCTCCTTCTTTCTGGCACACACCGGTCGATATACCTCTCTAGCCAAGTGTGCCTACAACAAACACATATATACTTCCCCTCTTCTCTTCTCACCGTCCATGCCCCCATATGTCCAATACGATTCCACGCAGGTGCACACTCCCTCCCCTCTTTTCATTAGTCACATGCTCGCACACTCCTCCCCCCTCGACATGGTAGGCCTCTCGCACCACCTCCTAGCCACACTCTCTCCCCTTGTCTGCCTCTCCGGACCTTATTTGCTTCTAACACATGCAGGCGTGTATATGAACTGATCTCCCTACATATAGCCAGGTCGACTATAATTCGTTTTCACCAAGCACCGATACACTTACCTCGCTAGTTATGTCTCTCCTTTTCTCAGACACACGGCGGTTGATCTTCCTATGTAGTTACCATGCTTACTACAACCATATCTTCTCCCCTGATCATCCTTGAATACCTCCCGACCCGTCTCTCACACGCACGTGCATAGACAGACAGACATCCCCCGCCCTCTCTTATTGATATTGCACTCATACCCTCCGTTTGTCTAGCAGGCCTCTCCCACCATTTGTGAGACGCCACTTCACCACCAACCCTCCGACGCTCTACCTTTGTCTTTTTCCCAACCTTATTCCTCTGCTACACATATCCATGGATGTCGATCGATCTTCCTCAATACATAGCTAGGTCTCTCTCCTTCCCCAGACATATACTAGTC
>NC_041389.1:520976327-520982409 GCF_002162155.2 Triticum dicoccoides
GAACGTTGTAGGTAGGTATCCATGCCATGGAGAAGAACTGCACCTCTGCCCTCTCAAATTCCAGTAGGCCAGCCGCCCTGTATCTTTGACATGGGCAAACACAAATTCGATGGCACTCTTTATCGATCGCGCAGCCACACACTTCATCCCTATTTTCAATTCTATTGATATCTCACGTCCATGACTCCGTTTCACCCACATTGCATATGTTACGTTTTTCTGATTGAGATATCATCAACACATTGCCTCTGTTTCACACAAACCATCTCTCTCACACCCACCCACGTACGTACCTGCACCTAAAGAAGAAGTGCACACAGGACGCACGTACTCACGTCTCGTTCCCGGCCACACCCGCGCGGGTACACGATGGAGTTCGTTTCTATACGAAAAGGTAGCCCAACTGATAATTTGACGCGTCTAGCGGTTGTTTACTCGAAGGAGGGTCCGGTACCACACCTAGAATATAAAACGATTGCCATGGAGAAAATGGAAAAATGGGTTTGTCTCTCGTGAGTCTCGTCACACAATCTCACACAAGGCCACCGTGGCCTCTCTCTCTCAACGTTGGTCAGTGATCTGGCCGCATCCCGTCCGCCGGCGGAAAGGGAGGATGTGCATCGTCTCTCCATTCGACGGCGTTGAGGCAGCTCATACTGATCTGCGGTACCCGCCGTTCTCTTTGACCAAGCTCCGGCGCGGTAGGGCCTTCGCCACTTGCTCGCTGCCGCAGTATGGGCAGATCCCAGCCGCCGGCGCCCTCCTAGTAACATCCCGACGACCCTTAGGTACAGCTTCCTCCGGCCTTGCTCCACTGCCCATCTTCACACGTTGTTGCATGTGGATCTTTTTTAGTTGTTTGCTTAAATCATATCTCAGCCGGCGTACGTTCCATCTTGCAATCTCGTCCTCAAACCATTTTTGATAAACCACCATGTGCTATCTTTCCCTTTTTACATGGAATGTGCTTCTTTTTTGTCGACGTGTGTGTCTTCAACTCGTGTTATTGGGCAGTAATTGTTTCCTTTCGACCTCCTTTTGCAAACAGGGCTATCCATTTTCACCTCGTTGCTATTGCGACCTTTTGGTGAACTGCACAAATCACTTTTCTGAAGAGTGTTTTGTGCAGTTCCGCCAAAATGTCACACGGGCAACATTTTTACATTTCTGTGGGACTGCGGAAAGGGAGATTGGTTGCTATCCTCCTCATCCAACTCCGTGCCTAATCTTCTCCGACAAGAAGTTAGTCCTAAAGAGAGATCGTAGAGGTGGTCGGCTTCTATTTATGTGTGTTATGTTTCATCATCTAGTTCCACTATTATTGTAATCACACTGACTGGATATCTTTGCAAACAGGGATGGTCCACCCGATTTTAGTGGAGTTGCACAAAATGATCGGATTGTGGTGTCCTTCATACACCTCTTTTTTGGCTACAGAGCTGGGTGAAACTAGCTGCAAAGCAATGAACATTGTGCCAAGCAAATGGAGCCATGCCTACGAACAGCATCGATCAATTACATTTTTTTCTTTATTTATACACCTTCTCACAACTTTGTCTTCAATTGTGATGTGAATATTGGCGCTGATCTGCGAACCATTGAGATGCATTAGCCATGGTAGTTTCATTTGTATTTGATGGAATGTTGTAACGAGATAATCTCGAGGCAAGACACATGAATCCTAAGTTGAAACCTTTTTTTTCCTGCGGGAACCAGAGTTGAAACCTTCATAGCATCACAGTACAATTTCATCAAAATTATGCGTACATATAAACAAATCCTGAAGGATTGATAGCAATGCTAGAAACAATTCAACTTCGTTTCACCGACATGTTGGACATCCTTCATCCGGCTCCACCTGCCATGCAGCAATATTGAGTGCACAACATAACTTCAGGGAAATATTCACCCCGGTCGTTGCACCGCAGTAGTAATGACTAGTGAGAAGTCAAATCACAAAGCCCCACCTTCACCACAGTAAGTTGCTCGGACGAAGCAACCATCATTTCTCTGTTCCTTGAGTCTGCTAGTACTCCCATATTCCCACAGTAAAGTTGCTCGGGCGAATCAACCATCACTATATCCGCTCACGTGTGATGACCACAGGAGCTATCCATTCAGATTGCATGTTAAAAAAATAAAGGTCGATAACT
Source organism: Triticum dicoccoides (assembly GCF_002162155.2). Classification (NCBI taxonomy): domain Eukaryota; kingdom Viridiplantae; phylum Streptophyta; class Magnoliopsida; order Poales; family Poaceae; genus Triticum; species Triticum dicoccoides. The sequence continues at coordinate 520,978,481 of NC_041389.1, forward strand.
ATTGCGGCAAACTTTAAAAAAAAATGTGGCACTTCGGGCCAACGCGGCCAGATCGCATTTTGCACGAGAAATTACACACCATGTTTCGTTGACATGGGTCCCGTTCCAACATATCAGTGAGACGACGACGAGTAGTAGGAGTATTTCCGAACCGATGTGTAGGCCGGGGTGCCCCTTCGTGAACCGTGGCAAACTGGCAACCGTCCACCGACGCTTCGCCTTTCCCTCTCGATTTGGAACTGTTGTCGCACGCTCTTCCTCTCACTCCTCCATTATCCTTCAGCCCTTCACGCTTTCTTCTGCCATTGTTCGATCGTATTCTCCATGGAGGGAACAGGACGGAAACGGCCCCGTTATTCTTGCCCCGATCTGAAAGATGACGTGGTGGAGGAACTCATTGATCGGTGCGACGTCATCACCTCGGCTAGCATGGCAGGTTTGTTCAAGCCCATTCTTGACTCAACTAATAACATCATTACAAGGAACCCAAGAGTCAAGGAATGGTTTGATCTTCCCTATCTTCTTCGTCGTGACCCTGATGACCGGCGCCGTCACGACGGAGGCCTCGCCCTGTGCAAGTTGATGCCGCTTGATAATGATATGTATGATGTTAAGATGCCATCGCTTGAGGGCAAGGACTGGGCAGGCACAAATGGAGATTGAGTTGTTTACATTGGGTCCAACTGCGAGTGGGAACTTGTGAATGTGTACACTCGTGACCGGGTTCCACTTCCAAAAATCTCAGCAGACTGCCCAAAGGTTGAGCACACCGGTATTGTACGCACGTTCAAATACAATCATGGTGACTGTCTTCTATGGAAGATAGAAATTTCTCAAGTTCCCACCCGCTCTTGGAATTACAACAACTATGAAGTTGTTGCTATCTTCGACAAGCTTGTTGCCGTCGTTGCTGGTTTGACTCGATGGACATTGCTCAAAAATCAGTTTCTATAAACGGATGAGTACTATGATGCAATTGAATACGAGGGCCTTGTGTTTGCTGCCACCACTCGTGGCACTGTTTTTGCATGGAATCGTTATGATTTCGGTACGTTTGTCTTCCACCGTAATTATAATTGTTTCATCCACATGCATGTGGGTTAGCAAGTTTCCCTTTACTAATTAACCTTCTTCTTGTGTTTCCAAGGTCCTGTGAAAATTCCACCACCTATACTTGAAATTTTTTATAACCAAGGGGGAGATGACGATGGTGATGATCACGAGCATGAGGACGAGCGGCGCCCATATACTCATTGGCGCCTGGCAACTAATTCCAATGTATCACCTCTTCTCGTGTGTATACAACCCACTGATGATGTTACTGCTAAGGAAGCAGGTGTAGTCTCCCATGGTCGCACTCTCTGGACCTATTCCAACACCCGTTGCATGGTATTCGGGATGGATACTAGTGTGCTACCGCCAACACCTTCTCCCTGGTACAGAATTGATAGTCTTGGAGAAAACTCGCTCTTCCTTGGACAAAACTATCCGATGATGGTGAAAGGCGATCCAACTGCTGTTGACACAATGTTACTAGCACCATTTTTGAGAAGCAAATGTGTCTATACCTCGGACATTAGCGTGGTTCCCTACCCTGGTACTGATATAGTAGGTCACTTCAGCCTGGATGATCAGTCCTGCGTTGGTCTCGAGATCGACAATAAATGCCCTGTCCCAGATAATCACTTGTGGTTCAAAGCAAGCGTTTCCAACACCGAGGAATGGTTGAGTTGAAGTTCATTTCATTGCTTGTTATTTGTTGTGTGGTGAAAACTTTAGTATTTATAATGTATCCTCGTTGTCTATGTGGGTTGATGACCTCTTGTATGTAATAAAATGATATGCCTGTGATAAACTTACTAAATTTATGAATGGCTTTCGAGTTGCTTCTGTGAGTGAGTGGTGCGACAAGGCAAAAAAATATTTTCCGAATACATAATTGTACGTGCATTGCAATAGGTTATCGGATGAGGCCAATCATCAACAATAGTAGTACACTATTTGTACTAGCTTCACATGCTTCGCGCGTCGTGCGGGTGTTTTTACTATAGCCATATTGTACTACGTAACCAGCACCTCGAATCCTCGATACTAGTAGTACTATATAGTACTCCCTCCGTTTCTTTTTAGTCCGCATATAAGGCTTGGTCAAAGTCAAGCTTTGTAGAGTTTGACTAACTTTATATTAAAAAATATAAACATTCACAATATGAAATCAATAATACCAGATGCACAATGAAACGTATTTTCATGCTATATAGTTTTAGTATTGTAGATGTTCATATTTTTTTATATAAATTTGGTCAAACTTTGTGTAGTTTGACTTTGACCAAATCTTATATCGGGAGTAAAAAGAAACGGAGGGAGTAAGTAGTAGGAGTAGTAGGGTGGCATGGGCCAGAACAAGCATTCACGTCCAGGAGTACGGCACACGCCACCAGCACGACTTCCATCTGACACCATATTTCTTGGAGTCCGTGCTAGAGCAATCTCTTCAACCTCATCGTTTCTCTAACTCAGCCATCGCGCGGCGGGCGAGGTGGGGGTTTGCTGATAGTCGGTTTCCTCAACTGCGGTCCCACTTGTAAGGCCAACTCCAACGCTCTATCAATATATGGATGTACTCTTCTTCCCAATACAAAAACTTGCATCCATTCTACTCCCTCCATTCTAGTACCTCCGTCCTGGTTTATAGGTCCCCTTTGTAGTTTGTGTCAAATTTTGAATAAAGATTTAACTAACAAAATGTTAATGCATGTCAAGAAAAATTATCTCATTGGATTCGTATTTGAACATAGTTTTCAAAAATATAATATTTGGTGACATGCGTAAACATTTTGTTAGTTTAATCTATGGTCAAAATTTGGCACGAAATATAATGGGGACCAATAAACCCAGACGGAGGTAGTATTTGTCAAAATATATATGTATCTAGACATGTTTAAGTATATAGGCACATCCATTTTTGGACAAATGGAAGTCAAGTATTTTGGAACGAAGGGAGTACACAATAAAAAATTTAAGTTAGCACAACTAGTCTAATCCAGAGCACAACCGAAGATTTGGTCGGGTTCTTCCTCCTTTTGCCAACACGTGGGACATCCAGCATCCAGGTCGTGTCATGAAAGAAAATAGAGTGGTAGTTGATAAGTTTAAGCCACGAGATGTGCATCTTGGGTTAAACTATAAATAGAATCTTATTACTCTTGAGTAACTCCAAAAGCAGCCACCGAAGATCTTTCTTGGATTTGTTTTTCATCACCAGCACGTCGAGGTGAAAGATGTGCGGGTTCGGTGGGTCCTCTTGCGTTTTCACTGACATGTGGGGCCGCATGTGAGCAAACAGACGATGGGCTCCGCGCGTCCGCTGGCTGGCTGAGAAGAGAGATAGAGGAGTGCTGAGCACGGACTGCAGGAAATTTGTTCTACGTAACCAACACCTTGATATTCGCGTGTGGTTGTTTCTAGAATAAAAAAAAGGAGGTACCTCTACTTATTTTACTCCCACTACGCCTAGCCTAAGGTTAGCAGGTGACCTTGTGCTTGGCTCTTCGCCTCTTCCGGAAGTCGATGGTTCTACAGTAGTGCTTCTAGCAATCTGACACCAAATGAACTGTTGCACGTCCACCGCTTGTAAGCAAAAGTTTCTCCTCGTGCTGCGAGCCACCACGCACGCGTTGGCGAGGGAGAAGGCATAATCAAGCTTCTCGTCGTTCTGCGAGTTGACGGGACACATCAAAGTTATTTACTAGTAGTACGTACTCTCTCCAAAAAAGGGCTGACCATGTCATTGCTACCATCCCGTGCTCCGTCGTTGAGTACGTGCACTATTGACGTGCCATTCACGTGCCATCGAAGAGAAAAAATATTGCGTAGGTGCCATCGAAGTGCACGACTCACTTACGGAAAAGGGTTTCCCCCTGCTTCCC
>NC_041389.1:520982835-521131755 GCF_002162155.2 Triticum dicoccoides
CTGATTATCTCCATTTTCTTGCATGACACGTGCACCTTGATGCTAGATGTCTTGCGTGTTGGGAAAAGGATGAACTAAGCTCACGTAAAAGAAAAGAGTTGAAGAGCATAGATTCCCGACGACCAAGGAGGAGCAAGGAACCTCGCGGTGGAGCGTCTGCAAGGAACCTTGCATGTTTTCCCCTGTTTTTTGCCGCCTGCCCACCTATAAACAACTAAAAGAACATGAACTTTTCGCTAACCACTAGAAACGGTACATCAGGATGCTAAGTTGAAGATGTTTTATACTCCCTCCGTTCCCAATTATAAGTCTTTTTAGATATTTCAATAAGGGACTACATACGAAACAAAATGAGTGAATCTACACTCTAAAATATGTACACAAGCGAACGCACTAACACCATCCGATCCAACTAATGCACATACGCGCACAGCATGGAGCACACAACGCACGTACACAAGACGTGCATGCACACACGCTCGGCCGCAGAATGCACGTGAATAACACATGCATGCACACACACTCGGCTGCATGGAGGCGTGCACCATCCGCGGTGACGTCCGGTTCATCGTGCTACGGCGAAGCTCGCACGCAATGGCGCATACGCATCTCTTGCAGCACCTCTTTGCCGTCGTTGCTCAACTACTAGTCGGAGACGAAGACGACCGCAGCCTCGGCCTTAGAGCTAGCACCGATGGAAAAACACGCACGCTGCACGCACACGAGCACATACGGAGTGCCCATGACATGGTGGTGGTGCATCCCCAGTCGCCTCTACTCCTTCTGCGCACGTTGTCTATCAAGGCGGCTGCATGCTAATGATGATGTGGGTGAGATCTTCTAGGACTCAGATGATGACGAAGAAAATTATGAGACACAAGGTGACGTACACCGTCAAGGTCCACGGTCAAGGGGGTGCCAACAAGTGCTTAGATGTGCTTAGAGCAAGTACAATAGAGCTGAGTCAGCGGGCTATAAGGAATAAACAGTAGTATATTTCTGCTTAGTTGGAGGAAAGAGAAGAGGAGAGAGAAAGTAAGCGGGCTCTTCATGAAGAGCCAGCTCTAGCACGTGCTCCTAGGCACTTTGTAGTACATGTTGACTATAAGATGGGCTGTAGGCTTATAGCCAGCAGCTGGCTATACTATTAATGCTCTTTAGATGAGGTGCTAAGTGCATTAAATGGCTTAGTAACTCAAGTGTTCAATGCATAGGTGCTTAGTTTATTGGTGCCACATCATATTTTATGCCTACGTGGCAGGCTTAGCAGCTATACAAGGTGGAGCACTAGGAGAGGCCAAGGCTGGTCATAGTGGGGAGTAACTTGTAATGTAACATATTACTATGTTACTCTAAACATCTCTATAAACCGGAAAGGAGGGAGCAGTAACATACACTAGTGTCATATGCAGAGTATGGGAGCACATGATATTTCCCCGTCCGGACCGATCCCAAGTTGGCTTCTCACCTACTTGGCCCAACAAAAACCCCTCCCCCCTCCCGTGCGCGCTTCCTGCCCGGCGCCAGCTGAGCCCGCCGCTCCACATTGATGGCAAGTCAGGGCGACGTGACCTCTCACTGCTTCCGCCATTGAAGCGGCACGCTGATCGAGGGCACCGCCCGCTGCACACCCGGCATTTCAGACTACACAGTGGATAGTAACTTTTACAGCAACTACTACTATAATTAGATGACATAAGTAGGCTATCAGGATATAAATATAGTATTTGTGCTTAGTTGAAGGAGAGAGAAGAGGAGAGAGAGGAGAAGCGGATTGTAAACGTGTAGACGGTTGTACTCCAACATACTCTACTTTGTGAGACAAAAGGTGGGGCCATTATTAATGATATTGTATTTATACTAAAGGGACTAACGGATGCCTTAATTACTCCGTTTTTGAGACAAACCTTGGTGGGGCTATTATTGACTTTTTTTGAGCTATTATTGACTTGGACGTGGGGTTTGGGGGCCAAAGGCCTACTATTATACTCTGACCTGACATGCTCTACCCTAGCCGTCGCTGTATCATATGGTTTCGCACCGTTCCAGATCTTAGCGCCGCCACGCAATTCTTCTCCAGCCCTCCTTCCGGCGTGCACCGCGAGAAGGGACAGCAGTCCTTCGAACCCTGCCTTTAGCGATCCTGTACGGGAGAGGGGCGATCAGGTTTTTGGGGAGCACACTCCTGTGACTCCTGCCAGCGATGACTTCCTCAACGAGAGCCTTCTTCCCCGACCTCGGTAACCTCTTCATCAACGACATGAGTGACAACATCAACCACATCGGTTCTGCTCCCGTTGTACAGTATGTGATTTTGTCCTCCTGGTTTAGTCCGCATCATTACTTTGATGTTTGCAATTGTCGTCATGATCTATTTACTGCTGATTCGGATTAAATCTCATACTAAATTGCTCATATATTCAACAATCCAATCCAAAAACCTGATCACAGGCAATTTACTCTGAGTTGTTTTGCTGTGCTTTTGAAGCCGCCTACTTTTAAGGGGGTGCAATATAAAAGGTGGCGCACAAGAGCAGTATATTGGTTTCAGATCATCTGTTGCTATGACGCCACTAAGGGTAAGCCTGGGGGCGATCTTAATCCTACACAGTAGGGAGCTTTTCAGAACATGGATACCCTCTTCAAAGCCGCCCTGCTGAGTGTTCTTGACGATTCCATTGTGGATTCACATATGTTGTTTGACAGCGGCAAAGACATGTGGGCTGCGCTCGAGGCCACGTTTGGACCCTCGGGCGCTGGCAACGAGTTGTACGTCATGGGACAATTCTGTGACTACAAGATGACTGATGAGCGCTCTATTGTTCAGCAGACTCATGAGATACAGTCACTCTCTAAGGAACCTGAGTACTTTAAGTGTGTGTTGCCGGACAAATTTGTTGTTGGGACCATCATTGCCAAGCTTCCACCTTTGTGGAATGATTTTGCTACTTCTCTGAAAAACAAGAGACATGAGTTTTCTGTTTTGGATCTCATTAGCACTCTTGATTTTGAGGAGAAGGCGAGAGCAAAAGACACACGTGCTCGGGTCGCCGAGGGAGCTTCTAGTGCCCACATGGTACACGAGAAGAACTTCCAGCCCAACTAGCCCCAAAACAACAAGAACAAATCTCAGGGGAAAGGCAAGTTTGATGCAAAGAACAAGCCGTCACATTCTACCAACTTCAAGAAGAATTCTCATAACGGGAAGGGATACAAACCTCAATTTTGGTAGCACCGCACAAAATTTATATGGCTGCATCTACCTGTTGTCAGCTAACCTCATGGTGCTCCAGGTATTCCTACATTCGTAACTAGGTACAATGACCACCGCAAGATGAAATTAGCTTATTCGTACGCTGACTTGCTGAATGCAGTGCGGAACGATCCTGTCAGGTCTGGAGGACCAAACAAGCAGTGCAGCCGAAGGTGGAAATCAACCAAGGACTTATGAAATTATATGTAATCTTTCTTAGGCCAGTCAGTATCCCCTTTGTCCAGATGATCGTGTTTTGTCATGCCGAGCTATTGATATGTCCTACTGTTTTGCAACACTGTTTAAGTATAGCTACTGTTTTCCTATCTTTTCAGATTCAGGACAATGAATAGGATATCAGGGGAACTGCACAATATGGACCCATGTTGAGTCATCTCTATTGCCTCGTGTGTTTGCTGCAAATGTGTTAGCATCAATTGCAAGATGAGGCAGCTAGATAGCTGTGGAGTTGCCAACATGCTCAAAGTGCTCGCAACATTGAGAAGAAACAAGCATGCCCAGGAAAATAATGCATGCGCAGGGAGGCCCTTTGCTCAGAGAAGCATCGACCGATTTTCTTTATTTCCACACCTTCTCACAGTTTTGTATATTGGTTATAGTATGGTGAATCATTGAAATGCATAGACATGCTGAACTTTTGTTCTTCTGAATGTTAGTTTAATGTGAGTGTCTGCATCCAGTAGCGCATCCTCTAATTTGGTGGATGCACATAGAGAAAATAAATCTCCTTAATTTACTCCATAACCACCCTATTAAATAGGCCTAGTAACAAACCAGGCGCATGCAGTGGCCGGCGGGCACATGCATCCTGCATGCATGGCCAGTCATGCAGCAACGCAAAAGGAGAGAGCGGTTCTTGGGAAAAAGCGAGTAGTTAGTGCAGCGTGCCTTATAAACACGAACAGTTCGCTCTCCCGCTTCCGTCTCCCCACCCAATTCCCCCCGCTCCCCAATCTTCCTCACTCGCCCAGAAAACCCCGCTCACCTTCTTCCTCACTCATACAGAAACTCCTATTCTTCCACTCCTACAGAAATCCCCAGCCCTCCTTCTTCCCCACTCGCACTGCCACTAGGCTCGCCTCTAGCTACTCTGCTCTAACCCATGAGCCCGGCGCGACGCCCACAAGGAAAATGGGGTCGGCTGGCCCCAGCGCCAAGAAGATGAGGCTCCCGCCAGCGACGATGCCGGTTGTAGATCCCGCACCCGGTAGCGCGGGGAGAAGCGGCGAGCCCCCCCCCCTCCCACCCGGATCTGAGGAATCGGTAGAATCTCTGGTGGACCGCATCAGCGATCTCCCGGACGTCATCCTTGAGGAGATCATCTCGCTTCTCCCCACCAAGGATTGCTGCCGCACACAAGTCCTCTCAACTCGGTGGCGCCCTCTATGGCGCACCGCGCCCCTCAATCTCGACTGTCATCAGATATCTGTCCTTCCTGAATTTGATCTCATCAGAGCCATCGTCTCTTCTCACCAGCAGGGCCCTGTTCAATGCCTCTGCATCCCGACAAGCTACCTGCTGTCCATAGACGGCAAGGTGGACGCTTGGCTGAGATCCCCTGAATTCGGAAAACTCCAGCAATTTGAGTTCTACCATTACCACGAAAGTTTCATACCACGAACATACCAAGAATTCGTGCCCACACCACCATTGTCCATCTCGTGGTTTTCCTCCTCTCTCCACACTGCCACCTTCGCCCGGTGCCATCTACCAGACGATCTGGTACAAATGATTCGACTCCCACTGCTAAAAAAACTTTCGCTTGTGGTGGTTTATCTGTCAGAGGCCTCACTGCACAGCATCATCCACTCTAGTTGCCCTGCCCTGGAGCGCTTGCTGATTGTTTTGGGAATAGAAATTGGTATCAGTTGTCTCCAAATAAAGTCGCCTCACCTTAAAAGCATTGGAATTTGTTTTGAAGGATAATAGCTCATCATCGAAGATGCCCCTTCACTTGAAAGGTTGCTCCTTCATAATTGTTATACACCTTCAGAAATAACTGTCGTCTCTGCGCCCAAACTGGAGACCTTGGGTGTAATTCGTGACCCGTTTAATAATCACAAGGAGTTGGTGTTTGGCTCCTCACCTTTTCAGGTACCGTATATTATCATCTACACATTTGTAATCATATGTTGCATTTTTCATTTATGCGCATAAGTTTTATATCATCTTGGAGTACACTTTGGGTACTAATATTATGTTATATGCTCAATGAAGAGTTTGTCCATTGATAGCCTATCAATGCTACTGGATTCTGTCAAGATCATATATATCAGAATGTATAGTTTTGATCTGGACATAATTATTGGCTTGCTGCGATGCTTTCGACTCTGGAGAATTTATACATAGAGGTGATGATTTCATGCACATTGAAAGCCCGTATATATTGTACTAGAATTAACTGTTCAGCTGTCGTTCTTTCAACATACTCTTTTTTCAGACCTTAACTGTTTTCAATCTTCATGTCTACTTAGGCAGAACCACATGGACAAAAACATATAACCAATCGTTGGCGTAATAAGCACAAGGATTTTCTCAATTCTCATGACATTCGTTTGAGGACAATAATGATGGGACGATATGCATCCAACCAGGCAAATAGAAGCTTTGTCACATTCTTCCTGTTGAATGCGAGGTTACTATTGTCCATGAGGCTTAATTTTTACAGCAAGAGATTTCTCACGGACGAACATGTTGAACAGCAAAAAAAGAAGTTTCAGGTGGACAAATGGGCTTCTAAACGTGCTCGGCTTCTATTTACAACAAGTTGTAGACATCCTAAAATAAATTTTTTTGCACAGGATGTTGATTTTATGGATCAGACCGATCCATTTGTTTGTGACTGCAAAAAAGAGTGGTTGGGTTAGATGTTACTGTCATGTTCAATCTGGGTTTTGTCTAAAAATTTGATGAACAATTAATCCTAGGGCTTTTTGTACCATTTGTATGCTTGACTTGCATGTTGTTGCCCTCGTACTCCCATCAACCCGCCACTACACTGCCGCATCTTTCATGGCTCCTATTCGTTCCCGTCCGAGGCCTTGCCATTGTTCTCCGCCTTGGTTAGCTCGCTATGCTCACCGCCGTCTGGTGTTGTCAACATGGTCAACAACCAAGAGGAATTAGGAGATGACTGTACGTGGAGAGGCTGACAGTAGGGACCCACCAAGGTCATTGCATTTCGCAAGCAGGTGCCTCGTTATTACAAGCCAAAACAATACTTCCTCCTAATTGTTTGACAACTAGGTTCCATGCCATTGTCAATGTAGTCAATAAACGAGAAAATTACACAATGAGCGGATAACACCAGGGACCCAGCAGCTCGCCCAGTTGTTTTTCAGTTTCAGAGACGGCGCTCAACTGTGCGCTATGCGGGGGCTGTGGCCCATCTAGCCCACGCTTACGCTTTTATTAAGCACATGACGAGCCCAGTTGATATTTTTTTCTTTCTGAAATTGGCTAGCCCAGTTCTTTTTTTTTTGGAGAATACCAAAACTGAGGCCTACTTGCTTTTCTCAGCCCTGCTGGGCTGCAAATCTTTCAAGACAAGGAGGGATAAGAAATGGGCTTCCCCAGAAAACGGGCTATAAGTTGTAAGAAATGGGCTGTAAATTTTTAAACCAAAGCCAACCGGCAATTACATTAAAATATCATTTTTTTCAGGATTTCTCTACTCTCTGCTCTTATAAAAACCAAAGCCAACTGGCAATTACATTAAAATATCATCTTTTCACCCACAAGATAAACTACTCATACAAATGCATCTTCATGTTCCGTGCAACGCACGGGCATCTTGCTAGTTAAGATTCTAAATTCCATTCATTTCTTTTGCGGAGAATTGTTTTTTGAATTTCATTTTGATATAATTTTTTGAAAACTATTTTTAACGTGACTCGAAATTTCGTGATTAAAAGAGTTCGGACCACACCTAAATATGCAAAATTTCATTGAATTTTTTAGCAGTGCCCGGAATATATGGTCTGTAATGCTAATAAAAAGAATATGAGCTTCAAATATCCATAAGAATTAGCAAATGCATTGTAAATTATTGAAAATAATGGCTAATGGGTTGTATGCTGTTTTCCACAGATTTGGAGGCTGACTTCTGGGCCTACTAGGTTGACGATGACGCTGTCCTAAATTATTATTTTTTGACGCGTACGCAAGGCTTTGTCAACTTAGTCAACAGACAGCAGTGTCTGTTGGATGTCCATCAAACGGCCGTCGTGCTTCTTCAATCTCTGATCTTCCTGCTCCAGCCGCCCAAACCAGCGCCGGCAGGACTGCCTGCTCCCTCCTCCCGTGGCTGGTTGTGCTGCCGCCAGGCCATCCCTCTAACCACCCACACATCCTGTTATTTTCCGGTGACATCAGCCTCACCCCGCAGCCGACCAGTCAGCGCTCGTTCTCCCCTCAGCATGGGCATCCGTTGTGGTGGCTTCGTCGGCTCCGGGTGGTTCTCTTCCTGGGCCCCGCCCTCGTCCACCGCGTTTGTGCTCTCGGCGCGGCGAGGTCAACATGGTCAACAAACAACAGCCATCGGAAGAGGCTGACAGTAGGGGCCCACACAGGAAAATTCCTCTTTATTATGCACAAAATAATGATTCCTCCACCTGATAGTTGGGACCCACCGGAAGGATGTCTATATTTCACGAAAAAAATGTTCCCCCCGCTGTCAGCTCGGACCCACCGGTAATGCCTCCTTATTACGCACAAAAAAATGAATACTCCCCCTGCTAGCTGGGACTCACCTTGGTGGGAGGCTGACTTGTGGGCCTACTAAGTTTACGGGGATGGAGGGCTTTGTCAACTTAGTCAATATGAACGACTCTAGCTCCAGTGATTGTACGATGTCCATCCAACGGTCGTAGTTCTTCTTGAACCTCTGGCCTTCGTGCTCCAGCCGCCCAAAGCAGTGCCGGTCATGCCGCGTGCTCCTGCCTCCCGTGGCCGGCTGTGATGCCGCGGAGGCCTCACCACCCCCTACTACTCCCACCGCTGGCCAGGCCATCCCTCTACTCACCCACACCCCCTGTTATTCTGTGGCGACGGCAGCCTCACCCTCGTACTCCTCTTCGCGTGGGCATCCACTGCTGTGTCTTCTCCGGCTCCGCGTCGTCCCCTTCCTAGGCCTCGGCGTCGTCCACCGTCGTGGTGCTCTCGGCGCGGCGTGGTCAATGTGGTCAACGACCGACTTCCATCGGAAGAGTACTGTGCGTGGAGAGGCTGATAGCTGGGTCCATGGCGGCCGCAAGGAAGTGCCTCCTTATTACGCGCAAAATAATTATTCCTCCACCTGACAGCGGGGACCCACCGGACGGGCCGCCATATTTCACGAAAAAACGTTTCCCCCTGACTGCTGGGACCCACTAGCTACATCTTCGCACGCAAGAAAGTGCGTCCGGGCAAAAAAACGATTCGCCCCCCTGACTGTTGGGACCCACCAGCTACATCTTCGCATGCAAGGAAGTGCGTCTGGGCAAAAAAAAAAACGATTCGCCCCCCTGACTACTGGGACCCACCAGCTACATCTTCACAGGCAAGGAAGTGCCTAATAGTCGGGACCCACCTGTTCGAAGCGTACGTAGCGTTGTCATTCTGGTCGCGAACATGTACATACATACTAGTCGTAGTAGAGGCGTGCACGTACACGTACGTACAGCGGCGAGGGTGCAAGAAAGAAAATACGGCCACATACGTACATACGAGCAGGGTCTCGAACGCCTACTCGCGCATACGTACATGGCTGGGTCGGAACGGAGAAACAGCATCGGCGTCGTGTTCATGGGGAGGCAACGGAATGCGTCGTGTTCATCAGGAGGCAACGGAACGCGTGGGAGCCAACCGGCTGGGTCAGAACGGAATGCGTGGTCGTGTTCATCGGGAGGGCTTGGACGGAACAGGCGATGGAAATGAGGCATGGCATACAGCACAACGGAGGAAACGGCCTTGTGTTCGACTGGCCATGTTCGAAACGGGGTCCTGTTGATCGGGAGGGGCCTGGCGTACCGCAAAATGGAGGAAACGGACCTCCTACGGTCGAAACGGGGGTCATGTTGATCGGGAGGGGTGTGGCGTACCGCAAAACGGATGAAACGGACCTCCTAGGTCAAAATGGGGGTCCTGTTCATCGGGAGGGGTGTGGCGTACTGCAAAACAGACGAAACGGACTTGTGTTGGAGCTCTACGGTCGAAAAGGGGGGAGGGGTGTGGCGTAACACAAAACGGGACTCCACGAGATACTATTCATCTCCACCGTCGACCTCCTCCAGCCTCCACGGGCTACCGTCGACCTCCTCCAGCCTCCATGGGCTCCTGTTCATCCAGCCTCCACCGTGCGCTACTCCACCGGCTACTGTTCAACCACCCCTCCAGGGGCACCCCTCCACCGTCTATTGTTCATCCAGCCCTCCACACCACGGGGTCCTGTTCAACCACCCCTCCACGACCACCCCTTCACCGTCTACTGTTCATCCAGCCCTCCACACCACGGGTTCCTATTCATCCAGAGGCAACGCCACCGCTCACTGTTCATCCAACCCCCCTGCAATGCTCACTGTTCATCCCAGAGGCAGCATCGATCGGCTTCAGTTAGCAGCAGTAGTGAAGGAATCACTCCATCGGGTTCAGTTAACAGCCATCGATCGATTGCTCGGGTTCAGTAATGCGTAGCCTGCAGTGCAATTGCTCGGGTTCAGTTAGTGCCCAACGCCTCGCTCGGCTTCAGTTAGAGCCAACGCCTCGCACACATGCGCGTACGTACGAGAGAAATGCGCATCGCTCCACCCCCGATCTCCCACCGTAATCAGCAACTCCCCGAAATTTTCCTCCCCCTCGCTTCTACCACGGTTTTTTCCGTCATGGACGGCCCAAAGAATGTCATGCAGCTGCGTCTCCGGCCCGCCCAGGACGAAAAGCCCATTTTTTGTCATGATTTTTTGTCATAGAAGTAGGAGCCCACCACATCTATGATGATACCGGGTTTTGTCACAATTATCGTCATAGAAGTGTCATATGTATGACAGGAAAAAAATTCGTTCGGCCCAAAATGTCATGGATGTGTCTTTTTTTTGTAGTGATCTCTCTTCCTTCAATATTATTTCATGAATTGTTCAAATGACCAATACAATGCTTGCTAACCTTCAATAAATTTAAAACCTCTACTTCTTAGATGTGAAGTCATTACTCCCCATGGGATAAGCAAATGAGACATATATAATTTCAGATTTACGACATTCAACTCATTCAACCATTTACTCACAGGATATAAGTGAAGCACACGAGTAAATGACAAACTACTCCAACAAGATATAAGTGAAGATCAATGAGTAGCTAAATAATTATGTAACTATGTGAAGACTCCCTCTCATTTAAGAATTTCAGATCTTGGTATTGTATTCAAACAGCAAGCAAAACAAAATAAAATGACATTGCAAGGATAGCACAACTCATGTGAAGAAGCAAAAACTTAGGTTCAACCCATACTAACCGATAGTTGTTGAAGAAGAAAGGTGGGATGCCTAACAGGGCATCCCCAAGCTTAGATGCTTGACACTTCTTGAAATATTATCTTAGGGTGCCTTGGGCATCCCCAAGCTTGAGCTTTTGTGTCTCCTTAATTCCCCTCATATCATGGTTTCTCTTTTTATCAAAAGCTTCGTCCACACCAAACTCAACAAGAACTCGTGAGATAGGTTAGTATAAACCAACGCAAAACCTTATCATATTCTACTGTAACAAATCACGAAAATTATTATTCAACATTACATACTAAATGCCTCTGCATATTTAGTACTCCTATCCTCAAATAGAATCATTAAACAAGCAACCATATGCAAACAATGCAAACATAACAGCAATCTGCCAAAACAGTACAGTCTGTAAAGAATGCAAGAGTATCAATACTTCCCGAACTCCAAAAATTATGAGAAAAATAGTACGCTGTAGAAGATTTCTCAGAGCTCATTATGCAAAAAGTTT
This sequence comes from Triticum dicoccoides, assembly GCF_002162155.2. Classification (NCBI taxonomy): domain Eukaryota; kingdom Viridiplantae; phylum Streptophyta; class Magnoliopsida; order Poales; family Poaceae; genus Triticum; species Triticum dicoccoides. The sequence goes on from NC_041389.1 coordinate 520,994,090, forward strand.
CAACATTATATCATGCTCTGACTTTTCTAGGGAATTTTTACAACAGCGGCAAACTTTCTGTTTTCAAACAGCAACATGTATTGATGTATACTAGCAAAATAAGCATGGTAAAGGCTATCCTTGACATTTTTATTGAAAATAAATATGCAAAATATTATTCTAAATAACAGCAAGAAAATACTAACAAAATAAAATGATGCTCCAAGCAAAACACATATCATGTGGTGAATAAAAATATAGCTCCAAGTAAGTTACCGATGAACGAAGACGAAAGAGGTGATGCCTTCCGGGGCATCCCCAAGCTTAGGCTCTTGGTTGTCCTTGAATATTACCTTGGGGTGGCTTGGGAATCACCAAGCTTAGGCTCTTTCCACTCCTTATTCCATAGTCCATCGAATCTTTACCCAAAACTTGAAAACTCCACAACACAAAACTAAATAGAAAACTTGTAAACTCCGTTAGTATAAGAAAATAAAACCACCACTTAGGTACTGTAATGAACTCATTCTAAATTCATATTGGTGTAATATCTACTGTATTCAAATCTATCTATGGTTCATACCCTCCGATACTACTCATAGATTCATCAAAATAAGCAAACAACAGATAGAAAACAGAATCTGTCAAAAACAGAACAGTCTGTAGTAAACTCTATCAAGCGTATACTTCTGGAACTCAAAAACTCCTACCAAATTAGGAAGTCCTAAGAAATTTGTGTACCCATCCAGATCAAAAAGAATCATATCACAAGCATGTTTCTGTGAATTATCAAAACTAATTTACTGGGTGCAAAATTTTCTGATTTTCAGCAGGATCAACACAACTATCACCGTAAGCTATCCTAAAGGTCTTACTTGGCACTTTATTGAAAAAAAAGCTATAAAACATTATTAATACAGTAGCATAATCATGTGGACACACAAAAACAGTAGGGGTAAATATTGGGTTGTCTCCCAACAAGCGCTTTTCTTTAATGCCTTTCTAGCTAGGCATGATGATGACAATGATGCTCACATAAAAGATAAGAATTGAAACATACCGGGAGCATCATGAAGCATATGACTAGAATATTTAAGTCTAACCCACTTCCTATGACTAGGTATTTTGTGAGCAAACAACTTATGGGAACAATAATCAACTAGCATAGGAAGGTAAAACAAGCATAGCTTCAAGGTTCTAAGCACATAGAAAGGAAACTTGATATTATTGCAATTCCTACAAGCATATGTTCCTCCCTCATAATAATTTTCAGTAGCATCATGAATGAATTCAACAATATAACCAGCACCTAAAGCATTCTTTTCATGATCTACGAGCATAGAAAATTTACTACTCTCCACATAAGCAAAATCATTCTCATTCGAAATAGTGGGAGTATCATAAGAGACTTGAATACTATAAATTGTTTCCACATTAAAAGAGTAATGTTCAGAAAAATGGGAATCATAATCATGACAAGTTTTATAAATATAATCATCACCACTTTTTATAGCATAAGTTTCATCACAATAATCATCATAAGTAGCAACTTCGTTCTCATCATAATCAATTGAAACCTCTCCCAAGATAGTGGAATCATCACTAAATAAAGTTGACACTCTTCCAGATCCACTTTCATATTCATCACAATAAAATTCAACATCCTCCAAAATAGTGGGATCACTACTTCCTAAAGTTGACACTCTTCCAACCCCACTTTCATCAATATAATCATAATAGGTAATAGGCATGCTATCATCATAACAACTTTGCATATCAAAACTTGGGATGCTAAAAATATGATCTTCATTAAACGTAGCATCCCCAAGCTTGGGACAAACACTAATTTCAGAAAATATATTATCAAATATGTCATCCTCATCAAACATAGCTTCCCCAAGCTTGGGCCTTTTCATATCATAAGCATAATCACTCTCATCATTAATAGTATGGGTAGCACCAATAGTATAACAATTATCATCATCACAATGAGTAGTAGGAGCAACATCATTTGGGAGGGATACCTTTTTACCTTTGTTGGTGCTTCTATTCTTTTTCTTCTTCACATTATGTGTAGGTTCAACCTTCTTCTTTGAGCTCTTTATTAATGAGATAGGTTGAATAGAAAGCTCCCCCTCATTACCTGATTCATCATAAGAAATAATAGGAGGAGATTGGAAAGTCTATTCCCTTTCATTAGTATTCTCTTCATCTTATATTTGCTTTCTTTTCTTTAGGTAATTGGCAATATAAGGATTTTCAATGCAATTCACCACACAATACAAACAGATCTTTTCTAGATCAATATCAAGAAAATGATCAAGATTAAATTCTGGAATATGCTTAGTTGCACGTTTCAATTCCTCATAACCCAAAAGCAAACTAAGTTCATTATGTTGTGCAAGGGAAATCAATTCATCACAATTTTTGGACACGATTCGATCGTGAAACAATTTGCATCGGAGATTTAAATGACCACGTTCATTGCAAAGTTCATAGGTACGGCAAAGGAAATTTAAATTTTCAGCACTCACATTAAGCCTTTCTTGCAACCCTTTAGTTTCTAAATACTTATGCCTCTTGCAATATCTATTTTCCCTATTTGGTGTGTACTTGCAAAACCAATCTACTCCACAAAAATCGACATGCTTATAAGAGATATTTTCATCATAACTAGTGCAATCATCGTTAGTACTAGGGATATTCAAAGAGTTCATACTAACAACAATGCAATCATTAACCTCATTCAAAGATTTAGTACTAAGCATTTTAATGCATTCTTCTTCTAGCAATTGAGCACAATTTTCCTTTTCACCATTCTCACGAAAGATATTAAAAAGATGAAGCGTATGAGACAAACTCAAATCCATTTTTTGTAGTTTTCTTTTATAAACTAAACTAGTGATAAAACAAGAAACAAAAAGATTCGATTGTAAGATCTAAAGATATACCTTCAAGCACTCACCTCCCCGGCAACGGCGCCGGAAAAGAGCTTGATGTCTACTACACAACCTTCTTCTTGTAGACGTTGTTGGGCCTCCAAGTGCAGAGGTTTGTAGGACAGTAGCAAATTTCCCTCAAGTGGATGACCTAAGGTTTATCAATCTGTGGGAGGCATAGGATGAAGATGGTCTCTCTCAAGCAACCCTACAACTAAATAACAAAGAGTCTCTTGTGTCCCCAACACACCCAATACAATGGTAAATTGTATAGGTGCACTAGTTCGGCGAAGAGATGGTGATAAAGGTGCAATATGGATAGTAGATATAGGTTTTTGTAATCTGAAAATATAAAAACAGCAAGGTAACTAATGATAAAAGTGAGCGTAAACGGTATTGCAATGGTAGGAAACAAGGCATAGGGTTCATACTTTCACTAGTGCAAGTTCTCCCAACAATAATAACATAATTGGATCATATAAATATCCCTCAACATTCAGCAAAGAGTCACTCCAAAGCCACTAATAGCGGAGAAAAAACGAAGAGATTATGGTAGGGTACGAAACCACCTCAAAGTTATCCTTTCTGTTCTATCTATTCAAGAGTCCGTAGTAAAATAACATGAAGCTATTCTTTCCGTTCAATCTATCATAGAGTTCATACTAGAATAACACCTTAAGACACAAATCAACCAACACCCTAATGTCACCTAGATACTCCATTATCACCTCAAGTATCCGTGGGCATGATTATACGATATGCATCACACAATCTCAAATTCATCTATTCAACCAACACAAAGTACTTCAAAGAGATCCCCAAAGTTTCTACCGGAGAGTCAAGATGAAAACCTGTGCCAACCCCTATGCAAAGGTTCATGGGCGGAACCCGCAAGTTCATCACCAAAACATACATCAAGTGGATCACGTGATATCCCATTGTCACCACAGATAAGCACAGCAAGACATACATCAAGTGTTCTCAAATCATTAAAGACTCAATCCGACAAGATAACTTCAAAGGGAAAACTCAATCCATTACAAGAGAATAGAGGGGGGAGAAACATCATAAGATCCAACTATAATAGCAAAGATCGCGATACATCAAGATCGTGCCATAGAGAGAACACGAGAGAGAGAGAGATAAAACACATAGCTACTGGTACATACCCTCAGCCCTGAGGGTGAACTACTCCCTCCTTGTCATGGAGAGCGCCGGGATGATGAAGATGGCCACCGGTGAGGGATCCCCCCTTCGGCAGGGTGCCGGAACGGGCTCTCGAGAGGTTTTTGGTGGCTACATAGGCTTGCGGCGGCGGAACTCCCGATCTATTGTGTGCTCCAAAGGTTTAAGGGTATGTGGACTTATATAGGCGAAAGAAGTCGGTCGGGGGAGTCTCGAGGGGCCCATGAGACAGGGGGGCGCGCCTAGTAGGGGGGTGCCCCCCACCCTCGTGGCCACCTTGAAGCTTCCTTTACTTCAACTCCAAGTCTCTCGGATCACGTTCGTTCCAAAAATCACGCTTCCGAAGGTTTCATTCCGTTTGGACTCCATTTGATATTCCTTTTCTTCGAAACACTGAAATAGGCAATAACACAGCAATATGGGCTGGGCCTCCGGTTAGTAGGTTAGTCCCAAAAATGATATAAAAGTGTATAATAAAGCCCATAATCATTCAAAACAGGTAATAAAATAGCATGAATGCTTCATAAGTTATAGATACGTTGGAGACATATCAGTAAGTAGTAAGACTATTATCGCCCATAACTCTTTGTGTTCTACTCGTGCATAAAACATCTACGCATAGACCTAGCTCGGATGCCACTGATGGGGAACGTAGTAATTTCAAAATTTTCCTACGATCATGCAAGATCTATCTAGGAGATGCATAGCAACGAGAGGGGAGAGTGTGTCCACGTACCCTCATAGACTGAAAGCGGAAGCGTTTAGTAACGTGGTTGATGTAGTCGAACGTCTTCGTGATCCAACCGATCCAAGTACCAAACGTACGGCACCTCCACGTTCAACACACGTTCAGGTCGATGACGTCCCTCATGCTCTCGATCCAGCTAAGGACGAGGGTGAGTTCCGTTAGCATGATGGCGTGGTGATGGTGATGATGATGTTACCGGTGCAGGGTTTCGCCTAAGCACTACAACGATATGACCAAGGTGTGTAACTGTGGAGGGGGGCACCGCACACGGCTAAGAGAAGACTTGGTGTGTTCTAGGGTGCCCCCTGCCCCCGTATATAAATGAGGGAGGGGGAGGCCGGCCAGCCCTAGGGGGCGTGCTAAGGAGAGGGAGTCCTACTAGGACTTCCTAGTCCTAGTAGGATTCCTCTACAAGGAAGAGGTGGGGAAGGAAGGAGAGGGAGAGGGAGTAGGAAAGGGGGGCGCCGCCCCCCTCCCTAGTCCAATTCGGACTGCTAAGGGGAGGGGGCGCGGCCTGCCCTTGCGGCCCTCCTCTCTCTCCACTAAGGCCCTTGAGGGCCCATTAGTTCCCCCGGGGATTCCGGTAACCCCTCCGGCACTGTGTTTTTACCCGAAATCACGCGGAACACTTCCAGTGTCCGAATAACATTTTCCAATATATCAATCTTTATGTCTCGACCATTTCAAGACTCCTTTTCATGTCTGTGATCTCATCCGGGACTCCGAACAAACTTCGGTCATCAAAAAGCATAACTCATAATACAAATCGTCATCGAACGTTAAGCGTGCGGACCCTATGGGTTCAAGAACTATGTAGACATGACCGAGACACATCTTCGGTCAATAACCAATAGCAGACCCTAGATGCTCATATTGGCCCCTACATTTCTACGAAGATCTTTATCGGTCAAACTGCATAACAACATACGCTATTCCCTTTGTCATTGGTATGTTACTTGTCCGAGATTCGATCGTCGGTATCATCATACCTAGTTTAATATCGTTACCAGCAAGTCTCTTGACTCGTTCTATAATACTTCATCCCGCAACTAACTCATTAGTCACATTATAAGTTGCAAGATTCGATCAACAGAGAAATAGTGTTTTCTACTCTACCATCTACAATGTGGGGATTCCGTATAATAAAAGGCTTTCCAGAATGTTACAAACTAATCAAAAACTTGGTCATATAATTCTCACGACAATATGATTCTAGCTTTACAAAATGTTTTGTCCATTTGAAATGGCAAAAATTAGGATCATAAGAAATAATACACCATCTCAATATTTATAAATTTTGGTTGTCATCAAACTAGTAATAAAAACGTAAAAATGCTAAGTATAAGATTTTTTTCAATTCACAATGCCCCAAATTTTCTTTATATTACAATAATAAATAAATAAAATTCTCCAAAGTTTTCATTTTTTATTAGAATTGCCACCAAAGTTCAAAAAATTTACCCACCATGCCACTATAAATGAACAAAACATTTTCATAAGAAAAAATATTCGCTCTGATGTCCCTTCCTGACTATCTTTAGAAATTTTGGTTATTATCAAACAACTAATAAAAATCTTCAAAATTTGTATAAAGATTTTATGACTTCACAACGCTTGAATTTATATAAATATTTCTCCAAAAAAATTGTCCGTCCTTGAAATTTCCACCAAAGTTTATAGAAGTTACCCACCATGACAGTAGTGATGAATCAAATCATGTTGAAAAAAACCATTCACTACAACATCCATCCTTAAATCCCGCTTAGCCTATGTTTGTAGTAGATTAGGTTGACATATAAGAGCGAGACAACTTTGCGTGTACTAGAAGTGGTGCATAGGGTCGGTTTAGTCTACACAACTCTCCTCCCTTTCTCTATCTCAAAAAAATTGTGTGAATCTATGTTATGACTAGACCACTCATAGTACACTCCATATCAAATTAATAATTAATCGATTTGATTCCATCATGTGTCACCATGATGTCATAACCATAGTGTACTTATTTACTCACGACGGAGGTTGCTAGATATAAATGTATGTTACACCTGGCCATGGGATACCCGGCCCGGTGCTGCCGAAGGTCGGGCCGGGCCAGGCTTGGGCTTGGCGTTTTTTCATTTTAGGGAAGAGGCCTGGCATGAGGCCCGGCGGGTGTTTCATCTAATGGGTCGGGCTTTGTGAGGGAGTTCCGGACTAGGAGGTGTCCGGATAGCCGAATTATCATCATCGGCCGGACTCCAAGACTATGAAGATACAAGATTGAAGACTTCGTACCGTGTCCGGATGGGACTTTCCTTGGTGTGGAAGGCAAGCTTGGCGACACGGATATGTAGATTTCCTACCATTGTAACCGACTCTATGTAACCCTAGCCCTCTCCGGTGTCTATATAAACCGGATGGCTTTAGTCCATAGGACGAATAACAATCATACCATAGGCTAGCTTCTAGGGTTTAGCCTCCTTGATCTCGTGGTAGATCCACTCTTGTAACACACATCATCAATATTAATCAAGCAAGACGTAGGGTTTTACCTCCATCAAGAGGGCCCGAACATGGGTAAAACATCGTGTCCCTTGTCTCCTGTTACCATCCGCCTAGACGCACAGTTCGGGACCCCCTACCCGAGATCCGCCGGTTTTGACACCGACATTGGTGCTTTCATTGAGAGTTCTTCTGTGTCATCACCAATAGGCTCGATGGCTTCTTCGACCATCATCAACGACGAAGTCCAGGGTGAGACCTTTCTTCACGGACAGATCTTTGTATTCGGAGGCTTTGCACCGCAGGCCAATTTGCTTGGCCATCTGGAGCAGATCGAAAGCTACGCCCCTGGCCGTCAGGTCAGATTTGGAAGTTTGAACTTCACGGCTGACATCCGCGGGGACTTGATCCTCGATGGATTCGAGCCACAGCCGAGCGTGCCGCACTGTCACGACGAGCATGATTTAGCTCTGCAGCCGGACAGTACCCTGGAGGCCGCACTCAAACCCTCTCCGATTTTCAATTCGGAGCCGGCTGCGCAGATCGAAGACGGATGGATAGACACCGCCTCGGGAGCTGCAACCTCTACGGTGATAGAGCCGAACAATGACCTTGTCCCTCATGAAGCTCATGACTCCGAGTTGCCGGACTCCTTGCCGGACTCCGAACCTCCCGCGCCCCCTCCGATCGAATCCGATTGGGCGCCGATCATGGAGTTCACCGCAGCGGACATCTTTCAACACTCACCTTTTTGCGACATCTTGAGTTCGCTAAAGTATCTCTCGTTATCAGGAGAGCCCTGGCCGGACTGCGGTCAGGACGGTTGGGATGCGAACGACGAAGAAATTCAAAGCCCACCCACCACCCACTTGGTAGCCGCTGTCGACGATCTAACCGACATGCTAGACTACGACTCCGAAGACATCGACGGTATGGACGAAGATGCCAGAGACGACCAAGAACCAGCGCCTACTAGGCACTGGAAAGCCACCTCATCATATGACATATACATGGTGGATATCCCAAAGGATGGGAATGGCAAAGAAACAGCGGAGGATGACCCCTCCAAGAAGCAGCCCAAGCGCCGGCGTCAGCGGCGCCGCTCTAAATCCCGCCACAGCAAGAATGAAGACTCCGGCACTGGAGATAACAATACACCGGACAGTGCCGAAGACAACCCACTCCAGCAAGATCAAGCGCAGGAGGACGAAGAGGCCAGCCCTCACGAGAGAGCGGCAGAAGAAGAGGTAGAGGATTATATGCCTCCCTCCGAAGACGAAGCGAGCAACCTCAAGAAAAAGCAGCAACAGCTTAGAGCTGATCAAGATCTGCTAGCCGACAGATGGACTGAAGTCCTCGCGGCCGAAGAGCATGAGCTCGAACGCCCCTCCAAAAGCTACCCTAAATGCAAGCTGCTCCCCCGATTAGAGGAGGAAGCATATGAACCCGCATCACCAGGAGACAATACGGCTGACCGACCACCCCGTGGTCGCGACAGAGAGGCCTCTAGGCCCTTCACTAGACCCGTACCCCGGCATCGCTCAAAAAGCACAAGGCCACAGGGGAACGCTCCGGACTTGCGAGATATATTGGAGGATAAGGCAAGACAATCAAGATCGATCTATGGATCGCATGGGCGCCCCACGGTACACGACAGCCGTCGCGCCGGACACAGTAAGTCCGGCCGGGTCGAACAAAACAAACAAAGTTCTTCTGAGCTCCGTCGTGATATCGCCCAGTACAGAGGCGCCGCACACCCACTATGCTTCACAGATGAAGTAATGGATCATCAAATCCCCGAAGGGTTTAAACCCGTGAATATCGAATCTTACGATGGCACAACAGACCCCGCGGTTTGGATCGAAGACTATCTTATTCACATCCACATGGCACGCGGTGACGATCTTCACGCCATCAAATATCTCCCCCTCAAGCTTAAAGGACTAGCCCGGCATTGGCTTAACAGCTTGCCAGCAGAGTCAATTGGGAGTTGGGAAGACCTGGAAGCCGCATTCCTCGATAACTTCCAAGGCACATATGTGCGACCACCAGACGCTGATGACCTAAGCCACATAATTCAGCAGCCAGACGAATCGGCCAGACAATTCTGGACACAGTTCTTAACCAAGAAAAACAAAATCATCGACTGTCCGAATGTGGAGGCCCTCGCGGCCTTCAAGCATAACATCCGCGACGAGTGGCTTGCCCGGCACCTGGGACAGGAAAAGCCGAAATCCATGGCAGCCCTCACATCACTCATGACCCGCTTCTGCGCGGGTGAGGATAGCTGGCTAGCACGCAGCAACAACCTCAGCAAACATTCTGGCAGTCCGAATTTCAAGGACCGAAATGGCAGGTCGCGTCGTAACAAAAACAAGCGCCGCATCGACGGCGACAATAGTGAGGATACGGCGGTCAATGCCGGATTCAGAGGCTCTAAACCCGGTCAGCGGAAAAAGTCATTCAAAAGAACTGCTCCGGGTCCGTCCAATTTGGACCGAATACTCGACCGCTTGTGCCAGATACACGGCACCCCCGAAAAGCCAGCTAACCACACCAATAGGGACTGTTGGGTATTCAAGCAGGCGGGCAAGTTAATTGCCGAAAACAATGACAAGGGGCTGCATAGTGACGACGAGGAAGAGACCCAACCGCCGAACAATAGAGGACAGAAGGGTTTCCCCCCACAGGTGCGGACGGTGAACATGATATACGCAACGCACATACCTAAAAGGGAGCGGAAGCGTGCACTCAGGGATGTATATGCGATGGAGCCAGTTGCCCCGAAGTTCAATCAATGGTCCTCCTGCCCGATCACTTTTGACCGAAGGGACCACCCCACCAGCATCCGCCACGGCGGATTCGCCGCATTGGTCTTAGACCCAATCATCGATGGATTTCACCTCACCAGAGTCCTGATGGACGGCGGCAGCAGCCTGAACCTGCTCTATCAGTATACAGCGCGCAAAATGGGCATAGATCCCTCAAGGATTAAACCTACCAAGATGACCTTTAAAGGCGTCAGACCAGGTGTAGAAGCCAATTGTACAGGCTCAGTTACACTAGAAGTAGTCTTCGGATCCCTGGATAACTTCCGAAGCGAGGAGTTAATCTTTGACATAGTCCCGTTCCGCAGCGGCTATCATGCCTTGCTCGGACGTACCACGCTTGCAAAGTTCAACGCGGTGCCGCACTGCGCATACCTCAAGCTCAAGATGCCAGGCCCTCGAGGAGTCATCACGGTCAACGGAAACACTGAACGTTCTCTCCGAACGGAAGAACACACAGCGGCTCTCGCGGCAGAAGTACAATGCAGCCTCTTAAGGCAATTCTCGAGTCCGGCCATTAAGCGGCCGGACATAGCTAAGCACGCCCGGAGTAACCTACAACAAGACCACCTGGCACATTCCGAGCACGCGTAGCAGTGCGGCCCCAACCCCAGCCCCTGCAAAACGTCAAAGCAGGTCCTTCGCGTACACCATTACGCTCTGAAGATACCATGGGCATGGGGAGAGGGGCACGACTACGATAAGCCCAGACTGCGGCTCAACCACACCAGGGGCTCTCAAGTGTGTCGTTCTTTTTTATTTTTACCTTATATCTTTTACCCACATGACTCCGTTCGTCAGAGGCCCTGTCCGGCAGCAGACCTGCCGAACTCACGATGCAACAGCCAAGGAAGGATAAAGGCTACAACGAATATACTGGTGGTCTCCATTACGAGCATTTTTATACACCAATCCGCAGCCTACCCCTGGAGGGGGACATGTTTAACAGTCCCATCCCTTGCTTATCGCACTATTTGTATCGTTCTGCATTCATAGCAGCACTTATTGAATAAAACAATGCAGCACCTTATTGCTTATAATTGCATTTCTTTTTCATACATATGTTCATTTACGACATGTTGCATCCGTACACTTTGGTACGGTTAAAACACACCAGGGGCTTATGTTTCCCGCATCATGGTGTGATAAGTCCGAACACTTTCACAAGTGCGGCACCCCGAACTTATAGCATTATATGCATCGGCTCCGAATCATGTCTTGGGTCAATAGTTGGGTTTGCCCGGCTCCCATGTTTTGGTACCTTACGTTCCGTTATATCGGCTAAGGTAGCACTGGGAGAACCACTGCGATTGCGCCCCAGTTGAGCTGGGTTAACGCCTCAGTGGAGAAAGCTAAAACTGACCATCATGATGAGGCGAGAGCCGGTCGCTGTTCGAGAGGTTTTTGCGAGTCCTTAAAGACTTATGCCGCTTAGAGCGAGGAGCCGGATCTTGTCCGGCCCAGGCGTGGATAGCGCCCCAAATTCGGCCTTCCGAAGACTAGGGGCTTTGCCGAAATTTAAAATTATAGAATTCTATGGCTAAGTGAGAGTGTTCAAGCATTATAAGTCCGGTTGCCTTGTTCGCTGTGTTGAGCGCCTCCCTAGATGGACCAAAAATGGGAACAAGAGTGCTCAAGTTTATCCCGAACACCCCAGCACTCGTGGCATGGGGGATGAAGCCGACGACTTGCCATCTCTCAGATTTGATAAACAGCCACACAAAAGGTAATATTTCAAATTAACAAGCGTTGCGTAGCGCATATGAACTAAGTTTTCAGCGCACAGGATAACAAAATGCGGGTCTACTCAAAAATTACATCTTTGGAGCACTCCCCCGCAATAGTGCGGGCACCCTTCAGCACACTCTTATAATACATCTCGGGCGTGCGATGCTCCTTGCCCTCTGGTGGCGGGTCCGTCACAAGCTTCTGGGCATCCATCTTGCCCCAGTGCACCTTTGCGCGGGCAAGGGCCCGACGGGCACCCTCAATACAGGCGGAGTGCTTGATGACTTCAACCCACGGGCACGCATCCACCAGCCGCCGCACCAGGCCGAAGTAGCTCCCAGGCATGGCCTCCTTAGGCCACAGCCGAACTATGAGGCCCTTCATGGCCTGTTCGGCTGCCTTGTGGAGCTCGACCAGCTGCTTCAGCTGGTCCCTAAGGGGCACCGGATGTCCGGCCTCAGCATACTAAGACCAGAAGACCTTCTCCGTCGAGCTCCCCTCCTCGGCCCGGTAGAATGCGGCAGCATCGGACATGCTGTGAGGAAGATCTGCGAACGCTCCTGGAGAGCTCCGAATTTGGGTAAGCAACAGGTAATTAACACTCACATGCTTACTTTGCATGAAAAATGCCTTACCCGCTGCTATTTTCTTCACTGCCTCAATCTCCTGGAGGGCCTTGTAGGCTTCGGCCTTAGCGGCTTTGGCACTCTCAAGAGCCGTTGCAAGCTCAGACTCTCGAGTCTTCGAGTCACGCTCCAGGCTCTCATGTTTTTTCATGAGATCCTGGAGCTCTTGTTGTACCTCCGCCACCCGCGCCTCCTGCTTCTCTCGCTCGGTGCGCTCCGCGGCCGCATTGCGTTCGGCCGCGGCCACCGCCTCTTTCAGGGTCGCCACCTCGTTAGTGGCCCCTGCAATACCCACGTTATCCTTGTCATTCTTTTTGCAACCAAAATCCTTTTCTGTAAGGTACAATTTTACTCAGGTGTTACTCACCTTCCTTGTCCTCGAGCTGCTTCTTGGCACAGCCGAGCTCGTTCTCGGACTGCTCGAGGTTTTCCTTCAAAGTATTGACCTCCGCAGTCAGTGCGGCAGAGGTCAGCAGCGCGGCCTGCAATCCCATATTGACATATTTATTATGACTCCTGAGTATATCTTTTTAGATCCTCAGTCCGGCTTTTCTTTCCGAACACCGAACCGAGCATCAGGGGCTACTGTCTATGCGGTACCATTTTATACATATTGAAATTCTTACCTCAAAGCCTGTTAGAAGGCTACTGCAGGCTTCGGTCAGCCCGCTCTTGGCGAGCTGCACCTTCTGAATCACCGCACTCATAACAGCGCGGTGTTCCTCTTCGATGGAGGCGCCGTTGAGCGCCTCCAGCAAATTATCCGGCGCCTCCGGTTGGACGGAGGCTGCCGGCGTCACAGTCTTGCCCTTCTTACGAAGGGGTCGCCCGCCGGACTCCGGAGCCACTGTGGGTTCCGGGGCCGAGTCCGGTGCAAAGTCCGGGAGGTTGTCCTGCGACACCTCCGGGGCCTTCTCCTCCTGGTGGGTCCCCACCTCGGCATCGTCCGCGTCATGAGGGGTGGAGGCAGTCGGAAGAGAATCCATATCCGACGCACCTAAGGACCCGCTCGATGAAGCGGGAAGATCATCCTTAGGCAGACTGCAGGGTTGTATGCGGCATTAGAAAGACATTATGTGGCGAGAAATAAAAACCTTGAAGTTATTCGGGAGTCCGGATACTTACGATCTCGCCAGGGGCTTGGCCCTTGGAGGCCAGTCCTCGTCGTCGTCACTGGCGTTGGCGGAGCAGTCCGGGGGGAGAGTTTTTCCCTTCTTGGACCCTTCGGACTCCCTTGTTGGAGAGGCCTTCCTTTTCTTCCCTTCCCCCGTTGGGGAAGAGGCTTTCTTCTTCTCCCCCTCGCCTTGGTGGGAGGAGTCGGCCTCGGATTCATCATCCGATAGCACCTGAAAACGGGAACTCTTCCGAGTCCCCGTGGCCGTCTTCTTGGCCTTCTTCTCCGGCACCACGTGGGGTGCCGGAGCCAACAGCCCCATTAGGCGGGCGTCCGCTGGGTCCTCTGGCAATGGGGCCGGACAGATAGTCCGTTCGGCCTTCGCCAGCCAGTCTTGTCAAAGGTAAAGGGAGTTTAGATCCCGCATAGAGTCAAACTATGGAAAACAAGTGGCAAAATCACTTACCTCGTCAGCTGGACGCTGCGAGCGGAATCTGCGATCTTCGGTAGCGGATGCGGGAGCCTCGGCGCCCTTGAACAACACCTTCCAGACATCTTCCTACGTACTGTCGAAGAGCTCGCTCTGGTGCTGCGCCGGATCGAACTCCCACATGTTGAAGCCCCGTCGTTGGCACGGGAGAATCCGGCGGATGAGCATGACCTGGACTACGTTGACAAGCTTGAGCTTCTTGTCCACCAGCTTCTGGATACAGGCTTGGAGTCCGGTTAGCTCCTCCGAATCCCCCCAGATCCGTCCACTCTCTTTCCAGGAGGTGAGCCGTGTAGGGATGCTGGATCTGAATTCGGGGGCCGCTGCCCAATCAGGGTCACGCGGCTAGGTGATGTAGAACCACCCCGATTGCCACCCCTTAATGGTTTTCACAAAAGTGCCCTCCAGCCACATAACGTGGAACATCCTGCCCACCATGGCGCCTCCGCACTCCGCTTGGCTGCCCTTCACAACCTTCGGCTTGACACTAAAGGTCTTGAGCCACAAGCCGAAGTGGGGTTGGATGCAGAGGAAGGCCTCGCACATGATGATAAACGCTGAGATGTTGAGGATGAAATTCGGGGCCAGATCATGGAAATCTAGGCCATAGTAGAACATGAGCCCTCGGACAAAGGGATGAAGTGGGAAGCCCAGTCCGCGGAGGAAATGGGGAAGAAATACTACCCTCTCATGGGGCCTGGGGGTGGGGATGAGCTCTCCCTCGTCGGGGAGCCGGTGCGCGATGTCGCTGGACAAATATCCGGCATCGCGCAGCTTCTGGATCTGCCCCTCCGTGACGGAGGAGGCCATCCACTTGCCTCCCGCTCCGGACATAGTTTGAGAAGGTTGGGGTGAGAAGTGCGGACTTGGGCACTGGAGCTCGAGTTCGCGGAGATGGATAAGCCAAGGAGGAAGAAGGCGCGGGTAAAAGGGTTGGATCTTTATCCCCTTATATGGGCGGACGAAAACATGTGTCCCCACCGGCCTGGTAAAACTCGCTTATCTCCCAAGCGTCACAATCAATGGCGCGGTTGGGTTACCCACGTCCGTATTGATGGGAATCCCGGAATAAGGGGAACATGATCTCTGCTTCGACAAGACGTGCCAAGGAAACCGCTTCGCTAAACGCGCGGAGATGAAATAATAAAAACAATTTGAGTAAAGGCTTGGAAGTGGTGTGACGTCACGCCACAAAATACGTCAGCAGATTGAGCTTGTGTAATGTTATTCTCTCTATGGTGGTACGTGGAATTTATTTTGCAGAGCCGGACACTATCCTGATGTTCACAATCTTCTATAAATTATTCGGAAGAAGAACCCGCCTTGCAATGCCGAAGACAACATGCGCGCCGGACTCATCGTCATTGAAGCCTGGTTCAGGGGCTACTGAGGGAGTTTCGGACTAGGGGGTGTCCGGATAGCCGAACTATCATCATCGGCCGGACTCCAAGACTATGAAGATACAAGATTGAAGACTTCGTCCCGTGTCCGGATGGGACTTTCCTTGGCGTGGAAGGCAAGCTTGGCGATACAGATATGTAGATTTCCTACCACTCTGTGTAACCCTAGCCCTCTCCGGTGTCTATATAAACCGGATGGCTTTAGTCCATAGGACGAACAACAATCATACCATAGGCTAGCTTCTAGGGTTTAGCCTCCTTGATCTCGTGGTAGATCCACTCTTGTAACACACATCATCAATATTAATCAAGCAGGACGTAGGGTTTTACCTCCATCAAGAGGGCCCGAACCTGGGTAAAACATCATGTTCCTTGTCTCCTGTTACCATCCGCCTAGACGCACAGTTCGGGACCCCCTACCCGAGATCCGCCGGTTTTGACACCAACACTTTGGCCTAAAATTTAGGCCCAACGGCCAGGCCCGGGCCTAGGTTTTTTGCTTCAGGCTTTGACCGACCCAGCCCGACAGATGGCTAGGTATAATGTATGTGCAGGCTATGGAATTAGCGGTTGATGACTTTACAAAAAGTGCTTATATAAATTAAAAGAGTTCACATGTTTTAAAACATATTGATGTCCCTGCATTGTGAAATGTTTGTGTAGTTTTTAAAAGCGTCCACATATTAAAATAATCTTCATATAATTTGAAAAAAAGTTTCTCAAATTGTTTTCTTGAAAATGTTCCCCCTCTTTTAAAAAAGTGTTCATCCAATTCTGAAAAGTGGTCATGTGTTTTAATAAAGGGTCTTTTACATCTGTGTCCCTAACTGGAACCCACTACTCATATTTGCCCCTAATTTTGAAGGCTGGTCAAATTTGCACGTCTCCCGTTATGTGCACTTATAGAAATGCCCTTTTGTGTCGTTACCGTCCGGTCAAAGCTGATCAAAGGGCTTTGACCGTCCTAAAAAAATAGCAAAAAAATCAAAAAAATCTGAAATTTTGTTGGATCAAAGATACTTAGGTTCGCAAGATGCATGCAAATTTTCGTGATGTTTGGACATTCCAGGAGCGTATGGCAAAGAAAAACCAGTAAATATGTACACTCGTGAACAGTAAATTCAAACAAATAGTAAGAAAATTCAAAAAAAATTAAAAACATTTGGCATCAAAGAGGCTCGGGTCCGCAAGGTGCGTGCAAATTTTTGTTGTGTTTGGACACTGTAGAAGCTTGTGGAGAAAAAAAACAAAATTTGGCTCAGGAATTTTTTTTGGAAAAGTTGACTATTTTTTTTGCGAGAGCTCCTCGCATGTCATTTGATCACAAAAACTTGCATGCACCTTGCGCACCCAAGCCTCTTTGATGCCAAATTTTTTTCATATTTTTTTAATTTTCTTGCTATTTTATTTCAAATTTACTCTTCACAAGTGTACAGATTAACTGCTTGTCCTCACCACGAGCTCTTGGAATGTCCAAATAGCATGAAAATTTACACGCACCTTGCGCACATGAGTATCTTACATCCCACAAAAATTTAATTTTTTAGATTTTTTTACTATTTTTTCAGGACGGTCAAAGCCCGTTGACCGGACAATAACGGCGCAGAAGGGCATTTCTGTAAGAGCACCTAACGGCAGAGGGGAATTTGAGCGGGCTTTGAAATTAGGGGCAAATCAGATTAGGTGGTTCGAGTTACGGATAGAAATGCAAATGGCCCTTAAATAGAATGTTTGTAATTTAAAAAGTATTCATGTGCTTTAAAAAGTCGATGTGATTTAGAAAGTGTTTCACATGTTTTAAAAAGTACGTTCATCCATTTTGAGAAAAAGATTTATGCAATTTAAAAGTGGGAGTACGAGGGAGGGTGTATATATATAGGTGCAGGGTGTACCTCGCGGAGGGTCGCCATCATATCGAGCTCGAAAAGATTAGTTTCATAATTTTTGATGATTCTCTTGCCCCAGTGAGGTTCGGTGACAGGTGTGTCATGCGGTGATTGAGATCATCTCCTTGAAATCGACCATGTTCAAACTGAGTGCAATTAGGTAGACACCACGCATAAGAGGATAAGCTGATAAGCAGCAACACGGGCGGGTCGTCATGTTGAAATCACAGAAATGACATATTTGACCTGAGGCAGAAATCAAATCACAAACTGACCTGGTCATGAAAAAATTTCACTCTGCTGACCCTTTGGTGTGGCGCCCGACAGCTAGGCGCCGCACCCTACTGTGCAGCGCCCTTCCCTTGGGCGTCGCACATCCTGCCAGCGTGGCAGCCCTGGTCCAGTTGCGGCCCCACACGCACCTGTGCAGCGCCTAAGGCCTGGGCGCCGCACGTTGACGTGCAGCGCCTAGCCCTTAGGCGCTGCACAGTGACTTAAGCGCGGCCGCCCCAGCCCGACCAGGCAGTTCTTCATCTCTCCGCTCTCTGGAAAGAGAGCAGCGGCGGCGCCCCCATCTAATCCCCCCCCCACATCCCTCTCAGATCTGAAGATTTGGTCCGTGGATTCGATCCCCAATCCATCCTACTAGGTAAACTCTTCCGTTTTCTTTATTTTGCTCCGTAAATTTGTTGCCATTTTAGAGATTTGTCCAAGATTTGATGGAACCCTTGATTTGTTTGGTTTGCTCGATTTAGGATGTGTATTCATATTGGTAGTACCGTAGTGTTATTTATTAGTTCACAATATATGATTCTTGTTAGTGAAACCCTAGATTGTTTAGTTTTTATAGATATATATGAGATGCCTATTTTTATAGATAACTATGAGATGTTGATTTTTGT
Source organism: Triticum dicoccoides (assembly GCF_002162155.2). Classification (NCBI taxonomy): domain Eukaryota; kingdom Viridiplantae; phylum Streptophyta; class Magnoliopsida; order Poales; family Poaceae; genus Triticum; species Triticum dicoccoides. The sequence continues at coordinate 521,012,396 of NC_041389.1, forward strand.
AGACATATATGAGATGTTTGTTTAGATATATATTAGATGTTGAGTTTATTTCAAATATTAGATGTTGAGTTTATTTGAAATATTAGATGTTTAGTTTATTTGAAAACATATGACATATTCATTGTGTGAGAAGGAGATGTTGAGATTTTTGTTGTTGAACACATGTTATATGTTTAGTGTATACCGATATTTGAGATGTAGATGAACTCATATATGTTTATTGTTTGAAATTGTAAGGATGGTTTGGCTTCTGGACGATGTCTACGACGTGCAACACCGGTCCTACATGATGCACGAGAAGGATAAGGTAATAATGAGTAATCTAAATCTTTTGCAAATTTGCCTTTAGTTGAAATCTACATGCCCTAAGATTTGTCATTACTTGTTTTTTGCAGAAGCTTGAACCTCTGAAGATTCGGTATCACGGGGTCTCTGGTCCTGCCGTGCCTTACGACACGATTACGCCTGAGCAGGTAAGGAGGTCGTTACTTCAGTCCTTTCTCAAGCTTGCTTGAAAAATAGTCATCAGATTTGCATTGTTGCCCTGTTTCATAGGTGGAATGGCAGCCATATGGCGCGGGTGAGAGCTTGGGGTACACCGAGGAGTTCCGCCTCAACCCGATGTGCTTGCGGGATAAGGATCTCTGGTTTATGCGGTGCCCATTGATATGCAACTGGGCGGTTGAGTTTCATTTGTCGCATCGCGTGTATCGTCAGTTTGGTCTGTTCCAGCCTCACCCGCCAGACTGGGTGGACACGGACAAAGCACTTCATAGGTAAGAGAGCATGTCTGCGTATTGTCTAAGCATCAGGACTCCTTTTGATTGTGCTAATGCTTGGTTTTATACCACGCAGGTTGGACAGGAGAAGGCAGCGGAAGATAAAGGACTGGGACAAGCATCATGCTCCGTATGTTACCCGCTTCCAGCCTTCTGTGGAGCAAGCTCGTAGCACTGCACGCGCCCCACTTCGTGAGCACAGCCAACAAGCTTTTGATAACTACGTACGATGGTTTATTGGAACTACTCGAGTTGAGATATGCCCGCCGGCATATAATGAGGATATTCTTGAAGAACCCATAAACTTTGAGGATCTAGCAAAGGGGAAGTACAACAGAGATGTCAAGAAAGGGCACGGAGTCCCTGCTGTTCCGGTGATTAACTATGTGGTAAAGTGTTCCCTTCTTTACTTTCCCGTTGACCGTATTACACATGTTTGAATGGCTAACGCATTCATTCTTTCTCATCCGTAGCGCACCGAGATCAAGAAAGCAGTGGATGAGAGCCAGTCTATTCTGGAGAAGACACCGGTTGGCACTGGCAATGATGATGGTTCACTATGAGCATTCCTCAAGGTACATATCGCATTCACTATGAGAGCCAGTCTATGTTGCGAAGTTTGATATCTTAGACACTTGTTCATGTTACAGCGTCAGGCCAAGAAGTTAAGGCGGTTATCGAACCTTCTCGGTTGCCGTGATCCTGAATATGATGAACCATCTGCCTCTAGGTCTAGTACACCATCAGACCCCGCATATCACCATGAGGGGGACGATGTGAGTTCCCCATATGCTTATATGGATGATGAGGGTGGGATCACCCAAGAGGTATGACTAATCCTTTAGATGTGATTCTCACTTGATTATGACACCGGCCTTCACCATATTGTTTCGTTGTGCGATAGGGCCATGAGCTTGATGATGACATGACTTTGGCGGACGCTCAAGCTCGGTCTGCATATGTGTTCAAGCCTAGGCAGCCCAAACGCCGGTACACGCCCAATGACTATGACAACAGAGGCAACCCAAAGGTGGTCATAGGGACCTCGCGGATGGCTAGCTTGGATGATGAGGCGAAGGAGGAGGCGGAGGCGGAGGCGGATGAGGAAGTGCACGAAGAGGAGCCTCGTGCTCCTAAGATGAAGAAGATTGCCTGCAGGCGTGGCACGAGGAACACGCGCTGAAGGCATTAGTGCTTGTTCATGTTACTTGTAGCCATTTAATTAGGTTGATGAACTTGTGAGGTTATGTTATATGTTGGTGAACTCTTACTAGTGTGGTATTTGTGTTTGCGAACTTGAAGTAATGTTGAATTGTCTTAAATGATATGATGTTCAAGTTATTAGTTCTCTTTGCTTAGCATGTGCAGTTTACAGTACTTTTATTGATGTTCTAGTTATGTGAGTGCTGCTGCAGGAGGCCAAAATGGCATCTGTTTCTGCAGTTTTGCTTATAGCAGCACTGCAACGCCCAACAGTGAGGCGCTGCACTATACAGTGTGGCGCCCAACAGTTAGGCGCTGCACTATACAGTGTGGCGCCCAACAGTTAGGCGCTGCACTATACAGTGTGGCGCCCAACAGTTAGGCGCTGCACTGTACAGTGCAGCGCCCTGCCCTTAGGCGCTGCACTACTTCCATGGCTCTCCAGAGAGCCACAGTTGTCTTGCATCACATCCATAATACTTACAATGACTGCAGCATCACAGCAATTTGAACAAACACAAATTTTATGCCGACGAGTTCATAACTTAAGACAATTCAAACATTACTACGACATGGTTCATGACACATTCATTACAAATGACAAATGGCAGCTTGCCCAAGATGATAGTTCACCAACATCTCACATGCCCTCACAACTTCACGACACATTCATTAGAAGATAGTTGACTACGAGTGCACCGAAGCGAAGTCCCTACTGAGTAGAGCGAGGCCATTTCCCCTTCTTGTCACGTGCCGAGTCCTCCTCTTGCGCCTCGCGAGCCTTTGCAAGCTTTCTTGCCCTCTCCTCCTCACGAGCAAGTTTCGCTTAGCGTGCCCTCTCCTCCTCTCGTTTCTTCCGCTCCATCCTCTCCTTCTGACGACTCTCTTCCTCCAAGCCTCTTCGAAATGATTCTTCGAACCGCCGTTGCCGCCTAAGACAATCTGTGTATTGGTCCTTCTTCACATCTTCTGGCACTTCAAGATCTATCCACGTGAAGTACTTGCATAGAGGAGGCGGTGACTGCATAAAAATTTGTTGTTAGTGTTGACACACATCCGATATGACACAAATTTCCCTTTCAGCCCGTAATACCCTTGTTCTCAGTTGACGCAAGAACCACTCCCAGTTATCATTGTTCTCCACCTCAACCAAAGCGAAAGCCAAAGGTAACACCCGGTTATTGGCATCACTTGCTATTGCAACCAATAAAGTGCCCTTGTATTGTCCTGTCAAGAACGTGCCATCAATGGCGATGACAGGCTGACAATGCTCAAAAGCCCTCACGCATTGCTCAAAGGCCCAAAATGCACGGCCAAATACTCGGACGGTCCTCCCGTTATGAATCAATGTTTGGTGCCCATGAGGCTCAACCACGTGAACCATGCCTGGGTTTGTGGCGGCCATAGCTAACAACAACCTAGGGAGTCGGTTGTATGCTTCCTCCCAATTGCCATACAACATCTTGAATGTGGCTTGCTTCGCCTTCCATGCCTTGTCGTACTTCACCTTGTAATGAAAGATGGCTTTCACAAGGTCAATGACACTCTTGATGCTCATTATTGGAAGTGTGGATATTTGGTTGGACAGCCTGTAAGCAATGAACTCGGATGTGAGTTGTCTGTGTTGTTGGTACACAAGCTTGCCATCCGCATTCCTGTGCCGGCACATGTGAGTTGGTAGACAACTCACTATGCGCCAAGTGGGACCTCCTTTCCATGGCCTTGCATGCACAATCCATGGACATGTTGGCACTTCACATTTGACCGTGTAACGCACATTCACGTCCGAGTTGGCCACTTTATGTGGACGATAATGTGTAACCGAGTAGTTGTCGAGCCACATCTTCAATTCTAAGAAGGATTGAAACTCACAACCGGGATATATCCCGTTCTTGTCATCTTCCAAATCACGGTGAGAACTTGGCCTAGCTCCAAGAGATATGCATTTGCCACCATCCACAACGGCTTCATCCGCGAGACTAAGATCCTTGAACAATGGAGTCTTGTGATCCCACCCGAATACCTTCTTGAATGCTTCGGCCTCCTTCGGTGTGAACCCCTCCTCATCAACTTCTTCATCGGGACCATCGTCATCCGAGTCCGATGCATATGCACGGGAAAAAGGGATGGATTGGTCCATTGTATCTTGCACATGATATTGGTTGAGATCACCCACATTGTTATCATGGAGGTCAACTTCGTTGTCATCCTCCTCGTACTCATCATTCTCCTCTTCAAAACCTTCATTTTGGTTGTTTGGAGTCGGGCTCAATGTTGGCCAATCTTGTTGCGTGAATTGAGGTTCACTCATTTGATCTTGGTTCATGGGAGGGGGAGTGCTAGCAACCAACGGGGAGGGGTTCCGGTTCAAGTCTAAATTCAAAGTAGACTGAACCTTCTTGGAGGCAAATAACTCAAGAGCCTTGTCTAGAGATTCGGCAACCGTCTCCTTGTATGCAACCCAACGTTGCTCCGAGTTCACACGCATTGTCTTCCAATGGATGTGCATTCCAAAACCAACATTATGCCTTCCCTCGAACTCAACAATGTCACTTGGGTCCATCCAATTCAAATCTTTCCTCACTTGTTCCAAAAGCTCCGCATAGCTAGGACTACTCTCAAACACCATGTCAAGCTCATTCGGGTCCGTCTCAACATTGCCTTTCAAAAAGGCCTCTTTATCCACATGATGAACATAAACACATGTTCTCCCCATCCCTACAATAATCAAAAACACACATATATCAAGTAAATACTTAAGAAAAATATTTGCACACATATGCCCTAACATATATATGAATTAATAACCCTAACCCCCACATAACAACCATAACCATAGCATAACCCTAACACCAACATCAAACACACATAACCCTAACACCAACATCAAACACACATAACCCTAACCCTAGCATACTATGGAAGCCTAACCAACCCAAGTTAGCAAAGAAACATAACATCATTCAACACAAATTTGCAAATCCAAGTCAAAACTAGGGTTTTCCCAAAGTAGCAAGATTTGAGAAAATGTGACAATTCCTATGGATGAAAACGAGGGGATCGGAGGAGATTACCTTAAGGGAGGGGTTGGCTTCGAAATCCATGATCAAATACTCCGGATTTCCAAGATTTGAGAAGGATTTGAGAGGGGGGAGAGGGGAAGAGAGGAGGGCCACAAGTCTAAGGGTTTGGGTGGGGTGGGGTGTGTGGGGTGGGGGTGGGAGGGGAGAAAGGGTGGGGCCAGCCCAAGTGGAACACAGACTGTGCAGCGCCCAAGAGCTAGGCGCTGCACATTACAGGTGTGGCGCCTAAGTCTTAGGCGCTGCAGTGCTGTCTGTGGGGCCGCAACTGGACCAGGGCTGCCACACTGGCAGGATGTGCGACGCCTAAGGCAAGGGCATTGCACAGTAGGGTGCGGCGCCCAGCTATCGGGCGCCACACCAAAGGGTCAGCAGAATTAAATTTTTTTGTGACCAGGTCAGTTTGTGATTTGATTTCTGCCTCAGGTCAAATATGTCATTTCTGCCTGTTGAAATACATGATGTAGAAACGTGGATAGGTAGTCGTGCTTACTGAGCCAGGTGTATGTGAACTTTTTCTCATATTACAAAACACGAGTATGTTTGCTAGTTTATTTAAATTAAAATCATTTTAATTTGGCAGTATATCAAATATCAAAAGACACAGACTTAATAGCAAACATTCTTAGTTTTTTTAAAAGAAGTTTAAATATATTACTCCCTCTGACTAAGTTTGTTAGGCCTTGATACATACATTTTGATTCACTATTTCGTATTATAATTTATCCTATTTCAATGATATATTTCACATTATGATGCAATTCTAATGTATTTTTTCTCTTAAAAGGCAAAATAAACATAGAGAGGAAAATTGCCGGATAGCTGGAAATCCGGACCTAATTTAGAACAGAAGTAAGAACAATTTTCCAGAGTTCCAAAAATGCCGGAGGTTTTATTGAATTATTTTCAGTAAATATGAAGACTCAAGACCAAAGATGGGCTAAGAGGGGAGCCACCAGGGCCCGACTTGGCCTGGCCACATGGGCCACCCCTTGGTCATGTGGCGCGGTTGTGTGGATGTCTGGTGGCTCCCCTCCTGACCCCCTTTTGGCCATAAGATCTCATTAACCCTAGAAAAGTTCTACGAAATTCTCGAGACTTTTCGCCGTCGTCTGCGAAACTGAACTGAGGCGGAACACATTTTCTCTCCGACGAAGCGATTCAACTAGAAAAATTCTCTCTAGGAGGGGTAATCGAAGTTATCGTCATCACCAACACTCCATTCATCATTAGGATCATCATTTCCATCAACATCTTCACCATTACCATCTCATTTCCAATCCTAGTTCATCCATCTCTTCAATATTAGTATCAAACCTCAGATTGATTCTTGGCAGTACTTTCATGTGTTGATTACACCTTTTAGTTGATGCTGAGGAGATTTATTGGTGGAGTATTGTTATTACAGTTTGTTGGTCACTTGTTTATACCCACTGATCATGATCCATATATATAATTTCTTGTGAGTGGATTCATTAGTTCCCGAGGACATGAGATAAGTCTATTGCTAGTAATAATGTGAAGTTGAATAATGTTTAATTCTTTGATGTTATGTTGTGTTGTTCAACCTCTAATGGTGTTATGTGAACGTCGACTACATGCCACTTCACCATTTTTGGGCCTAGAGTAAGCCACTGTGGAATTAGTTAGTAGATGACGGGTTGCAGGAGTGATGGAAACAAAACAAGATTATGAATTATTTCGTGAGTTGTTTTGGATCATATTATTTAATGCTATGGTTAGATTTATTTTTAATTACTTCTCTTGTATTTGCGGATGCTTGCATGGAGAGTATGAACATAAATAGGTATTTGGTCAAGTAAGAACAGTAACTTAATGGAACTTGGTGAAAATAACTCCACAAAATTCCCATGTATCCTCAAGAGTGTCTTAGCTACTATAAGAAACACTACCGGCTTGTCCTTATCATACATAAGAAATGGGCCACTTTCTGTACTCTATTATTTTTGTTACTATTTACCTTATGTAAATCATCCTGCTATCAAACTCACTCCTCGGGAGTGAAAACTCTTGATCTTCTTTTATTGGATATATCCGACGATGGTGGTGTATGTGTGTTGAGTGTTGTTCCCTTCCCGGAGGCTTCGCTTTTGGAGAATCTTTAATTAATCATAGTCAATGTCTTGTCAAGGGTAGTGTTAGGTGTTGTAGCTCGTTTTTGTGTGCCGTTGATTTGGCTCGACAGGACATTTTATGGTCATGTGCTTTGTTTTTTCTTATCTTTGTCATTATTATTTGTGGTTGTGTGCATGCTCGATGGCTAGACTTGTTCTCAATATTGTGTTGTTGCAGAGGGCGGTGTAATTGACATCTGCTCGATACTAATATATCACCCTTTATCAGGAAAAAAATATGCAGCCGAGATGTTAGATTATCAAAGTGGTGTCCAAAATTATTTCGTATACACAAAAAAGATTCAGAAATTCACCCATACCATATTAGATCAGTTTGTAATTGTATACATAATAGCCCTAATCACAATACAATATGCGCATTAATATGCAACTCCACTAAGGCGCATATGCAACCTTAATAGAGTTTTTACTTAGGAAGCAGCTCCACTAAGGCGCATATGCTGTTGGAATATTAGGCAAGTTCATGAAGAATTCCAGTAAATAATTCATGACTAGAAGAGATACTAGCATGCAATAATCTAGCAAACTAGAAGAACAGCAAGACATGCATAACAGCAGCAAACACGTAACAATAGTTGTAGAAACAGACATGAACAGAGGATGTTGGACGTACTGATCGTTAGCTATTATGGGTGCGACAGTGTTGATGACGATGTTGGCGACGATCTGCTGCTGACGGCGATGAATACGACGATGAGTAGCACCGCCCGACTTGGACGGAAGACGACCCGTGATGACGAATTTGAGCAGTCGCGCACAGCGCTTCCCAAAAACCTAATTCGTCCTCTCCCAGTGCAGGATCGCAAAGACGAACGGTTTCGGAGACCTGCTCTCCCACGCGCCGATGCACGCCGGCGTTTGGGATGGAGTAGACTACGATGGCGGCGCAAGTTGTGAGATGAGGCAAAACCCTAGGTGTTTTTCGGTGTATCTATGGCCGCAGCCGTTAGCTGTATATATATTAGGACCAGAGGCGGTATTGTGTCGCGACCACAATCCCAAACCTACTCGGTTTCTAATTCGTATACTTACCGGACAAGAAATCAAAAACTTGTCTGCCAAGACATAAAAATAAAACGACAAAAGGAAGCTGCGCTCCTGCAAGGAGATGAACCGGATTTCGGCGGACCATTCACGCGCATGTCGCATGTACGAGCCGCCTCGCCCCGCCCCGCCCCGCCCTGGCCAGGCCAGGCCAGGCGAGGCGAGCGAGCGCGCGCGTGTGGTTTTCCCTTTCTCTTCTCACACACCACTTAGAGTGGTGGAGAGAACCCACTATATAACGAGGTCCAACTCTTCTTCAACTTCCAAGGTGGGACTAAACTTAGCACCACCACTTGTCATTTTGCACATGGGCTTTGAGATTTTAGAAATTGCTATGGGCCTAGCCCATTAATTCTAACAATCCCCCACCAGATCTCAAATACCCATTTAGAGATTTGCCTTCTCTCACCACTTGTTTAATATACCAGTGTTTCAGCAGAGACTGTTAAGTTGAACTTCTGCCTAGAACTTTAAGCTACATCCATTCACAACTTGACAATGGACTATGCCTTGAATTGCTAGTTTTGTGTGAACAGGTTTCACTCAAAGTCTTAACCAGTACCTGACCGCCAATAGGCTACCCCGCGGTTTGGAGCTTATACGTCATACTCCCTGGTCTCTTCGTGAGTTTACTAGAGATCACCCAAATCTCATAGACTGCGACGTTTACAGTCAGAACTCATATAGGTGTGTTCTTTCAAGACTGCTCTGTAGGACAGCATCTTTGCTAATTATAGCCAATAGAACCACATTAAGGCATGCTGCCGACCTGCCTTATAGATCTGAGCCTTACAGCTCTGAGAGTTTTGCATCTTCACTTGGAGACGATCATAAGTTATTACTCTCCTCAGTTAACCAATAGCTTGTTCTTCCCAGATCCTAATTCACGGGATCTCCGATCACAAAGGTTGGGTTACTACTATGGTGTAACATCTATGGGTCTCATACCCATCTCCCTCGATGCAATATCTATCACATTTCGTGATAGTCCCTTTGTAAAGGGATCTGCCAGGTTTTTGTCTGTTTGTATATACGTAACAGTTATTACTCCGGAGTTTCTCAACTTCCTGACAGACTTCAAACGTCTTTTCACGTGTCTTGATGACTTTGCATTATCTTTAGAATTGTTCACTTTAGCGATAACCGTTTGGTTATCACAATTCATAAGAATAGCCGGTATAGGTTTTTCAACAACCGGCAAGTCCATCAAGAGCTCACGCAGCCATTCTGCCTCAACAGTAGCTGTGTCCAAAGCAGTTAATTCTGCTTCCATAGTTGACCTCGTCAATATGGTTTGCTTGCAAGACCTCCATGACACTGCGCCACCACCATGAGTAAATACATACCCACTTGTTGCGTAAAGTACATCAACATCGGAGATCCAATTTGAATCACTATATCCTTCTAGCACAGCAGGATGCCCTGAATAAGTAATTCCGTAACTCATAGTACCTCTCAGATAGCGCAAGACCCTTTCTAGTGCATGCCAATGATCATCACCCGGGTTGGACATGAACCTACTCAGTTTGCTCATAGCAAAAGAGATATCTGGTCTTGTAGCGCTAGCTAAGTACATGAGTGAACCGACAATTTGAGAGTATCTTAATTGATCTCTCGTTTCTTTCTTGTTCTTTCTGAGTGTCACGCTGGGATCATAAGGTGTTGGAGAAGGCTTGCTATCCATAAAACCTAATCGGTTCAAGACCTTCTCAACATAGTGAGATTGAGTTAATGTAATCCCACTCTCATCCTTAATAAGTTTGATGTTTAGAATTACATCGGCTTCTCCCAGATCTTTCATGTCAAAACTTTTTGATAGAAAAGACTTGACCTCATTAATTGCATTAATGTTTGTACCAAAGATCAGTATGTCGTCCACATACAAACATAATATGACCCTATTGCCCCCACCATGGCGATAGTAAACACACCTATCAGCCTCGTTAATGACAAATCATGCAGAAGTCAAAGTTCTTTCAAACTTCTCATGCCATTGCTTAGGTGCCTGTTTCAGACCATACAAAGATTTTAACAACTTGCACACCTTTCTTTCTTCACCCTTTACCACAAACCCGTCAGGCTGATCCATATAGATCTCCTCTTCCAAATCTCCATTGAGAAAAGTTGTCTTTACATCCATTTGATGAATGATAAGACCATAAGAGGCAGCCAAGGAAAGTAACACTCGAATGGTGGTCATTCTAGCAACGGGTGAATAGGTGTCAAAGTAATCTTCGCCTTCTTTCTGAGTGTAGCCCTTGGCCACCAGCCGCGCCTTGTACTTATCAATACTACCATCAGGCTTTAGCTTCTTTTTGAACACCCACTTACAGCCCACAGGTTTACAACCATATGGTCTATCAGTTAGTTCCCAAGTTCCATTAGAAAGAATTGAGTCCATCTCATTATGAACAGCTTCTTTCCAATCATCTACATCCGGAGATGCATATGCTTCTGCAATCATCTTGGGTGTGTCGTCCACAAGGTATACAATGAAATCATCACCAAAGGATTTTGCAATCCTTTGTCTCTTGTTCCTTCTAGGAACTTCATTGGTATCCTTCTCAAGGACTTCCTCATGTGATTGTTCGAAATATTCATCAGTTGTACTAGATTCAGGAATTATCTCAGAAGAAAATCTAGCAATGCTATGCATATCTTTCATAGGAAATATGTTCTCAAAAAATGTTGCATCACGAGATTCCATTATAGTATCAACATGCATATCAGGTACTTCAGATTTTACCACTAAAAACCTATAAGCAATGCTCCGTTGAGCATACCCTAGAAAGACACAATCCACTGTCTTTGGTCCAAGTTTGCGTTTCTTAGGAATAGGAATATTGACCTTTGCCAAACATCCCCAAGTGCGCAAATAAGAAAGTGATGGTTTTCTCCCAACCCACTCCTCATAAGGGGTTTTCTCTTTATTATTGTTGGGAACTCTATTCAGGACATGACATGAAGTCAATAGAGCCTCCCCCCACCATGCCTTAGATAAACCAGCAGTGTCTAACATGGCATTCACCAAGTCAGTCAATGTGCGGTTTTTCCTCTCGGCCACTCCATTTGATTGAGGTGAATAGGGAGGCGTCCTCTCATGAATAATACCATGTTCCTCACAAAATTCATCAAAAACTTTTGGAAAATACTCTCCACCACGATCGGACCTAAGACGCTTGATCTTTCTCTCTAATTGATTTTCAACTTCAGCTTTATAGATTTTAAAGTAGTCTAATGCTTCATCTTTAGTTTGCAACAAATAAACATAGCAAAATCTAGTCGCATCATCAATCAAAGTCATGAAATATCTCTTTCCATCTTTTGTCAACACACCATTCATCTCACAAAGATCAGAATGTATGAGTTCTAGAGGTGCCAAGTTTCTCTCCTCGGCAGCCTTATGAGGCTTTCGAGGTTGCTTAGATTGCACACAACTATGGCACTTAGAACCTTTGGCAACTATGAAGTTCGGAATTAAACTCATGCTGGATAGCCGAGACATTAAACCAAAATTAATATGACATAAACGAGAGTGCCAAATACTTGCATCATCATTAACACTAGCACAAATTTGGTTTATTGACTTATTGCAAAAATCTAAAAGAGAAAAGCGGAACAAGCCTCCGCACTCATAGCCTTTTCCTATAAATTGTCCAAATCTTGACACGATTACTTTATTGGACTCTAAAACTACCTTAAATTCATCTCGACATAGAAGGGAGCCGCTAACTAGATTTTTGTTCATAGTAGGGACATGCTGCACGTTCCTTAGTTGCACGATCTTTCCCAAAGTAAACTTCAGATCCACCGTGCCAATGCCACGAACAGAAGCATGTGACCCATTCCCCATTAGGACGGAAGAATCCCTTGCGACCTGATAAGAAGTAAACAGGGAGATGTCAGCACACACATGAACGTTAGCACCCGAATCAATCCACCACGAAGATGATTAAAATACTGAAAGCACAATAGGTAAATTACCATACCCATCAGTATTGCTAGCGGTCACCATGTTGATAGTCTTGGAGCTTGTTTTCCCTCTGCGATCTGCACGTTCAGGGCATTCCTTGGAAAAGTGTCCAGGCTTCCCACAGGCGTAGCACTCTAGCTCAGCCTTGTTGAACTTCTTCTTCTTGAAGGTAGTAGTCTTGGTAAGCTTGTTGAAAACAGGTTTGTTCTTCCCTTTGTTCTTGTTCTGTGGGTACCTCTGCACCATGTTAGCAGTAGGCTGAACCTCACTTCCTTTTTCAATGGTATCTTTAGCCCGAGCTTTTTCTTCAACATCAAGAGATGCAATCAGATTTTCAACTGATATCTCCTGTCTCTTATGCTTCAGAGTTGTGGCGAAATTCCTCCATGAAGGAGGCAACTTTGCAATCATGCACCCAGCCACGAATTTGTCGGGTAGAACACATTTAAGGAGTTCAAGTTCCTTCACAATGCACTGTATCTCATGAGCTTGTTCAACCACAGAACGGTTATTCACCATCTTGTAGTCATGAAAACTCTCCATGATGTACAGTTCACTGCCTGCATCTGTTGCACCGAATTTTGCATTCAGTGCATCCCACAGAATTTTTCCGTCGTTTATGTGCATGTACATATCACACAGACGGTCAGCAAGAACACTCAGAATGCATCCCACAAACATAGTATTGGCTTCCTGGAATTTTCTCCGATCTCCCTCTGGAGCATCAACACTAGCGTGGAAAACTTTCAGAGCAGTAAGCCAGAGCGTGGTCTTCACCTGCCACCTCTTAAAGTGCACACCGGTAAACTTATCCGGCCTCAGTGCATCAGCGAATCCAGCCATAGTTAACTCAGGAAATTGCCTAGAATTAGGTTTTTGGATTGTTGGAATATTAGGCAAGTTCATGAAGAATTCCAGTAAATAATTCATGACTAGAAGAGATACTAGCATGCAATAATCTAGCAAACTAGAAGAACAGCAAGACATGCATAACAGCAGCAAACACGTAACAATAGTTGTAGAAACAGACATGAACAAAGGATGTTGGACGTACTGATCGTTAGCTATTATGGGTGCGACAGTGTTGATGACGATGTTGGCGACGATCTGCTGCTGACGGCGATGAATACGACGATGAGTAGTACCGCCCGACTTGGACGGAAGACGACCCGTGATGACGAATTTGAGCAGTCGCGCACAGCGCTTCCCAAAAACCTAATTCGTCCTCTCCCGGTGCAGGATCGCAAAGACGAACGGTTCCGGAGACCTGCTCTCCCACGCGCCGATGCACGCCGGCGTTTGGGGTGGAGTAGACTACGATGGCGGCGCAAGTTATGAGATGAGGCAAAACCCTAGGTGTTTTTCGGTGTATCTATGGCCGCAGCCGTTAGTTGTATATATATTAGGACCAGAGGCGGTATTGTGTCGCGACCACAATCCCAAACCGACTCGGTTTCTAATTCGTATACTTACCGGACAAGAAATCAAAAACTTGTCTGCCAAGACATAAAAATAAAACGACAAAAGGAAGCTGCGCCACCACTTCCAAGGTGGGACTAAACTTAGCACCACCACTTGTCATTTTACACATGGACTTTGAGATTTCAGAAATTGCTATGGGCCTAGCCCATTAATTCTAACATATGCAACCCATCAAGTCCATCGCCTTGTACCCCGTCACCTCCTCCAGATCGTGCCTCAACTGCACGCGGAGGATCTGCCTGGCGAGGAACAGCGCTGATGCAGCCACGGCGGACGGCAGGATCCGTCCAACGAACCCGAAGAACGCCAACATCAGGTTGACCAACCGAAGCACCAGGGACCTCACCAAGAGCTCGTCTTCCCGCTGGAAGAACCTCGTGAAGTGCTCGACGAACGTGTACGCGGTTGGGCCGTCCATGACGCAGCCGAGCTCCATGACGAGCTCCCACTCCATCTCCTCGACCGCGTGCACGGTGGTCCCGAGGAACGCCTCGACGACTTCGGCGTCGAGCCTCCGCCCGCTGGATGATTGCTCGTACTTGGCCCCGAGGGAGACGGCGGCGGCCGCAACGAGTTGGAGCGCCTCGTCGTGCGCCGGCACGGGGCGCACGGACAGGACGCGGTCGAGGTAGACGACGGCGCGGCAGAGCGTGCCCTCCGGGAGGCCGCCGAGGTGGCGGGCGAAGGCGTCCATCCAGAGCACGAGCTCGGCGCGCATGGACGGGCTCATGTGGCCCTGCTGCATCTTGGACATGTAGTCGGCGTCAGGGTGCTCCCTGGGGTCCCTCTCCTTGTCCCGGAGGTCCGCGTCGACGTCGGGCTCGTAGGGATCCACGCAGTTCTGCCCTAGGTTTTTCTTGGCACCCATGACCGAAGAGAAGGGATGAACGGCCGGGACGTCGGCTTGCCGCGGGTCGTACATCGGCCTGAGCAGCATTAGCCACGCAAACAAGGGCTGGGTCGCCGGCGATTGGGGAGATGGCACTCGAGTCGTCGCCGATTGGAACGTGCAGGGAGAGCACCGTACGTGGAAGGAGCAGTGTCTGTCCAGAGCCGACGAAAAGGAAAGCGGGCTTTGGCGATCGCATATGGCGCCATGTATATATTTATCGATGGGATGCTAGTGTTCTGATCGGGTTTCGGAATTCCCGTACCGACTCGGACTTGCATTATTTCTTAATTTGCATGTTGTTACGTGGCGTCAACGTAGTCAGGTACATCAATATAGCGGATGTACATTGTCACATGAAATTAAATCCGTAAATCCGACAGCAAGTCAATCAGCAGCTTATGCGACCCTACAAGTTTCACTTTAGTTCTCCCGACTCCTGTGCGTACATGTAAATCAGCTAGCATCTAATCAAGTAAAACCAAATCTGCAAAGTTTTCATTTCTTTGAAAGAGCAATCCTGGAAGTTCAAGCATTCTCCGCATTAGCAAAAGTACCGACATGGACAGGCTAAGAGCATCTCCACATGCGCAATGCGCGGCGCGCTAAAAAACAGTATACAGCGTTGGATGAGCCAGCTTTTGCGTGCGGCGGTGCGCGGGCTCCAGCAGCCGCTGCAAAATAAAGCGCGCCTGAGCCGCTCCAGCAAACGCGCTATTTTTTTTATTGTTTGTACTACGGTTCGATACACATTTGACTTCGATAGTACAAACGATAGATAGTTCACACATAGCCTCCTCCTACGATACATAGATAGTGCATAGATAGTTCATAGCCTCCTCCTACGATAGATAGATAAAACAAAAAATTACTACTACTTGTCATCCTCCGACTCGGACTCTGCCTCGGTGATGTCCTCCTCCGACGTCTGAATGTAGGCGTCAAGGAACCGCTCGTCGTTGGAGTCCCAGGACGACGCATCTCCTAGCGAGATGTTGAATTAGCGGCCGTCCTCCGCGTTCGCATGTCCTCGCTATAGGCGGCTCGCTCCGCCCTCCTCTCCTCCCTCTCCGCCCTCCTCTCGGCGAAGAACTGTTGCTCGTTGATGACGTCTTGCAGGAAGCGTTGGCGCCACAGCGCCATGGCTTCCTCGTCCATCTCGGCCAGGCTGAGACAATGCTCCCGCCTCCGGTTCTCGCGACGATCCTCGTCGGTGATAAGCCGCGGGGGAGGTGCCAACCCCTGCGCCCGCTCCCGCGTCGCCACGTTCGGGAAGTTCATGTCCCAACGGGACCGCCGGAGGCGCCACGCCGCAGCGTCGTACGCGCGGGCGCTCTGCTGAGCGGTGTCGAAGGTTCCGAGGACGAGGCGCACGTCGCCGGACTGAATCTTGGCGGAGTAGGTGCCGGACGGGCGCACGCGGACGCCGCGTTAGCCAAAAACTCCCCAGCGGCGCGGCGGCATGGTGGCATGGTGGTGGCGTGTCGGCGGCGAGGCGAGAAAGCGGTAGAGGGAGCGAGAAGAGAGCGGCAGAGGGCGCTGCATTTTATAGGTGCGCCGGACGCAGCGCGCCAAATCTAGCGCGACCGCCCGTATTTTCCCGCGCGCACGAAATCATCCCGTGTGCGCTAATATCTCCTTTTACCGTGCGTGCGCGTTTTTTGCAGCCACGGTTGGAGATGCTCTAAAGCACTAAATTACATCACAAAATTTTCACCAAACTGCCAATAGAACTAATGCCAAATTGCTTGCAGAACACATAATTACGACAGTCCCTTGGGACGAAGATTTCAGGGATGTGGCGCATCTGATCTTCAAAAGACTAAATTGGTCATCAGGTGTCATTCCAGCGGAAGAGCTTCGCTCATTTCCAGGCTCTGAGGGTGAAAATAATCTAGTAATAGTACAACCTGCCACCACAACAAGAACACCGTTTATGCAGCGCCATCCCAACAGGCATAAAGCAGACGGAACAAAATATACCGTGCAGACTGACAACCATATAATTAAAATTATAAAGATAAGAAAAGGAAAGATGAAGCACGAGCATAGAGCAACGGCTAGTGATGAGAGCAACTCCTTCGTCAAGCGCGGCGGCGCGGCGCTGGCAGCATGGCCTCCCTGGCCTCGGCTGCAGCATTTTGCATCTTCCCCTGATGTATCGCGCCGTCGCCGCCACTGCACATCATGGGAGAGTCGAGATGACAGGGATGGAAGGGACAGCCGTGCCGCAGAGACCTTGAGACGATGGGTACACGAGGGACAGCCGGCGCCGAAGAGGTCTTAAGCTGGTTTCGCATGACGGCGGCTCAGATCTAGAGAGGGAGAGTCGCGAGAGGGTGTTGTGCAAGTCGAGGGAGAGAAAAAGCTGTTGCCGCAAAGTCATTTTGCGCGGTTAGGTCATGTACCGGGAAATCTAAGGCCATCCACATTTTTCTGAGATTCGTGAGACGGTATGGCCCACCTAGATGTATAGCACTAGTATATTTTTAGTATTTTTATTTTTAATCAAATCAGTGGTAGCTTAATGGACCCCAAAGTATATATACCTTTTGTTCGTTTTTGGAACTTTTTATATATTTGGACTCCTGGCATCAAGAACTTTAAAACTAGACCAATTTTGGATATATTTCAAACACATTAATTTTTGACGTTTCACATTTCATACGTGAAATAAACCCATTTCACTTGAAAAATCTGAACCTAACCTATTTCACTAGAAATACGTAACATTTTTCACATAAATGTATTAAACCCAAATATGAAACTCAAGTGTCAACTTGTGAAACTAATCATTTGGAAGTGTTTAACATTGTCATTTCAAAAGTGTAAAATAAGTTATTTCATAATGTGCAATTGAAATAGATGTGATTTTTATGGAAGAAGCCAGTGAAAAGTATTGAAAGTAAAAACAAATGTGAAACTAAAATCTCAACTTGTGAAATTGAAAATTATGAAATGTGTAAGGATTTACTTCCAAAGAGCGAAATATGCTTTTTCAATATTGTGAAATTAAAATAGGTGTAATTTTTGTGAAAGAAGCTAGTGCAAAGGGAAAATGTAGGTTCCGAAAGTGAGAAAATGTGAAACTGGATGTCAACATGTGAAATTGAAAATTTTAAAATGTGTCAGATTTATTTTAAAAGAATGAAATACGCTTTTTCCATAATGTGAACTGAAATAAATGTGATTTTTGGGAAACAAACCAGTGAAAAGTGAAATGTAGGTTCTGAAAGTAAAAGGCAATATGAAACTGAAATGTCAACTTGTCAAACTGATTATTTCAAAATGTGTAACATTTTTTTAAAGAGTGAAATGCGTTATTTGACAATTGTGGAACTGAAATATATGTGACTTTTGTGAAATGCGGCTTTTAAAAATGACAATAATATTAAACTGAAATCTCAACTTATGAGACTGATTAGTTGGAAATGTGTAACTATTTATTTCAAATGAGCGAAACGTGTTATTTAAAAAATATGAAATTAAAATAGATGCGATTTTTATGAAACAAGCCAGTGAAAAGTGAAATGTGGGTTCTGAAATGAAAATAATATGTAACTAAAATGTTAAGTTAGAAAAATGATTATTTAAAAATGTGTAATAGTTTATTTCAAAGAGAGAAATATTTTATTCCAAAATGTGGAATTGAAATAGATATCATTTTTAGGAAGCAAGCTTATGAAAAGTGAAATGTGGGTTCTGAAAATGAAAACAATATGAAACCGTAATGTCGTCTTACGGAACTGATTATTTTTTAAATGTGTAACTATTTATTTCAGAAGATTGAAATATTTTTTTCCAAAAATGTGACATTGAAATAGATATGATTTATGTGTTATATGTTTCATGAATTTTAAACCTGTTTAAAATGTATCCAAAATCGGTCTTGTTTAAAGGTCTTTGCGACAGGAGTTCAAATATATATAAAGTTTTGGAACCAAATTTTTTGGTTTATGAGATATGAATGATTTAAGTTACTAAAGGTGAAATAAATGGATGGATTAGTTTGAAAGAGAGAAGAGAGAGAATGGCAGCACATGCATGCAAACCCTATACCATCGGACTAAAAGACCTCGCGTAACGTATTGACATGATTGATAGTTGTGTATTCTCAAAGCAAAATGATTAGCTTTTTATATTGCACAGTGTTGCACTAATCTTTAGACAGGACAAGCGGCTAGCGATCTGCCGCTAGGTGCCGGAACCGCTCAATTTTCCACTTCGAAGTCGTTTCGCGTGGTCCACTCATTTTCAAGGAACTGCTCAGTTCGGGAATATGGAAGAATATGCCGTTCCTGGAACCGGTGGGTTCTTGTTCCTGCGACGAACCAAACGCCAGAATGGTCTGTGGGGATGGGTCCGGCCCATTATGTTTCATCCGGTGACAAAAACCAAACACACCCTTACACTTATCAAAATTTGGGACCCATATCACACGTGTAGTAGAATGAATGACAACGGAGGTCGGACTTAATTTTGAGTTCCATCATGTAACTAATTAAATTCCTATAAACATCCCCATAAAGAAAACGGTTTTTGCTCATCCATGATACATGCATCAATCGCATCTAATTACATTGTTTGGATTAGGGTTAAAAAATAACGACATCTGCAAAGGCGCATCGATCGCACACACACAGTTCATCCATGGCCTTGTAGCACGTCATTTACAGATTAGAGATTTTTCGTAGGAAGCAGCTTCTCTAAGGCGCATATGCAACCCATCAAGTCCACCGCCTTGTACCCCGTCACCTCCTCCAGCAGATTGTGGCTCACCGGCACGCCGAGGGTCTGCCTTGCAAGGAACAGCGCCGATGCAGCCATGGCAGACGGCAGGATCCGTCCAACGAACCCGAAAAACCCCAACGTCAGGTTGACCAACCGAAGCGCCAGGGATCTCACCAAGAGCTCGTCCTCCCGCTCGAAGAACCTCGTAAAGTGGTCGACGAAGGTGTACGCGGTCGGGCCGTCCATGGCGCAGCCGAGATCCATGAAGAGCTCCCACTCCATCTCCTCCACCACGTGCACGGTGGTCCCGAGGAACGCCTCGACGACTTGGGCGTCGAGCCTCCGCCCGCTGGAGGACTGCTCGTGCTTGGCGCATAGCCAAGGGAGACGGCGGCGGCGGCCACGAGTTGGAGCGCCTCGTCGTGGGCCGGCACGGGGCGCACGGACAGGACGCGGTCGAGGTAGGCGACGGCGCGGCAGAGCGTGCCCTCTGGGAGGCAGCCGAGGTGGCGGGCGAAGGCGTCCATCCAGAGCACGAGCTCAGCGCGCATGGACGGGCTTATGTGGCCCTGCTGCATCTTGGACATGTAGTCGGCGTCAGGGTGCTCCCTGGGGTTCCTCTCCTCGGCCCGGAGGTCCGCGTCGACGTCGGGCTCGTAGGGATACGTGCACTTGAGCCCCAGGTTTTCTCGTCGGGCGCCCTTGACCCAAGAGACGGGATGAACGGCCGAGACGGCAGCTTTGAAAGAACATGCGGTGCCCCCATGTTTGGTTTTGATAATTGATGACAATCTCTATGGACTAATGATTGTCTTGAGTTATATTTGAAGGATTTGTCC
This sequence comes from Triticum dicoccoides, assembly GCF_002162155.2. NCBI lineage: Eukaryota > Viridiplantae > Streptophyta > Magnoliopsida > Poales > Poaceae > Triticum > Triticum dicoccoides. Next base: position 521,032,572 of record NC_041389.1, read on the forward strand.
ATAGGCTTTTCTTGAAGTCCATGTGTTGGTTTCAGGGAGTTTATGAGTTGACCAAGGTGCTATTAAGGAATTATCCAAAGATTGGTCATGCGAGTGTTGAGCTTATTGCAAGCATGTCTTGAAGAAGAAGGTTGTGTGATCATTCATGTTTACCTTAAATACATCATCCAAATGAAGAGAGTTGCAAAGATTCAAGGTTGATCAAGACTAAGTCAATAGTGAATCAAGTTGATCAACTCACAAAGCGTAGAAGATGTACCGAGAGGGATCAAGTGATCCCATGATATGGTAAGCATTGTCCATTGCACTTTGTGTACTAACCCATGGTCTATATGAGAGTTCTTTGTGGGGTTAGGTACGTATCCATGGTCTTGCATCAAGAGGAAGATATCATACAACCCATGAAAAGGATGACATCAAGTGGTGATCATCATCAAGATTGCCGTGTGCAAGTTCAAGTGGAGTATCACGAAGAGATCAAGTGCTTGAATCTTGCCATCCATTGTGGTGTCAATGGACTTGTGAAGATGAGCCGAAGAGTGGCTCACCCATAGTGGACTATGGGGGAGCAATCATCTAGTCTTCATCGAGCCAACGCAATTAAGAAAGGTGGTCCAACTTGAGGGAGTCAAGATCGTCATCATCTAGCTCAAGTGGACCATGTGCAAGGCAAAGGTTTTCCCTTGATAGGTTTTCTATTTTACCGGTCTTGTGGTGGTAGTTGGGAGATCGAGTTATAGGATCGTTTGCCATACTATAAAGGGGGGCTCTCAAGTTGGTAGCTTGATCGTATCGTTAGTAGAGAGCTCAAACCATTGCATCCTTGCATCATGTTTCTTGGTTCTTGTTTGGTTATCTTTGTGAGTCTTAGAGCTTATGGTCATCTTGATGACAAGCTTGAGTTCATCGAAAACGGAGTTCGCATGCGTCTTCTATGATGTTTTCGGTGTTGGAGGTTTTACCGGTCTTATCCGATGAAGGATTCTCACCATTTTCTTATGGAACTTTTCTCATTTTCTTATTCTTGATATTTCTATCAATATTGTGTTAGCCCATGTCATTAGCTTTCCAACAAACTTGGTTTCGTTGAATTCGGAGTCCGTTTGCAAAAGTTGTGGCTGTTTTGGTAAAGGTGCAGCGGTACTACCGCGACTAGAGCGGATGTAATTTTTTACTATCGCTCCAGAGCGGTACTACCGCGGCTCCTGAGCGGTACTACCGCTCCAGAGCAGTACTACCTTGGCTCCTAAGCGGTAGTACCGCTCTGGACCAAAAACTCTTGTTTTCTCTCTCGTTGGGTTGTTTTGACCGTGCTAAGCGGTAGTACCGCTCCTCCAAGCGGTAGTACCGCTTGTGCACGACCTGAGCACATAACGGTTGGATTTGGGAGGTTCTATAAAAGGGGGTCTTCTTCCCCAATGAACCTAATCCTTTGAGCATGTGTTCTTTCCCCATTGTTGACCTTCTTCGAGCTTGCTAACTCTCAATCCCTCCAATGATTCTTGCTAGTTCTTGAGGGAAAAGAGAGAGGAGATCTAGATCCACGTTTCCACCAATCACTTTCTCCTCTAAGTGAGGGGAACCCCTTGGATCTAGATCTTGGAGTTCTTCGTGTTCTTCTTTCGTTCTTCCTCTCATTTTCCTCCCTAGCATTAGTTTCTTTGGTGGGATTTGGGAGAGAAGGACTTGGGCATTCCGTGTGCCCTTGCCATTGCATTTGGTGCATCGGTTTGAGTTCTCCACGTGATATGTGGAAGTTACAAGTTGAGAAGCTTATTACTCTTGGGTGTTTGGGCACCCTAGACCTTGTTCCTCTTGGGTGCCTTGGTGCCCTAGAAGGTTGGTGGTGTTCGAAGCTTAATCATTGTGGTGTAAAGCTCCGGGCAAGCGTCGGGGTCTCCAATTAGGTTGTGGAGATCGCCCCGAGCAATTTGACGGGTACCGGTGACCGCCCCCAAGGGTTGCCAAAGTGTACGGGTTCGGTGACCGCCCCCAAGGGTCGCCATTTGTACGGGTTCGGTGACCGCCCTCAAGGGTCCCTTAGTGGAATCACGGCATCTTGCATTGTGCGAGGGCGTGAGGAGATTACGGTGGCTCTAGTGGCCTCTTGGGGAGCATTGTGCCTCCACACTGCTCCAAACGGAGATTAGCATCCGCAAGGGTGTGAACTTTGGGATACATCATCGTCTCCGCGTGCCTCGGTTATCTCTTACCCGAGCCCCTTTACTTATGCACTTTACTTTGTGATAGCCATATTGTTCTTTGTCATATATCTTGCTATCACATAGTTGCTTATCTTGCTTAGCATAAGTTGTTGGTGCACATAGGTGAGCCTAGTTGTTGTAGGTTTTGTTCTTGACAAATTAACCGCTAGGTTTATTCCGCATTTGTTCAAGCCTAAACCGTAATTATTTTAAAGCGCCTATTCACCCCCCCCCTCTAGGCGACATCCTCGATCTTTCAATTGGTATCAGAGCCTCGTCTCTCTTTGTTAGGCTTAACCGCCTAGAGAGTAAAGATGTCGACTAGGGGATTAGGATTCTCTGACACTCTTAGTTTTGATGGCACAAATTTTGATGTTTGGGTAATTCGCATGCTTAATCTCTTTAGGGTCATGGACCCAAATTTAGAGCGAATTGTAGATATGGGTTTTTCTCCTCCAAAGGATCCCCAAAGATTATCTTTAGAGGATGAGAAAAACTCTTATCTCAATGATCAAGCTTCTAATGTGCTTTTTGATGCTTTGAGCAATGTAGTTATTTTTCAACTCATGCCGTTCCGGGATGCTCATGAGTTGTGGACAAAGCTTCAAGATAAATATGGTGTGTCCAATATTTGTGGGGATGATTGTTCCCCCTCCACCTCCGGTCGTATAGTATTCTCAACTTCTTCTACTTCACCTACATGTGGTTTGCCACAAGGTAATGATATGGTGAGTAGTGTTGGTCATTGCAATGGTGATAATATGCTTATTGTGGATGATCCTTCATCACTATATTATTGCAATGCTCCTTCTTTGGGCTTTAACACTTCGAGCACTCCAAATGTTTCACATGCTTGTGTTGATAGTCCTTGCATATCATGTAGAAATTGCTTGACTAAATCGCATGATGATATGCTTGCTATGTCTTGTTGCCATGATAAAAATGCATCTATTTCCTCGAATTATTGTGCTAACAATGTAGAGGAAACCGAACACTCCATGGAACAAGATGTGGTGTTTAATGGTGCCTCAAGGGATCCTACATCATCATCTATTGCTTTTTGCCTTATGGCTAAGGCATCAAAGGTATCTCCTACTTTGTACCCCAATATGTCTCTTGATGATGATGTTGATGCTAATGATGATGAGGATAATGATGAAGAGAATGATACTGTTGCCTCCTTAAAAACTAAGGGGGAGATGATTTTTAAAGCTCTTCATAAAAATAAAATTGCTCGTTCCAACTTCATGGAAATTATGTCCATTGCCATTGAGGGCAAGAAATATATTGAGGAGTTGGAATCTCATCTCGATGAGCATGAGGTCACCATTGAGAAAATGGAAGCTCATGGGCGTGATTACACAAATGAGATCGCGGAGCTATCTCAAGCTCTTGAACATGAACAAACCACCTCCGAATCTCTTGAGGAGACTTTTGCTCTAGAATTATCTAGAGTGAGGGAATCTCATGATAGAGCTCTTGAGGTGGCCAACGATTTCAAAACTAAAAATGCTAAGCTTGAAGTTTCTCATGCTAGACTCCTTGAGGATTTTGAGCACCTCAAAAATGGCTCAAGGGTCATCAAGGGTGAGCTAATCAAACTCACCGAGTCTCATGCCCAACTTGAAGCTTCTTATTTAAAAGAGCTTGCCAAGTTGCCTTCTCCTCTTGTTGTTAATGATGATGCTTGTGCTACTAATTCTATTACTTGTGAAGCATCCATTTTGAAGGAGAATGTTGAGCTACGGGCTCAACTTGAGGTGCTATCTAGCAATTATGGGAAATTGGAAGAAAGTCATGAAAAGCTCTCAAGCTCTCATGATGATCTTCTAGTATCCCATAGTGTGCTAAAGATAGCTCATGAGGCCATGATTTCTAAGGTAACATCTAGTGAGCCTCATGTGGATACTAGCACTACTTCTAGTCAAAATAGTATATTGCCATGTGCTAGTCCTTGTAATTCATCTACTCACAATGTTGGTACATCTTGTGATGAATTGCTTTCCTTGCCTTGTTGCTCTAACGATGAAGCTTATACTTCCTCTAGTACTTGTGTTGAGACTAACCATGTAGAGGAAATCAAAGAGCTCAAGGCCCAAGTCACTTCTTTGAAGAAAGACTTGGAAAAGTGTCATGAAGGGAAGGCCACACTCAACAATATCTTGAGTGTGCAAAAATCCCCCAATGACAAAGGTGGACTTGGATTCAACTCCAACAAGAAGAAGAAGTCCAAGTTGAACAAGAAGAAGGGCCAAGAACAAGTCAAGAATTCGGCCAAGATTGTTTGCTTCAAGTGCAAAGTCGAAGGGCATCATGTTAGATCTTGCCCATTGAAGAAGAAGGCCATTAGTGTCAAGCAACAAGGGAAGAGGGCACAAGTTCAATCTCATGCTCAACATCAAGTTGAAGAAAGGCCTGTTCCCAAGAAGACTCAAGTTAATGCTTCTCAAATTGAGAAATCAAGTGAGAAGAAAGTGAAGAGTAGACGTTGCTACTTATGTCGTGAGAAAGGTCACGTCGCTTCTTCATGCACTAGTGGTAACTTATCCAACCCAATTATTATTGATGATATCTATTCTCTTGGTAAGGATAAGGTTGGCAATGTGTTTGCCAAGTTTGTTGGTACTCAAAGTGGTGTCAAGCAAAGAACCATTTGGGTAGCCAAACCTATTGTGACTAACCTCTTAGGACCCAACTTGGTTGGGGACCAACAAGCTCAAACTTGATCAATAGGTGTTGTTGGAGGGCATTGGAGACTTGGCTACATTATGAAGAATTAAGGGGACTTCATCATTCTCTTTGTCTCAAGCCAAGTCAATTGGATTATCAAGTTTCTATCTTATATCCAATGTGCCTCCTTGCAGTAACTTGTACTTAAATTGTTTACCTTGTAAGTTACTTGCCCCCTTGCATGTTTTGGTTTTGTTCCTTGCATGTGTTTGTATATGTTGCGCTTCCAACTTGCTTATCTTGAGCAATCAAGTATGTGTGTGTTGGTTTGCACATCATGTACGTGTGCGTCGTGCGTTGAGCCTTTTTGCTTCCTGTTTGTATCCTAGTTGGCTCATGTGAGAGATCAATGGAACATCCCATTTTGGGGGAGTGATGTGCTTTGTGCACCTCACGATCCTAATTGCGTGTACATGAGTAATACCATCTAGTATTGATATTTCAAGATTATCTAGTCGCTAGGTGGTATATCTCTCATGAGAAATTCAAATTCTAAAAATTCCATTGATTATCTTGTGTTGGATCCTCTTATTGCCTCTTGTTAAGTTCTTACTGGTATCACATTATGGGGGAGTAATATGCTAAGTGCATATTACAAGCCTAGAAAATGTGTACATTTGAGATATTGTCACCTAGAATTGATATTGTAAATTATCTTGTTCCTAGGTGGCATGTTAGCTCTACAAGTTGCAATTTGCTTTTTGTTTGGAGTGAAGATGATGTCGGATATCCTTGCTATCTACCACCAGGAATTATTTCCAAATACTTCTTGTCTTTTGACAATTGGTAATCACTTATGTGTGGTAGAATTTAATTGATCATCTTTACATTGGCTTTTGTTTATTTGCCTTTTTCTCTGGCCAAGGTTTGTGTCAACTCTCGTTGTCTTCCCTACCACTTGTGGATCTTGTTTATTTCTTGTTCTTGTCTAGTGTTTTCTAGATATAGTGAAAGTGGTGATCCCACCTTGTGCATTTTGTATTCAAATGCAAATCCTATATAATGCACAACTCGTGGGGGAGCTATCCTATTTTCTTTAGAACACTCTTCTTGTGATCCTTATCAAGTGTGTTTTGGTGGAAGGCAAGCCATTTCTTTTTGGTACTTTGTGCCATCATGAAACTTTGTTGAGAGCCTGGTTTGTTTGGAACCATCCTCTCTTTGGGAGTTTGACATCTTTAGTTTAGTGTGTATCAATGGATATCTCATTCCTTGATGTATCTTTAATGATATCTTCCAAGTGATGATTTCTCCATTTGGTATCCTTTTCACTTGGCATTTCTTTGTTTTTGGTTTCGGGTTTTGAAAGTCTTGAGCATGCATGTTTACTTCATGTATTTCATTTGGCATGCTTTCTTTCTTTGACTCAATATATAGGGGAAACTCCACCTAGTCTCAATTTGGATGAGATGTGCATGAAATTCATTTTCGTATCTATATGCACATATTTAGGTGGAGTTTGTCCTATGTATTGGTGTTTCTAACTATTTGGTCCCGATGAGTTTGGGTACCGTTTAGTTTGTGTTGTTCTTCTAGAAACATTTGGAGATGCATTGGATGCTCGGCTCACTCACAAGGAAGGTGTTGTCACCATGTGCATATTGGAGTCAAGCTAGGATGATCAATGAACTACTATCTACCTTCAGTTGGTATCTACTACATCCTTCCAATGATATCTCGGTAACAAGTATCTATTCATGCTTTCCCCTCTTGCATTCGACCTTGTGTAGGTTGTATCTTGGCATGATATTCATTTCATATCTTGTGATACTTGTTTCCTTTCTTAAAGCATCCCAACGATGATCTCTGTTGCTAGTTGTGATGCCCTTGATGGATGTGTGTGTGGACTTCATTTATATACAATAAGACCATATCTAGCCAAGTGCTATGATTTCAAGCAAATATCTTATTGGTATATTTATGACTTCCTTGTCGATATCTTGTTCCTTCGTGTTGTAACTATTTTGGGTGTACATCCTTCGTTGATATATATATCATCATGATTTCGTCTACATAGAACCTTATACACTTGAGAGAAATTACATCTCTAGTTGATATCCTTTCTTTCACATCCACCTTGTCTTTCTTATGTTATTTCTTTGGTGGCTCCGTGAAAGCTTGTGCCTTGAGTGTGTGTCCTCTATCGTTGCATCTTGATGCACTCTTGTGTGGTGAAGGTTATTTTCCTCTTGCTTATCTTTACGAGGTTTTTGCCATCTTAACTGGTATCCCTCGTCTTGATGAGCCTCCCCTCGTCTATCTTCACCACGGGTTGTCACAAGCATAGGTTCTCTTTTGCTTATTAGTAAGCTTGTGAACCCTTTTGCCAGTTGTGTGTGGGAATGATAGGCCTTGCACCGTGTGCCTCTTTCTTTCAAGACTATGTTGATGCTTAATGCTCATCCTAATTTTAGTCTTCTCAAGTGCTTCGCCATGACTCACACACATCATTTCGGTTGAGCCTATTCTTAAGTTGCCTCTCTTACATGTTGCTCAACCATGTGTTTGTTGCAAGCGCTAGGCTTTGTTTCCTATAGGCTCACTTGCACTGGATGTAAGTTTCTATTGATTTTGGGGGAGCTATGATCCTATTTTGTGCACTTTGTATTCAAACACAAAAATTCTTATGTGTGCACAAATCATGGGGAGCTTCTCCAGTTTCTTTAGAACACTCCTTCGCTCATATCATTTATTCATTCATGTGGCATGTAGGATCATTGGTCTAGTTGGCTCAATTGATATTCGTTGATTGCTTGCTTCAATTGGTATCTTTTGATTGCTTGATTGCTTGTTTCTCTCTTTCTTATGTCTTTGTGCATATCTTTCTTTTGTGAACTTTGGGCCTAAATATAGTTTGTTTTCCTCCTAGTATTTACCGTCAAACTTGTGTATTGCATTCCACTCTCTTGTTGAGAAATACACAATTTATGGAGGACCACAATTTATATTGGCCTTCTTAGATTTTCGCCCATTTTGGCAATCGATAACAATGGGGGAGAAGTTTCAGAGAGTTTTGTGGAGAAGTTTAGAGAGTTATCTCTTCTTGCTTTGGTTTTGTTCCTTAGCATTTGCATCTCATTTGCATGCACTATTGGTTGTTGCATTGCATGGTGATGCATAATTCCTTATATAAACTCTCTTGAAAGTGATTGTCATCAATTACCAAAATAGGGGAGATTGAAAGAACATGCGGTGCCCCCATGTTTGGTTTTGGTAATTGATGACAATCTCTATGGACTAATGGTTGTCTTGAGTTATATTTGAAGGATTTGTCCATAGGCTTTTCTTGAAGTCCATGTGTTGGTTTCAGGGAGTTTATGAGTTGACCAAGGTGCTATTAAGGAATTATCCAAAGATTGGTCATGCGAGTGTTGAGCTTATTGCAAGCATGTCTTGAAGAAGAAGGTTGTGTGATCATTCATGTTTACCTTAAATACATCATCCAAATGAAGAGAGTTGCAAAGATTCAAGGTTGATCAAGACTAAGTCAATAGTGAATCAAATTGATCAACTCACAAAGCATAGAAGATGTACCGAGAGGGATCAAGTGATCCCATGGTATGGTAAGCATTGTCCATTGCACTTTGTGTACAAACCCATGGTCTATATGAGAGTTCTTTGTGGGGTTAGGTACGTATCCATGGGCTTGCATCAAGAGGAAGATATCATACAACCCATGGAAAGGATGCATCAAGTGGTGATCGTCATCAAGATTGCCGTGTGCAAGTTAAAGTGGAGCATCACAAAGAGATCAAGTGCTTGAATCTTGCCATCCATTGTGGTGTCAATGGACTTGTGAAGATGAGCCGAAGAGTGGCTCACCCATAGTGGACTATGGGGGAGCAATCATCTAGTCTTCATCGAGCCAACGCAATCAAGAAAGGTGGTCCAACTTGAGGGAGTCAAGATCGTCATCATCTAGCTCAAGTGGACCATGTGCAAGGCAAAGGTTTTCCCTTGATAGGTTTTCTATTTTACCGGTCTTGTGGTGATAGTTGGGAGATCGAGTTATAGGATCGTTTGTCGTACTATCAAGGGGGGCTCTCAAGTTGGTAGCTTGATCGTATCGTTAGTAGAGAGCTCAAACCATTGCATCCTTGCATCATGTTTCTTGGTTCTTGTTTGGTTATCTTTGTGAGTCTTACAGCTTATGGTCATCTTGATGACAAGCTTGAGTTCATCGAAAACGGAGTTCGCATGCGTCTTCTATGATGTTTTCGATGTTGGAGGTTTTACCGGTCTTATCCGATGAAGGGTTCTCACCATTTTCTTATGGGACTTTTCTCATTTGCTTATTCTTGATATTTCTATCAATATTGTGTTAGCCCATGTCATTAGCTTTCCAACAAACTTGGTTTCGTTGAATTCGGAGTCCGTTTGCAAAAGTTGTGGCTGTTTTGGTAAAGGCTGCAGCGGTACTACCGCGACTAGAGCGTATGTAATCTTTTACTACCGCTCCAGAGCGGTACTACCGCGGCTCCTGAGCGGTAGTACCGCTCCAGAGCAGTACTACCGTGGCTCCTAAGCGGTAGTACCGCTCCGGACCAAAAACTCGTGTTTTCTCTCTCGTTGGGCTGTTTTGACCGTGCTAAGCGGTAGTACCGCTCCTCCAAGCGGTAGTACCGCTTGTGCACGACCTGAGCACATAACGGTTGGATTCGGGAGGTCCTATAAAAGGGGGTCTTCTTCCCCAATGAACCTAATCCTTTGAGCATGTGTTCTTCCCCCATTGTTGACCTTCTTCGAGCTTGCTAACTCTCAATCCCTCCAATGATTCTTGCTAGTTCTTGAGGGAAAAGAGAGAGGAGATCTAGATCCATGTTTCCACCAATCACTTTCTACTCTAAGTGAGGGGAACCCCTTGGATCTAGATCTTGGAGTTCTTCATGTTCTTCTTTCGTTCTTCCTCTCGTTTTCCTCCCTAGCATTAGTTGCTTTGGTGGGATTTGGGAGAGAAGGACTTGGGCACTCCGTGTGCCCTTGCCATTGCATTTGGTGCATCGGTTTGAGTTCTCCACGTGATACGTGGAAGTTACAAGTTGAGAAGCTTATTACTCTTGGGTGTTTGGGCACCCTAGAGCTTGTTCCTCTTGGGTGCCTTGGTGCCCTAGACGGTTGGTGGTGTTCGGAGCCCAATCATTGTGGTGTAAAGCTCCGGGCAAGCGTCGGGGTCTCCAATTAGGTTGTGGAGATCGCCCCAAGCAATTTGACGGGTACCGGTGACCGCCCCCAAGGGTTGCCAAAGTGTACGGGTTCGATGACCGCCCCCAAGGGTCGCCATTTGTACGGGTTCGGTGACCGCCCTCAAGGGTCCCTTAGTGGAATCACGGCATCTTGCATTGTGCGAGGCGTGAGGAGATTACGGTGGCTCTAGTGGCTTCTTGGGGAGCATTGTGCCTCCACACCGCTCCAAACGGAGATTAGCATCCGCAAGGGTGTTAACTTCGGGATACATCATCGTGTCCGCGTGCCTCGGTTATCTCTTACCCGAGTCCCTTTACTTATGCACTTTACTTTGTGATAGCCATATTGTTCTTTGTCATATATCTTGCTATCACATAGTTGCTTATCTTGCTTAGCATAAGTTGTTGGTGCACATAGGTGAGCCTAGTTGTTGTAGGTTTTGTGCTTGACAAATTAACCGCTAGGTTTATTCCGCATTAGTTCAAGCCTAAACCGTAATTATTTTAAAGCGCCTATTCACCCCCCCCCCCCCTCTAGGCGACATCCTCGATCTTTCAGGCTTGTCGAGGGTCGTTCATCGGCTGGAGCAGCATTGTCCATGCAGCGAGGGCTAGGTCGCCGGCGATTGGGGAGATGGCAGTCGAGTCGTCGCCGATCGGAACGTGCATGAAGGACCGAAGGAGCAGTGTCTGTCAGCAGGCGACGAAAGAGAAGCGGGCTTTGGCGATCGCATTGCGCCATGTATATATAAATGGAATTCGAGTGCTCTGGCCGGGTTTGACACCCATTTAGTTTTGAAATTAAGGTACCGACACAGACTTGCATTATTTCTTAATTTTTGTCCTTATTACTTCGCAGGTTGTTACATGGCATCAACGCGTACTTAGGTACATCAATATAGCGGGTGTTTGTGCAGACATTTTAGCATCTATAGTCGACATAATTGCAGCAAGTCCACATGTCACGCAACTTGGTCTTTCAGTTGTCTTTCTATCTGTCTACTCTACTTCCATACTTCAACAAATACTGAATCAGAGATTCTAACATGATGCAGAGTAAGCAATTCTTTTGTTCTTGGCAAGATAAGCACAATGCATGGAACAACAACTCATCTGAAGGTCACCAATGGCATGGCTGCCAAATTCCTCCTAATTCTGGAACTTTTCGAATAGAAATTATCATATAGTCAACTATCATATAGTCTTCTACAATTGTTAACACTCACGCAATACTTATGGTTATGGAGTTTTAATTGGACACTGAGAAAGATAGGGGCTTATAGTGTTGCCTCCCAACGTATTCACCTTTGAGTGATGTCAACAATAATAGTTCATGCTAACTTACATCCAATTGGATATATATATATCAGGATCTTTCCAACATGAGGTGCTTGTCAAAGGATAAAATGAAAAAGGGAAAGGTGAAGATCACCTTGACTCTTGCATAAAGTAAAAGACATAAAATAAAAGTTAGGCCCTTCGCAGAGGGAAGCAGAGGTTGTCATGCGCTTTTATGGTTGTATGCACAAAATCTTAATGCAAAAGAACGTCACTTTATATTGCCACTTGTATATGGACCTTTATTATGCAGTTCGTTGCTTTTATTGCTTCCATAACAAGATCGTATAAAGCTTATTTTCTTCACACTAATAGATCATACATATTTAGAGAGCAATTTTTATTGCTTGCACCGTTGACAACTTACTTGAAGGATCTTACTCAATCCATAGGTAGGTATGGTGGACTCTCATGGCAAAACTGGGTTTAAGGATATTTGGAAGCACAAGTAGTATCTCTACTTGGTGCAAGGAATTTGGCTAGCATGAGGGGGAAAGGCAAGCTCAACATGTTTGAATGATCCATGACAATATACTTTAACTGAAATGTGAGAAAACATAACCCATTACGTTGTATTCCTTGTCCAACATCAACTCTTTAGCATGTCATACTTAATGAGTGCTTACAATTATAAAAGATGTCTAGGATAGTATATTTATATGTGAAATCTCTCTTCCTTCAATATATTTCATGAATTGTTCAAATGACCAATACAATGCTTGCTAACCTTCAATAAATTTAAAATCTCTACTTCTTAGATGTGAAGTCATTACTCCCCATGGGATAAGCAAATGAGACATATATAATTTCAGATTTATGACATTCAACTCATTCAACCATTTACTCACAGGATATAAGTGAAGCACACGAGTAAATGACAAACTACTCCAACAAGATATAAGTGAAGATCAATGAGTAGCTAAATAATTATGTAACTATGTGAAGACTCCCTCTCATTTAAGAATTTCAGATCTTGGTATTGTATTCAAACAGCAAGCAAAACAAAATAAAATGACATTGCAAGGATAGCACAACTCATGTGAAGAAGCAAAAACTTAGGTTCAACCCATACTAACCGATAGTTGTTGAAGAAGAAAGGTGGGATGCCTAACAGGGCATCCCCAAGCTTAGATGCTTGAGACTTCTTGAAATATTATCTTAGGGTGCCTTGGGCATCCCCAAGCTTGAGCTTTTGTGTCTCCTTAATTCCTCTCATATCATGGTTTCTCTTTTTATCAAAAGCTTCATCCACACCAAACTCAACAAGAACTCGTGAGATAGGTTAGTATAAACCAATGCAAAACCTTATCATTTTCTACTGTAATAAATCACTAAAATTATTATTCAACATTTCATACTAAATGCCTCTGCATATTTAGTACTCTTATCCTCAAATAGAATCATTAAACAAGCAACCATATGCAAACAATGCAAACATAACAGCAATCTTCTAAAACAGTACAGTCTGTAAAGAATGCAAGAATATCAATACTTCCCTAACTCCAAAAATTATGAGAAGAATACTACGCTGTAGAAGATTTATCAGATCTCATTATGCAAAAAGTTTCAACATTATATCATGCTCTTACTTTTCTAGGGAATTTTTGCAACAGCGGTAAACTTTCTGTTTTCAAACAGCAACATGTATACTAGCAAAATAAGCATGGTAAAGGCTATACTTGACATTTTTATGAAAATAAATATGCAAAATATTATTCTAAATAACAGAAAGAAAATACTAACAAAATAAAATGATGCTCCAAGCAAAACACATATCATGTGGTGAATAAAAATATAGCTCCAAGTAAAGTTACCGATGAACGAAGACGAAAGAGGTGATGCCTTCCGGGGCATCCCCAAGCTTAGGATCTTGGTTGTCCTTGAATATTACCTTGGGGTGCCTTGGGAATCCCCAAACTTAGGCTCGTTCCACTAATTATTCCATAGTCCATCAAATCTTTACTCAAAACTTGAAAACTCCACAACACAAAACTCAATAGAAAACTTGTAAACTCCGTTAGTATAAGAAAATAAAACCACCACCTAGGTACTGTAATGAACTCATTCTAAATTCATATTGGTGTAATATCTACTGTATTCAAACTTATATATGGTTCATACCCTCCGATACTACTCATAGATTCATCAAAATAAGCAAACAACACATAGAAAACAGAATCTGTCAAAAACAGAACAGTCTGTAGTAATCTCTATCAAGCGTATACTTCTGGAACTCCAAAAATCTTACCAAATTAGGAAGTCCTAAGCAATTTGTGTACCAATCCAGAGCAAAAAGAATCATATCAGAAGCACGTTTTGTGAATTATCAAAACTAGTTTACTGGGTTGGGTGCAAAAGTTTCTGATTTTCAACAGGATCAACACAACTATCACCGTAAGCTATCCTAAAGGTCTTACTTGGCACTTTATTGAAACAAAAGCTATAAAACATTATTAATACAGTAGCATAATCATGTGGACACACAAAAACAGTGGGGGTAAATATTGGGTTGTCTCCCAACAAGCGCTTTTCTTTAATGCCTTTCTAGCTAGGCATGATGATGACAATGATGCTCACATAAAAGATAAGAATTGAAACATAACGGGAGCATCATGAAGCATATGACTAGAACATTTAAGTCTAACCCACTTCCTATGCCTAGGGATTTTGTGAGCAAACAACTTATGGGAACAATAATCAACTAGCATAGGAAGGTAAAACAAGCATAGCTTCAAGGTTCTAAGCACATAGAAAGCAAACTTGATATTATTGCAATTCCTACAAGCATATGTTCCTCCCTCATAATAATTTTCAGTAGCATCATGAATGACTTCAAAAATATAACCAGCACCTAAAGCATTCTTTTCAAGATCTACGCGCATAGAAAATTTACTACTCTCCACATAAGCAAAATCATTATCATTCGGAATAGTGGGAGTATCATAAGAGACTTGAATACTATAAATTGTTTCCACATTAAAAGAGTAATTTTCAGAAAAATGGTAATCATAATCATGACAAGTTTTATAAATATAATCATCACTAATTTTTATAGCATAAGTTTCATCATAATAATCATCATAAGTAGCAACTTCGTTCTCATCATAATCGATTGAAACCTCTCCCAAGATAGTGGAATCATCACTAAATAAAGTTGATACTCTTCCAGATCCACTTTCATATTCATCACAATAAAAATTCAACATCCTCCAAAATAGTGGCATCACTACTTCCTAAAGTTGACACTCTTCCAAACCCACTTTCATCAATATAATCATAATAGGTAATAGGCATGCTATCATCATAACAACTTTGCATATCAAAACTTGGGATGCTAAAAATATGATCTTCATTAAACGTAGCATCCCCAAGCTTGGGACAAACACTAATTTCAGCAAATATATTCTCAAATATATCATCCTCATCAAACATAGCTTCCCCAAGCTTGGGCCTTTTCATATCATAAGCATAATCACTCTCATCATTAATAGTATGGATAGCACCAATAGTATAACAATTATCATCATCACAATGAGTAGTAGGAGCAACATCATTTGGGAGGGATACCTTTTTACCTTTGTTGCTCCTTCTCTTCTTTTTCTTCTTCACATTATGTGTAGGTTCAACCTTCTTCTTTGAGCTCTTTATTAATGAGATTGGTTGAATAGAAAGCTCCCCCTCGTTACCTGATTCTTCATAAGAAATAATAGGAGGAGATTGGAAAGTCTCTTCCCTTTCATTAGTATTCTCTTCATCTTATATTTGCTTTCTTTTCTTTAGGTAATTGGCAATATAAGGATTTTCAATGCAATTCACCGCACAATACAAATAAATCTTTTCTAGATCAATATCAAGAAAATGCTCAAGATTAAATTCTGGAATATACTAAGTTGCACGTTTCAATTCCTCATAACCCAAAAGAAAACTAAGTTCATTATGTTTTGCAAGGGAAATCAAGTCATCACAATTTTTGGACATGATTCGATCGTGAAACAATTTGCATCGGAGATTTAAATGACCACGTTCATTGCAAAGTTCACAGGTACGGCAAAGGAAATTTAAATTTTCAGCACTCACATTAAGCATTTCTTGCAACCCTTTAGTTTTTAAATACTTATGCCTCTTGCAATATCTATTTTCCCTATTTGGTGTGTACTTGCAAACCCAATCTACTCCACAAAAATCGACATGCTTATAAGAGATATTTTCATCATAACTAGTGCAATCATCATTAGTACTATGGATATTCAAAGAGTTCATACTAACAACAATGCAATCATGCACATCATTCAAAGATTTAGTACTAAGCATTTTAATGCATTCTTCTTTTAGCAATTGAGCACAATTTTCCTTTTCACCATTCTCACGAAAGATATTAAAAAGATGAAGCGTATGAGACAAACTCAAATCCATTTTTTGTAGTTTTCTTTTATAAACTAAACTAGTGATAAAACAAGAAACAAAAAGATTCGATTGTAAGATCTAAAGATATACCTTCAAGCACTCACCTCCCCGGCAACGGCGCCAGAAAAGAGCTTGATGTCTACTACACAACCTTCTTCTTGTAGACGTTGTTGGGCCTCCAAGTGCAGAGGTTTGTAGGACAGTAGCAAATTTCCCTCAAGTGGATGACCTAAGGTTTATCAATCCGTGGGAGGCGTAGGATGAAGATGGTCTCTCTCAAGCAACCCTACAACTAAATAACAAAGAGTCTCTTGTGTCCCCAACACACCCAATACAATGGTAAATTGTATAGGTGCACTAGTTCGGCGAAGAGATGGTGATACAAGTGCAATATGCATAGTAGATATAGGTTTTTGTAATCTAAAAATATAAAAACAGCAAGGTAACTAATGATAAAAGTGAGCGTAAATGGTATTGCAATGGTAGGAAACAAGGCATAGGGTTCATACTTTGACTAGTGCAAGTTCTCTCAACAATAATAACATAATTGGATCATATAACTATCCCTCAACATGCAACAAAGAGTCACTCCAAAGCCACTAATAGTGGAGAACAAACGAAGAGATTATGGTAGGGTATGAAACCACCTCAAAGTTATCCTTTCTGTTCTATCTATTCAAGAGTCCGTAGTAAAATAACATGAAGCTATTCTTTCCGTTCAATCTATCATAGAGTTCATACTAGAATAACACCTTAAGACACAAATCAACCAACACCCTAATGTCACCTAGATACTCCATTGTCACCTCAAGTATCCGTGGGCATGATTATACGATATGCATCACGCAATCTCAGATTCATCTATTCAACCAACACAAAGTACTTCAAAGAGAGCCCCGAAGTTTCTACCAGAGAGTCAAGATGAAAGCGTGTGCCAACCCCTATGCAAAGGTTAATGGGCGGAACCCGCAAGTTGATCACCAAAACATACATCAAGTGGATCATGTGATATCCCATTGTCACCATAGATAAGCACAGCAATACATGCATCAAGTGTTCTCAAATCATTAAAGACTCAATCCGACAAGATAACTTCAAAGGGAAAAGTCAATCCATTACAAGAGAATAGAGGGGGGGGAGAAACATCATAAGATCCAACTACTATAGCAAAGCTCGCGATACATCAAGATCGTGCCATAGAGGGAACACGAGAGAGAGATAAAACACATAGCTACTGGTACATACCCTCAGCCCCGAGGGTGAACTACTCCCTCCTTTTCATGGAGAGCGCCGGGATGATGAAGATGGCCACCAACAAGTGCAATATGGATAGTAGATATAGGTTTTTGTAATCTGAAAATATAAAAACAGCAAGGTAACTAATGATAAAAGTGAGTGTAAACGGTATTGCAATGGTAGGAAACAAGGCATAGGGTTCATACTTTCACTAGTGCAAGTTCTCTCAACAATAATAACATAATTGGATCATATAACTATCCCTCAACATGCAACAAAGAGTCACTCCAAAGCCACTAATAGCGGAGAACAAACGAAGAGATTATGGTAGGGTACGAAACCACCTCAAAGTTATCCTTTCTGTTCTATCTATTCAAGAGTCCGTAGTAAAATAACATGCATCTATTCTTTTCGTTCAATCTATCATAGAGTTCATACTAGAATAACACCTTAAGACACAAATCAACCAACACCCTAATGTCACCTAGATACTCCATTGTCACCTCAAGTATCCGTGGGCATGATTATACGATATGCATCACACAATCTCAGATTCATCTATTAAACCAACACAAAGTACTTCAAAGTACATCAAGTGGATCACGTGATATCCCATTGTCACCACAGATAAGCACGGCAAGACATACATCAAGTGTTCTCAAATCATTAAAGACTCAATCCGACAAGATAACTTCAAAGGGAAAACTCAATCCATTACAAGAGAATAGAGGGGGGAGAAACATCATAAGATCCAACTATAATAACAAAGCTCGCGATACATCAAGATCGTGCCATAGAGAGAACACGAGAGAGAGAGAGAGAGATAAAACACATAGCTACGGGTACATACCCTCAGCCCCGAGGGTGAACTACTCCCTCCTTGTCATGGAGAGCGCCGGGATGATGAAGATGGCCATCGGTGAGGGATCCCCCCTCCGGCAGGGTGCCGGAACGGGCTCCCGAGAGGATTTTGGTGGCTACATAGGCTTGCGGCTGCGGAACTCCCGATGTATTGTGTGCTCCGAAGGTTTCAGGGTATGTGGACTTATATAGGCGAAAGAAGTCGGTCGAGGGAGTCTCGAGGGGCCCACGAGACAGGGGGCGCGCCTAGTAGGGGGGCGCCCCCCACCCTCGTGGCCACCTTGAAACTTCCTTTACTTCAACTCCAAGTCTCCCGGATCACGTTCGTTCCAAAAATCACGCTCCCGGAGGTTTCATTCTGTTTGGACTCCGTTTGATATTCCTTTTCTTTGAAACACTGAAATAGGCAATAAAACATCAATATGGGTTGGGCCTCTGGTTAGTAGGTTAGTCCCAAAAAATGATATAAAAGTGTATAATAAAGCCCGTAATCATTCAAAACAGGTAATAAAATAGCATGAATGCTTCATAAGTTATAGATACGTTGGAGACGTATCAGTAAGTAGTATGAATATTATCGCCCACAACTCTTTGTGTTCTACTCGTGCATAAAACATCTACGCATAGACCTGGCTCGGATGCCACTGATGGGGAACGTAGTAATTTCAAAATTTTCCTATGATCATGCAAGATCTATCTAGGAGATGCATAGCAACAAGAGGGGAGAGTGTGTCCACGTACCCTCATCGACTGAAAGCGGAAGCATTTAGTAACGCGTTGATGTAGTCGAACATCTTCGTGATCCAACCAATCCAAGTACCAAACATATGGCACCTCCACGTTCAACACACATTCAGCTCGTCACGTTCCTCATGCTCTCGATCCAGCTAAGGACGAGGGTGAGTTCCGTCAGCACGATGGCGTGGTGACGGTGATGATGATGTTACTGGTGCAGGGTTTCGCCTAAGCACTACAACGAAATGACCAAGGTGTGTAACTGTGGAGGGGGGCACCGCACACGGCTAAGAGAAGACTTGGTGTGTTCTAGGGTGCCCCTGCCCCATATATAAATGAGGGAGGGGGAGGCTGGCCGGCCCTAGGGGGCGTGCCAAGGAGAGGGAGTCCTACTAGGACTTCCTAGTCCTAGTAGGATTCCTCTACAAGGAAGAGGTGGGGAAGGAAGGAGAGGGAGAGGGAGTAGGAAAGGGGGGCGCCGCCCCGGCGTGGCCTGCCCTTGCGGCCCTCCTCTCTCTCTCCACTAAGGCCCATGAGGGGCCATTAGTTCCCCCGGGGGTTCCGATAACCCCTCCGGCACTGTGTTTTTACCCGAAATCACTCTAAACACTTCCAGTGTCCGAATAACATTTTCCAATATATCAATCTTTATGTCTCGACCATTTCGAGACTCCTTGTCATGTCTGTGATCTCATCTAGGACTCCGAACAAACTTCGGTCATCAAAACGCATAACTCATAATACAAATCGTCATCGAACGTTAAGCGTGTGGACCCTATGGGTTCAAGAACTATGTAGACATGACCGAGACACATCTCCGGTCAATAACCAATAGCAGACCCTAGATGCTCATATTGGCTCCTACATATTCTACGAAGATCTTTATCGGTCAAACCGCATAACAACATACGTTGTTCCCTTTGTCATCGGTATGTTACTTGTCCGAGATTCGATCGTCGGTATCATCATACCTAGTTTAATATCGTTACCGGCAAGTCTCTTTACTCGTTCTGTAATACTTCATCCCGCAACTAACTCATTAGTCACATTGCTTGCAAGGCTTATAGTGATGAGCATTACCGAGAGGGCCCAGATAAACCTCTCCGATACACGGAGTGACAAATCCTAATCTCGATCTATGCCAACCCAACAAACAACTTCAGAGACACCTGTAGAGCATATTTATAATCACCCTTTTACGTTGTGATATTTGATAGCACACAAGGTGTTCCTCCGGTATTTGGGAGTTGCATAATCTCATAGTCTAAGGAACATGTATAAGTCATGAAGAAAGCAGTAATGGTCAATGGCCGTCAGAAGAGTTTATGGTCAATGCAGGCATTAAGGATGAATTTGACGCATATGTGCGTAATGCCGATCTTGAGGACTTCATGCAAGATAAGTGTCCTCAGTACTACCAATTGACTGACTCATTTGTGAGAAGATTTAAAATATACATCTTCACGTAATTCTCAGAATGTCCTATTTGATATTTATGATCAATCTTATACCATGGACCTAGAATATTTCACAACTGCTTGCAAACTCCCACAGTGGGGCAATGTTAATGAACCCCACAAATCTGAATATAAAGACTTTCTTGCTAGTATCATTGTGGTAGAATCTAGGGATATAGCACAAGCTACCATAGGGAGCATTCATTTTCCTGCTATACATTATTTTGCTCTCTTCATTGGTAGATGCATTAATGGTAAAGATGAACATGTCACATGTGTGTCCCTGATATTTGTGTTCTTAAAAGTGTTGTATTAGGTAATAAAGATTACAACTTGGGGGCAATAGTTGCACGTAGGTTGCATAATAATGGTATATATGGAGATTTATTTGGAGGAATTTATGCGACCCGTGTTGCTAATTATCTTGGTATATCTCCACGCAAGGGTGATATAGAGTTGCCTACCGCTTATTTAGATTTTGACGCTATGGTCAGGCACCGTTTTCTTGTGAGGAATGAACAATTCCTCCAGTATCGGCTAATCTTTGACAGACGTCGCGCTGTCCATGTTACTCTCCCTGCTCCTTCCCTTTTTGATTACCAGGCAAAACGAAGATATGTTGTCACCAGGGAGGAGGCAGCCGAACACGAGAGGAGAGCGGAGGCACCTCCAATATGCCACAACTCAGGAGGCATTGGCTGCTGCATCTCAGTACGACCCCAGTTATAACTTTGGATATCAGCCAGGCTATCCTTGGCATTAGACCAACTTAGGCCAAAAGCCTAAGCTTGGGGGAGTACGTATTTCTCACCAACTTTACATTCATGTTCACACACTATTCTAGTTGTCGGTGCTCATATTATTTCATTGTATTATCCATGCTAATTTAATTTATTTTTCTAGCTTTCTTCTTGTGTGTTTGATAAACCTTAAGAAAAACCAAAAAAAATAGTTAGTTTAATTTCCATGCTTGTAGTAGCAATTAAAATGAAAACCCAAAAAGATTTTTTGTTCTTCTTTTACTTGTTGGGAGCTTTCCCATGTAAACAGTTTTATTCCTTTTCTTTCTTCTGGGGGTCAAGAGTAGAAGACCATAATGAAATTGCTTAGTGGCTCTCATGTGCATGATTGTTGATTTAGTTTAGAGCCCATATTACCTTGTCTTCTCCCTTGAATTGAATTCTTGCAGATTCCAGCTTAGTCCAATGCACGTGCACTATTATTATTATACACACCGTTTGGTCATGCAAGTGAAAGGCAATAATGACGATATATGATGGACTGATTGAGATGAGAGAAGCTGGTATGAACTTGACCTCTTTCGTTTTTGTAAATATGATGAGTTCATCATTCCTGATTCAGCCTATTATGAGTAAACATGTTCGCAATGACATTTAGAGATTATAGTTGCTTATGCCATGCTTAATTAGCTAGGAGCTTATAATGGTTTGCCTTGTGTGCCAACATGCTATTAAAATGGTTGTGATGTGGTATGATAGGCTGGTATCCTCCTTTGAATGATTTGAGTGACTTGACTTGGCACATGTTCACGCATGTAGTTGAAATAAAATCAACATAGCCTTCACGATATTTATGTTCATGGTGGATTATATCCTACTCATGCTTGCACTCAGTGTTGATTAATTTTAATGCATGTTCATGACTGCTGTCGCTCTCTCAGTTGGTCGTTTCCCAGTCTTTTGCTAGCCTTCACCTGTACTAAGCGGGAATACTGCTTGTGCATCCAAACTCCATGAACCCCAAAGTTATTCCATATGAGTCCACCATACCTTCCTATAAGCGGTATCTGAAGGAAATATGCCCTAGAGGCATTAATAAAGTTATTATTTATTTCCTTTTTCATGATAAATGTTTATTATTCATGCTAGAATTGTATTAACCGGAAACATAATACATGTGTGAATACACAGACAAACATAGTGTCACTAGTATGCCTCTATTTGACTAGCTCGTTGAATCAAAGATGGTTAAGTTTCCTAGCCATAGACATGAGTTGTCATTTGATTAATGGGATCACATCATTAGAGAATGATGTGATTGACTTGACCCATTCCGTTAGCTTAGCACTTGATCATTTAGTATGCTGCTATTGCTTTCTTCATGACTTATACATGTTCCTATGACTATGAGATTATGCAACTCCCGTTTACCGGAGGAACACTTTGTGTGCTACCAAACGTCACAACGTAATTAGGTGATTATAAAGGTGCTCTACAGGTGTCTCCGAAGGTACTTGTTGAGTTGGCGTATTTCGATATTAGGATTTGTCACTTCGATTGTCAGAGAGGTATCTCTGGGCCCTCTCGGTAATGCATATCACTATAAGCCTTGCAAGCAATATGAGTAATGAGTTAGTTGCGGGATGATGCATTATGAAACGAGTAAAGAGTCTTGCCGGTAACAAGATTGAACTAGGTATTGAGATACCGACGATCAAATCTCAGGCAAGTAACATACCGATGACAAAGGGAACAACGTATGTTGTTATGCGGTTTGACCGATAAAGATCTTCGTAAAATATGTAGGAGCCAATATGAGCATCCAGGTTCCGCTATTGGTTATTGACCGGAGACGTGTCTCGGTCATGTCTACATAGTTCTCGAACCCGTAGGGTCCGCACGCTTAATGTTTGGTGACGATTTATATTTTGAGTTATGGGTTTTGATGTACCAAAGGCAGTTCAGAGTCCCGGATGAGATCGGGGACATGACGAGGAGTCTCGAAATGGTCGAGACATAAAGATTGATATATTGGACGACTATATTCGGACATCGGAAAGATTCCGAGTGATTCGGGTATTTATCGGAGTACCGGAGAGTTACGGGAATTCGCCGGGGAGTATATGGGCCTTATTTAGCTTTAGGGGAAAGAGAGAGTGGAGGTTGCTCGCCCCCCCCCCCTCCCCAAGGCCTAGTCCGAATTGGACTAGGGGGAGGGGCTGCACCCCCTCCTTCCTTCTCTTCTCTTTTCCCTTTCCTTGACTCCTACTCCTACTACTTGGAAGGGGGGGAATCCTACTCCCGGTGGGAGTAGGACTCCTCAAGGGCGTGCCATAGGAGGGTCGGCCCTCCCTCATCCTCCACTCCTTTATATACGAGGGCAGGCGGCACCTCTAGACATAGAAGTTGATCCATTGATCTCTCCCAGCCGTGTGCGGTGCCCCTGCTACGTCTTGAGCTTGCGTTGGTTTTCCTTGAAGAGGAAAGGGTGATGCAGCAATAGTAGCGTAAGTATTTCCCTCAGTTTTTGAGAACCAAGATATCAATCCAGTAGGAGGCTCCTCAAAAGTCCCACGCACCTACACAAACAAACAAAGAACTCGCAACCAACGCAATAAAGGGGTTGTCAATCCCTTCACGGCCACTTGCGAAAGTGAGATCTAATAGAGATAATATGATGAGATAAATATATTTTTGGTATTTTATAATATAGATTGGAAAAGTAAAGATGCAAATAAAAGTAGATTGAAAGCTTATATGATAAAAGATAGACCCAGGGGCCATAGGTTTCACTAGTGGCTTCTCTCAAGATAGCATAAGTATTACGGTGGGTATCGGTGTCAAAACGGGCGGATCTCGGGTAGGGGGCCCCGAACTGTGCGTCTAGGCGGATGGTAACAGGAGACAAGGGACACGATGTTTTTACCCAGGTTCGGGCCCTCTCAATGGAGGTAAAACCCTACTCCTGCTTGATTAATATTGATGATATGGGTAGTACAAGAGTAGATCTACCACGAGATCAGAGAGGCTAAACCCTAGAAGCTAGCCTATGGTATGATTGTTGTTCGTCCTACGGACTAAAACCCTCCGTTTTATATAGGCACCGAAGAGGGTTAGGGTTACACAGAGTCAGTTACAATGGTAGGAGATCTACATATCCGTATCGTCAAGCTTGCCTTCCACGCCAAGGAAAGTCCCATCCGGACACGGGACGAAGTCTTCAATCTTCTATCTTCATAGTCCAGGAGTCCGGCCAAAGGTGATAGTTCGGCTATCCGGACACCCCCTAATCCGGGACTCCCTCAGTGGGTGAACAAATTACTGTCGAGCAATTGATAGAAAAGCGAATAATTATGAGATTGTCTAGGCATGATCATGTATATAGGCATCAGGTCCGTGACAAGTAGACCGACTCCTGCCTGCATCTACTACTATTACTCCACACATCGACCGCTATCCAGCATGCATCTAGAGTATTAAGTTCATAAGAACAGAGTAACGCATTAAGAAAGATGACATGATGTAGAGGGATAAACTCAAGCAATATGATATAAACCCCATATTTTTATCCTAGATGGCAACAATACAATACGTGCCTTGCAACCCCTGCTGTCACTGGGTAAGGACGCCGCAAGATTGAACCCAAAGCTAAGCACTTCTCCCATGGCAAGAAAGATCAATCTAGTAGGCCAAACCAAACTGATAATTCGAAGAGACTTGCAAAGATAACTCAATCATACATAAAAGAATTCAGAGGAGATTCAAATATTTCTCATAGATAAACTTGATCATAAACCCACAATTCATCATATCTCGACAAACACACCGCAAAAAGAGTTACATCGAATAGATCTCCACAAGAGAGGGGGAGAACATGGTATTGAGATCCAAAAAGAGAGAAGAAGCCATCTAGCTAATAACTATGGACCCGAAGGTCTGTGGTAAACTATTCACAACTCATCGGAGGGGCTATGGTGTTGATGTAGAATCCCTCCATGGTCGATTCCCCCTCCGGTGAAGCGCCGGCGAAGGCTCCAAGATGGGATCTCGCGGATACAGAAGGTTATGGCGGTGGAAACTGTTTTTCGTTGGCTCCCTGGATGTTTTCGGGGTACGTGGGTATATATAGGAGGAAGAAGTAGGTCGGTGGCCGCCCGAGGGGCCCACGAGACAGGGGGCACACCCTGTAGGGGTGGGCGCGCCCTCCACCCTCGTGGCCGCCTCGATCGCTTCTTGACTTGCACTCCAAGTCCTCTACATCATGTTTGTTCCAAAAATCACGCTCCCGAAGGTTTCATTCTATTTAGACTCCGTTTGATATTCCTTTTCTTTGAAATACTGAAATAGGCAAAAAAAACAGCAATACGGGCTGGGCCTCCGGTTAGTAGGTTAGTCCCAAAAATGATATAAATGTGTAAAATAAAGACCATAAACATCCAAAAGGGTAATATAATAGCATGGTACAATCAAAAATTGTAGATACGTTGGAGACGTATCAAGCATCCCCAAGCTTAATTCCTGCTCATCCTCGAGTAGGTAAATGATAAAAACAGAATTTTTGATGTGGAATGCTACCTAGCATAATTCTCAATGTAATTTTCTTTATTGTGGCATGAATGTTCAGATCCAAATGATTCAAAATAAAAGTTCATATTGACAAAAGAAATAGTAACAATTCAAGCATACTAATCAAAGCAATCATGTCTTCTCAAAATAACATGGCTAAAGAAAGTTCATCCCTACAAAATCATATAGTTAGGCTATGCTTCATTTTCGTCACACAAAAATGTTCCCAAATTCTACACCCCCGATGACTAGACAAGCAATTGTTTCATACTTAAATAATCTCAAACTTTTTCAACTTTCACGCAATACATGAGCGTGAGCCATGGATATAGCACTATGGGTGGAATAGAATATGATGATGGGGATTGTGTGGAGAAGACAAAAAAGCAGAAAGTCTCACATTGAAGAGGATAATCAACGGGCTATGGAGATGCCCATCAATTGATGTCAACATGAGGAGTAGGGATTGCCATGCAACATATGCACTAGAGCTATAAATGAATGAAAGCTCAACAAAAGAAAACTAGTGGGTGTGCATCAACTTGCTTGCTCACGAAGACCTAGGGCATTTGAGGAAGCCCATCGTAGGAATATACAAGCCAAGTTCTATAATGAAAAATTCCCACTGGTATATGAAAGTGACAACATATGAGACTCACTATATGAAGAACATGGTGCTACTTTGAAGCACAATATATGAGACTCGCTATATGAAGGACATGGTGCTACTTTGAAGCACAAGTGTGGAAAAGGAGATAGTAACATTGCCCCCTTTTTATTTATTTTCCTTTTTTTCTCTTTTTTCTTTTTTTTTCTTTTTTTCTTTTTTTTCTTTGGCCTTTTTTTCCTTTTTTGGGACAATGCTCTAATAATGATGATCATCACACTTTTATTGATTACAACACATGAATTACAACTCGAAACTAGAACAAGATATGACTATATGAATGCCTCCGGCGGTGTACCGGGATGGTGCAATGAATCAAGAGTGACATGTATGAAAAATTATGTATGGTGGCTTTGCCACAAATACGATGTCAACTACATGATGATGCAATGGCAATATGACAAAAGTAATGTGTGTCATGATGATAAACAGAATGGTGGAAAGTTGCATGGCAATATATCTCGGAATGGCTATGGAAATGCCATAATAGGTAGGTATGGTGGCTGTTTTGAGGAAGATATAAGGAGGCTTATGTGTGATAGAGCGTATCGTATCACGGGGTTTGGATGCACCGGCGAAGTTTGCACCAACTCTCAAGGTGAGAAAGGGCAATGCACGGTACCGAAGAGGCTAGCAATGATGGAAAGGTAAAAGTGTGTATAATCCATGGACTCAACATTAGTCAAAAGAACTCATATACTTATTGCAAAAATTTATAAGTCATCAAACACCAAGCACTACGCGCATGCTCCTAGAGGGAAAGATTGGTAGGAAAAGACCACCGCTCGTCCCCGACCGCCACTCATAAGGATGCACAATCTAGGTACACTTCATGTTTCAAATTTGTTACACAACTTTAACCATACGTGCATGCTATGGAACTTGCTAACTTCAACACAAGCATTCTTTAAATTCATAATCACCCAACTAGCATGACTTTAATATCACTACCTCCATATCTCAAAACAATTATCAAGTATCAAATTGATCATAGCATCCAATTCACTTCCTATGATAGTTTTTATTATACCCAACTTGGATGCCCACCATTCTAGGACCAATTTTATAACCATAGCAAATACCATGCTGTTCTAATAGACTCTCAAAATAATATAAGTGAAGCATGAGAGACTAGCAATTTCTACAAAATTAATCCACCGCCGTGCTCTAAAAGATATAAGTGAAGCACTAGAGCAAAGCCTATCTAGCTCAAAAGATATAAGTGAAGCACATAGAGTATTCTAATAAATTTCAATCATGTGGGCTTCTCCCAAAAGGTGTGTACAGCAAGGATGATTGTGCTAAACTAAAAAGCAAATACTAATATCATACACGACGCTCCAAGCAAAACACATATCATGTGGTGAATAAAAATATAGCTCCAAGTAAAGTTACCAATGAACGAAGATGAAAAAGGGGATGCCTTCCTGGGGCATCCCCAAGCTTAGGCTTTTGGATACTCTTGAATATCTTGGGGTGCCATGGGCATCCCCAAGCTTAGGCTTTTGCCACTCCTTATTCCATAGTCCATCAAATCTTTACCCAAAACTTGAAAACTTCACAACACAAAACTCAACAGGAAATCTCATAAGCTCCGTTAGTGAAAGAAAACAAAACCACCACATAAGGTACTGTAATGAACTCATTCTTTATTTATTTTAGTGTTAAACCTACTGTATTTCAAGTTCTCTGTGGTTCATACCACTTAATACTAGCCATAGATGCATCAAAATAAGCAAATAACAGACGAAAAACAGAATCTGTCAAAAACAGAACAGTCTGTAGCAATCTGTAACTAACGCAAACTTCTGGAACTTTAAAAATCCTACCAAAATAGGAAGTCCTGGACAGTTTGTCTATTGATCATCAGCAAAAAGAATCAGCACAAAAGCACGTTTCTGTGATTTAACAAAACTAAATTCTTGCGTGTAAAGTTTCTGTTTTTCAGCAGAATCAAATCAACTATCATCATAGGTTATCCTATAGGTTCTACTTGGCACAAACACTAATTAAAAGATAGAAACACATCTAAACAGAAGGTAGATGCAAAATTTATTAAATAACAGCAAGGAAAAATATTGGCTTGTCTCCCAACAAGCGCTTTTCTTTAAAGCCTTTTTAGCTAGGCATTGAGATTTCAATGATGCTCACATGAAAGACAAGAATTGAAGCACAAAGAGAGCATCATAAAACATGTGACAAACACACTTAGGCCTTGTTCAGTTGAGGCGGTTTTGGAAGGGGATTGGCAGGGATTCAGGGGGATTAGATCCCCTACAAGCCAAAATCCCCTCCAATCCACTCCAATCCTCTTGAGAGGAGGTTTAAACGAACAAGGCCTTAAGTCTAACATACTTCCTATGCATAGGCATCTTGTAAGCAAACAAATTATCAAGGCAAGCAAAAACTAGCATATGCAAGGATGAACAAAGAGATGGTAGCAATCTCAACATGACGAGAGGTAATTTAGTAACATGAAAATTTCTACAACCATATTTTCCTCTCTCATTATAATTACATGTAGGATCTTAAGCAAATTAAACAAAATAACTATCACATAAAATATTTCCAACACGATCCACATGCATGTGAAGTTGACACTCTTCCAAAATAGTGGGATCTAAAGTTGACACTCTTCCAAACTCACTTTCAAAATTATTGCAAATACTATTATCAATCTCATATTCATCATGGGGCTTAAATAAATTTTCAAGATCATAAGAAGAATCACCCCAATCATGATAATGGCAACAAGTAGTAGACATAGCAAAACTAGCATCCCCAAGCTTAGGGTTTTGCATATTATTAGCACAATTGACATCAAAGAGAATTTCTAGTAAAATCATTGCAACCAAACGAGAAAATGAAAGGGCAAGTGAAAAGAGAGGAAGAGATTGGGAAAGAGAGGGCAAATAAAATGGGAAGGGTAAAGTGGGGGAGAGGAAAACGAGAGGCAAATGGCAAATAATGTAAATGCGAGGGAGATGAGTTTGTGATGGGTACTTGGTATGTCTTGACTTGAGCAAAGACCTCCCCGGCAACGGCGCCAGAAATCCTTCTTGCTACGTCTTGAGCTTGCGTTGGTTTTCCTTGAAGAGGAAAGGGTGATGCAGCAATAGTAGCATAAGTATTTCCCTCAGCTTTTGAGAACCAAGGTATCAATCTAGTAGGAGGCTCCTCAAAAGTCCCACGCACCTACACAAGCAAACAAAAAACTCGCAACCAACACAATAAAGGGGTTGTCAATCCCTTCACGGCCACTTGCGAAAGTGAGATCTAATAGAGATAGTATGATAAGATAAATATATTTTTGGTATTTTATAATATAGATGCAAAAAGTAAAGATGCAAATAAATGTAGATTGGAAGCAAATATGATAAGAGATAGACCCGGGGGCCATAGGTTTCCCTAGTGGCTTCTCTCAAGATAGCATAAGTATTACGGTGGGTGAACAAATTACTGTCGAGCAATTGATAGAAAAGCGAAGAATTATGAGATTATCTAGGCATGATCATGTATATAGGCATCACGTCCGCAACAAGTAGACCGACTCCTGCCTGCATCTACTACTATTACTCCACACATCGACCGACTCCTGCCTGCATCTAGAGTATTAAGTTCACAAAGAACAGAGTAACGCATTAAGCAAGATGACATGATGTAGAGGGATAAACTCATGCAATATGATATAAACCCCATCTTTTTATCCTCGATGGCAACAATACAATACGTGCCTTGCAACCCCTGCTATCACTGGGTAAGGACACCGCAAGATTGAACCCAAAGCTAAGCACTTCTCCCATGGCAAGAAAGATCAATCTAGTAGGCCAAACCAAACTGATAATTCGAAGAGACTTGCAAAGAGAACTCAATCATACATAAAAAGAATTCAGAGGAGATTCAAATATTTCTCATAGATAAACTTGATCAGAAACTCACAATTCATCGGATCTCGACAAACACACCACAAAAAGAGTTTACATCAAATAGATCTCCACAAGAGAGGGGGAGAACATTGTATTGAGATCCAAAAATAGAGAAGAAGCCATCTAGCTAATAACTATGGACCCGAAGGTCTGTGGTAAACTACTCACAACTCATCGGAGGGGCTATGGTGTTGATGTAGAAGCCCTCCATGGTCGATTCCCCCTCCGGCGGAGCGCCGGCGAAGGCTCCAAGATGGGATCTCGCGGATACAGAAGGTTACGGCGGTGGAAATTGTGTTTCGGTGGCTCTCTGGATGTTTTCGGGGTACGTAGGCTTATATAGGAGGAAGAAGTATGTCGGTGGCCGCCCGAGGGGCCCACGAGAAAGGGGCGCGCCCTATAGGGGGGCGCCCTACCCTCTCGTGGCCGCCTCGGCTGCTTCTTGACTTGCACTCCAAGTCCTCTGGATCACGTTTGTTCCAAAAATCACGCTCCCAAAGGTTTCATTCCGTTTGGACTCCATTTGATATTCCTTTTCTTCGAAATACTGAAATAGGCAAAAAAACAGCAATACGGGCTGGGCCTCCGGTTAGTAGGTTAGTCCCAAAAATGATATAAATGTGTAAAATAAAGCCCATAAACATCCAAAAGGGGTAATATAATAGCATGGAACAATAAAAAATTATAGATACGTTGGAGACATATCATAGGTCAATCAAAGTACGGTCCGCACCAGAGTGGTATGGTAATCCTATTCTAGAAGTCATGTTACTAGACCATGATGAACCTACGAACTATCAGGAAGCGATGATGAGCCCAGATTCCGCGAAATGGCTTGAGGCCATGAAATCTAAGATGAGATCCATGTATGAGAACAAAGTGTGAACTTTGATATACTTGCCCGATGATCGGTAAGCCATAGAAAATAAATGGATCTTCAAGAGGAAGATGGACACTGATAGCAATGTTACTATCTACAAAGCTCGACTTGTCACAAAAGGTTTTTCGACAAGTTCAAGGTGTTCACTACAAAGAGATTTTATCAACTGTAGCGATGCTTAATCCCGTCCGAATCATGTTAGCAATTGCCATATTTTATGAAATTTGGCAAATGGATGTCAAAACTGCATTCCTTAAATGGATATTTCTTAAAGAAGAGTTGTATATGATGCAACGAGAAGGTTTTGTCGATTCTAATGGTACTAACAAGGTGTGCAAGCTCCAGCGATCCATTTATGGACTGGTGCAAGCATCTCGGAGTTGGAATATACGCTTTGATGAGTTGATCAAAGCATATAGTTTTATATGGACTTGCGGTGAAGCCTGTATTTACAAGAAAGTGAGTGGGAGCACTACAGCCTTTCTGATAAGTATATGTGAATGACATATTGTTGATCGGAAATTATGTAGAATTTTCTGGAAAGCATAAAGGAGAGTTCGAAAGGAGATTTTCAAAGAAAGACCTCGGTGAACCTGCTTACATATTGGGCATCAAGATCCATAGAGATAGATCAAGATGCTTGATAATATTTTTTCAATGAGTAGATACCTTTACAAGTTTTTTGAAAGAGTTCAAAATGGATTAGTCAAAGAAGGAGTTCTTGCCTGTATTACAAGGTGTAAAGTTGAGTAAGACTGAAAGCCCGACCACGGCAGAAGATAGAAAGAGAATGAAAGTCATTCCCTATGCCTCAGTCATAGGTTCTATAAAGTATGCCATGCTATGTACCAAACCAGTTGTGTGCCTTGCTATGAGTTTGGCAAAGGGGGTATGATAGTGATCCAGGAGAGGATCACTGTATAGTGGTCAAAGTATCCTTAGTTAGCTAAGAGGACTAAGGAAGTATTTCTCGGTTATGGAGGTGATAAAGAATTCGTCGTAAAGAGTTACATCGATGCAAGCTTTTACACCGATCCAGATGACTCTAAGTCTGAATCTGGATACATATTGAAAGTGGGAGCAATTAGCTAGATTAGCTTCATGCAAAGCATTGTAGACATGGAATATTTTCAAAATACATACGGATCTGAATGTGACAGGCCCGTTGACTAAACTTCTCTCATGAGCAAAACATGATCACACCTTAGTACTCTTTGGGTGTTAACCACATAGCAATGTGAACTAGATTAATGACTCTAGCAAACCCTTTGGATGCTGGTCACATGGCGATGTGAACTATGGGTGTTAATCACATACACATGTGAACTATTGGTGTTAAATCACATGGCGATGTGAACTAGATTATTGACTCTAGTGCAAGTGGGAGACTGAAGGAAATATGCCCTAGAGGCAATAATAAAGTTATTATTTATTTCCTTATTTCATGGTAAATGTTTATTATTCATGCTAGAATTGTATTAACCGGAAACTTAGTACATGTGTGAATACATAGACAAAACATAGTGTCCCTAGTATGCCTCTACTTGACTAGCTCGTTAATCAAAGATGGTTATGTTTCCTAACCATAGAAATGTGTTGTCATTTGATGAACGGGATAACATCATTAGGAAAATGATGTGATGAACATGGCCCATCCGTTAGCTTAGCATTATGATCATTACAGTTTCATTGCTACTGCTTTCTTCACGACTTATACATGTTCCTTAGACTATGAGATTATGCAACTCTCGAATACCGGAGGAACACCTTGTGTGCTATCAAACGTCACAACATAAATGGGTGATTATAAAGATGCTCTACAGGTGTCTCCGAAGGTGTTTGTTGGGTTGGCATAGATCGAGATTAGGATTTGTCACTCCGTGTTTTGGAGAGGTATCTCTGGGCCCTCTCGGTAATGCTCGTCACTATAAGCCTTGCAAGCAATGTGACTAATGAGTTAGTTGTGAGATGAAGTATTACAGAACGAGTAAAGAGACTTGTCGGTAACAAGATTGAACTAGGTATATGATGATACCGACGATGAAATATCGGGCAAGTAACATACCGATGACAAAGGAAATAACGTATGTTGTTATGCGGTTTGACCGATAAAGATCTTCGTAGAATATGTAGGAGCCAATATGAGCATCCAGGTTCCGCTATTGGTTATTGATCGGAGATGTGTCTCGATCATGTCTACATAGTTCTCAAACTCGTAGGGCCGCACGCTTAACGTTTGATGACGATTTGTATTATGAGTAGTGTGTTTTGATGACCGAAGTTTGTTCAGATCTCAGATGAGATCACGTATGTGATGAGGAATCTAGAAATGGTCGTGACATAAAGATTGATATATTGGAAGGTTATATTCGGACACCGGAATGGTTCTGAAGTGTTTCAGGTTTTTTCCGGAGTACCGGGAGGTTACCGGACCCCCACCCCCGGGGAGTTAATGGGCCTTAATGGGATTTACGGGAAAGGAGAGAAGGGCCTCAAGGGGTGGCCGTGCGCCCCCCCCCCCTCCCTCATGGGCTGGTCCAAATTGGACCAGGAGGGGGCGGCGCCCCCCTCTCCTTCCTTCTCCCCTCTTCCCCCTTCCTCCTTCTCCTAGTTGGAATAGGAAAGGGGGGGCGAATCCTCCTTGGACCGGGAGTCCAAGTAGGACTCCCCCCTTTTGGCGTGCCCCCTCTAAGGTCGGCCTCCTCCTCCCTCCTTTATATATGGGGGCAGGGGGCACCCTATAGCACACAAGTTTCTCTTAACCGTGTGCGGTGCCCCCATCCAAGTTACACACATCGATCATACCATCATAGTGCTTAGGCGAAGCCCTATGCCGGTAGCATCATCATCACTGTTGCCACGCCGTGGTGCTGACGCAACTCACCCTCTTCCTCAACTGGAGCAAGAGCACGAGGGACGTCATCGAGCTAAATGTGTGCTGAACGAGGGGGTGTCGTATGTTCGGTACTTGGATCGGTTGGATCGCGAAGACGTTCGACTACATCAACCGCATTACTAGACTCTTCTGCTTTCGATCTATGAGGGTACGTGTACACACTCTCCCCTCTCGTTGCTATGCATATCCTAGATAGATCTTGTGTGATCGTAGGACAATTTTGAAATTACTATGTTCCCAATAACGATACCCTACATTTGTGGGTTATCAATCTACTACAATTTCTATTCACCATTAAGAATCTGAGAGATGCTAAGAGCAAGATCGTACCCACTACTATGAGGGTAGGTGAGGAATTGTATCTCGTGCTACACTTGAGTCACCTTCTGTTTTAAGCCAGCTTGCGACACCACCACCTGTTATTCAATCTGATATGCCACAAGTAATTGATATAACTTCTGATGTTGATGATGTGCATGGTGTTGCTTCTGCTGCACCTATTAGAACTATGCCACTTGGTGAATTACTTGATGCTCATATTGCTAAAGCTAAAGATTCTGAAAATGTTGAAAATTATGAATCACCTTTTACACCTAGCACACCTAGCACTCGATTTGACCAATTAGTGCAACCTTATTACTATATGTCCTGAGCAAAATTCATTTTTCTCCTTTGTGTGTTGTTGTGTTGTACTACAACATCATCATCTAAAACTTTGAAGATAAGTGAGAACATGTGCATATCTGTAACAGATAGTTTTAGCATCATCATCAAAAAATATTTCTTTGTACTTTAGCAAGTTCATATGAATTCTTGCTTTGGACTGTAGCAAGTGAGACTCTGTAATACACACTCACACAATATTTAATACTAAGAAAATATGTCTTACTTTTTATCATTCTAAAGACAGTTATTATCCAACCATATGACTTTTCATCTTAGCATAGCCTTGCCTGGATACTCAAGTTCTGATTTTTTTCCTAAATTTTTATTTGGATAGCACGTTATCCCATATTTGACTAAATCATGTTTCTTACTTCCAAGCGGATGTATTATTCGTACTTGGTGTTTCTGAGCCACATGTTCAGGCCTTGTTTGGCACAAGCCCCCCCCCCCCCAAGGGATTGGGGATTGTAGGGAATATGGTGATCCCCTTCCCTCCACCCAATCCCATCACCCCCTCCCCACACACACACACATTCCCTCCCAACCCAATTCCCCACATTCCCTTGCACATAAATGCATTATTTGGCAGGTGGGGATTGTCATTGTATTATTGGATGATCAAAATAAAAATGTGATCTTTGCAGCTCATTATAGCAACATAATTTTGCATGACTTCAATACGTCATCACAGCAACAACAGTTCATCACAACCACGACATAATTTTGTCTCAAAGACAATTGGATAGTAAAAAATGTGATATTTGCGGATCATCACATCAACAACTTAATTTTGCATAACTTGGAATCAATATCTCATCCTAGCAATAACAGTTCATCACACCCATGATAAATTTTGCAAAAATGATAATGCAACACATAGTACTTGTGCAATTGTTCAGGACTAACTATGTTTTTGCAGACCAAGCAAGGTTGAGAATTATTATAGACCAAGAACGAATGAGAATGATGTTGTAATGGAGATGAATTGTTCTTCTGATATCATGATCATCCAGTTTTTAAGTGGCCAAAGGTATCCACTTTGTTTAGTCTTGATTCCTCAGGTGCATGAGAACCCGATGAAACAAAAAAGAGATGCACATTCTTGTTTATACTTGAAACAACAATCAGGAAAACATGTGCATGTAATCTACAAACTACCAAATAATAGCATGACAACATGGAAATCATTTCCTAGGAATTTCAGATTTGGTAATACTGGGAAAATAATATTGCCTTGATTCAGTTTCAGAGATGGGCTGTGATGCTCTGGCTAGCATTCCTCGTGTGAGGTATGTGTAAAGGGAAGTGTTCTCTTCTCTAGATACTACAAAAGAGAGGACCTAACATAGGAAGTCCTGACTGATGGATGGTTTCATACATGTTAGCTATATCTCTAACTTACACAGCAAGCAATGGATATCATAAATTATTATATTTTAGATGATGATTGTGAGTTGAATAATGATACAGGGGATGTTGGTGAGTGGCCACCTGATAAGTCCATTTTGCATCATGTTTCCTACTGTTATTTATAGTGTTTTTATTCAATATAGCACTCTGGGGAGTATTTCTAATGTATTTTCTCTCATAATATGCAATGTTTACACAAAGAGGGAGAATACCGGTAGCTGGAATTCTGGAACTAAAAATGCTATGTCAGATACTATTCTGCACATCTCATGTCGTGACGCACATGTCACTTAACATTACATCATATAACCATCTCATACATAATCCCATTATCATGACAAAGGCT
The DNA here is from genome assembly GCF_002162155.2 of Triticum dicoccoides. Classification (NCBI taxonomy): domain Eukaryota; kingdom Viridiplantae; phylum Streptophyta; class Magnoliopsida; order Poales; family Poaceae; genus Triticum; species Triticum dicoccoides. The sequence goes on from NC_041389.1 coordinate 521,068,817, forward strand.
ATACCACATTATATGCAAACCCCGCAAAACCAAGTTAGACGTCCTCTAATCGGTTTTAGCAAAATTCTATTTACGTGGTTAATCATTTTTATTAATTAAGACTAGCTACCTACGCAAGCACAACAAGGCGATATTCCTGATGCTAGATTAAGTTTCGGGGTGTGTGAAAGAGAGACTTAATTAAAAGTCTCATCCCCCACACTAAACTTTGTCAAGACACGTGACCCCGTAGAAGATAATTCATCTTCAGCACCCTCTTGTCTATGCGAGGATTCACTATTCCCAACTATGATTTAGTCCAAGGAACTGTTAGCAGATCGTCAACAGCCAGAGTCGATCGATTGTCAGAACCTTGTAGCAAAAGTACATCATTCTGCCAATGAACTGAACCGAAGCAACAATCGTGAGAAGCATAGCAAGAACATCAACCCTCACATATCAGATGTGATCTAGATCGCAACCTGCATCTACTCATAAACCTGCTCTGATATCACTGTTGAGAAACGTAGTAGAAAACAAAAAAAATCGCCCTACGAACACCCAAGAACAATATGAAAATGCATAACGGGTTGTGATCAACGATCGTTACTGACTCCGGGAGTGCAGCGGAAGTAGACAAGTCGGTGTAGATCGTACTTGAAGTCCCTCGAACATTGATGATGATCCCATGAACCGCCCACGAATGATCCCCCGAACAGAAGACCGAAAGCACGACCTCTCTACTTGGTTGCAAGCATACGGTCTTCACGATCCGGCAGCGCTTCACCGTCCATAGCTAATCGTCGCCGGTAGAGGGAGAAGATTAGAACCACACATGGCTTCTAATTATGAGAAATAGAGGTGGCTAGTGCTCGCTCTAATTAGTCAACTAAGATCAACTAGAACATGCACTAGATCAACTAGAGGAGGCTCCAAAACTTGTGTCCACATAGGGTGGAAATCATCTAGTATATATAGGATGAGGGAAGAGGGGCTGCTAGCCCCCTTGGGGCGCTGGCTAAGGGAGGGGGAGTAGGACTCCTGCCCTCCAGGTAGGATCCCCCCCTTAGGAAGGGGGGCGCCTCCCTTGTTGGGCCTTTGTGGCCCAACTCCTTCTCCACCTCTTGGCCTTATTTGGCTCGTTGATATTAAATTAAATATATATTTGTTCTAAATATTTTCAGAGCATAATATATAAAATTTAACATCTCTGAAAACATTTTCCACGAAAACCCTTCTGGTGACACCGAAACGCTTCTGGAACGTCTCGGAACTATTCCGGATATTAATGAAACAATTCTATAAATATATTCTCATCACTCTCATCCTACTAACACTTAACAGATCGTGATTACCTTAAGCTTGTGACCCCGTAGGTTCGGTGAGCCTGGAAGTTGTCGTTATGATCACCTTATTACAGATGACGTTTGAGCAACCCCAAAGCCCACCGTTCGGTAGGAAGTGGCCGAGACACTCTCATGGTCTGAGGAACTAAAACACATGCTAACACTCCATGTTATCACAGATGATTTCAGACGATATGATCATATAGTATAACAGACAAGTATTGGGTTGATAATATGATCATTCTTCTAACGACATATCCTCAATGTTGTTTTAGGACTATCGTTACACTTAACGATATCTTAAGATCCGGAAAACGTGATCACCAACAACACTTGAGCTGGTCTTAGAGGCGAGACCGGGAACCTATTGTTTACCGTTTATCATTTCGCACGTGCATATGTGTTTTCCACTGAATCACATATTCCACGATCATAGCAGTTGTAGCATGAAATATAAACTCTTAATTATGAATAACGAAAATATAATAATACAATATTATTGCCTCTAGGGCATATTTTTTCCAACATGATGGATGCAGGAGGAAATTTACGGGTCATCGTTGTTGAGAAGCCCTTAAGTGATCAATAAAGCCGGAGTTCTTAACAAAAAAAATTCCAAACAATAAAAGGAGGAATTAAACCAGAGGGCCAAAATCCTCAATGTCTCACGCCTCTCATTAATTTCCTACCTTATACCGTCCGAAACGCTAAAATTACGAAGTCCTGCCATAACTGCGCCCGATCTATCCCCCCTCTCCTCCTCCTTTCCCCTGTAGCCTCCAAAAATAACTCACGCGTACGAACGCCGCCGCAGCGAAGGCAGGGTGGAAAAATAAACGAAAAAAAGGAAATAAATCCCGTGTTCTCCGATCGGAGGAGGCGACGGGCGACGGGCGACGATGAGGGCGTCGAAGCGGCCGCTCGGCGTGGTGATGGCGTGGGTGCGGCGGCAGCCGCCCAAGGTCAAGGCCTTCCTCGCCGTGGTCACCGGCATGGCCGCGCTTGTCTTCATCCGCTTCATCGTCCACGACCACGACAACCTCTTCGTCGCCGCCGAGGCCGTGCACGCGCTCGGCATCGCCGTGCTCATCTACAAGCTCACCAAGGAGAGGACCTGCGCCGGTTCGTGCCCTCCCCCCTACCCCTCCCCTCCCCTGTCGCTCCCGTTTACGTCCGCGCATCGATCCGTGGGCGCCGCTCGTGATTTTTTTGGGGGCGTTCTGACTGGCCGCGCGATTCGAAAGCGCTTCTCCGGCGCAGTTCGTAAGAGGAAAGAAAATCGGCGGATTGGTGGCTTGTTATGGTCGACATCTAGGTGGTGGCAGCCACCCAGATTGGGTTTTTATTTCGATCTGGTATTTTCTTGCCTGAATTTCGCGTTTGTTAGTGGTAATTTTTCGTACGACTCGATATGTTCACGGGGCTCGAGTGACGCGTAGGCAGCCTGTTGGTTTGGAATCTTGATGTATAAGAGGAAGCTAATTACTGATCTGGTAATGCTATTAGTGCTGCAAGTCGTGCTATGTTGGAAAAGTTGTGATATCCATCATCGCTGTGAGGATACATTTGATTAGAGGTTGAAGAGGTTGTCGTTGTGATATCCATCATCGCTGTGATATCCGTGCTATGATTTGGCTTGGCTATGCACGGAATTAGAGGGAATATGCTCAATGATTCAATGCAGATGCAAGATGGAGAAATTGTCTCCTTTTATCCGATTATATTTTGTTTTAAAGCTTTTAATTTTTCTAGCCTCTTCCGCTTAGAGGCCTTGGTATTGAAATTGTGTTTGCATGATCTTACATGAAACCATGTAGTTTTTTTTTTGAAGGTCTGTATGTTTAGAGTCGAGTTGGCGTTGGTATGCAAACCAACTGCTTTATCCTTTTTATTAGAATCATATGAGGCAATATTGGTGTAGGATTCGACAATTTATTTTGCATCGTACACATTTTCTTTACTTCTATATCTGTGGAGGATAGGACGTGCTGACTGCTGAGTGCATTTTGGCTCCATTTGGGCTCAAATCTGTAGAAAATGAAGCTGCTTTGCAACAATTGTATCCTTGTTAATGTACAAATTATCGGTGATATCTTCAGTCCTCAACTGGCAAATGATATGTGAAATCCTTTTTGCAATGTGAATGAATAACTTAAGATTTGATGGTTGGTATGATTGTGGTAAGCCATCTTGGGATCATCAAAATTTTAGTTTCCACTCCCAACTTAGAAATAGTTTTCCTGTCAAAATTTCCCTAATGCTCTTCAGCCTTGTGTATGCTTTATTTCTGTGCTTTATCTACACGTTTGTGATCATAGATTACATGTTTGTGAGTACGGTATTTGCTTTACTCAGAAAAAAGTTTCTCTTTTCGAACATGTTCACACATGAGATAAGGTAGTAGTGTAAGGCCCTGTTTGGTTCATAAGTCCTAGGTCTTTTTCTAGTCCCAACTAAAAACTCCCTCCCTGTTTGTTTCCAGGGACTAAAAAGTCCCTAGTCCCTCCCTAGAGGTCATTAAATGACCATGTTACCCCTAGTATATAGAAAAATAACAACCAAACAACACCATGGGGCGGCGGGGCAATGGGTGCAGGGAGGGGCATTGTTGGAAAAGTCCCAAAAAAGACTCTCCATGAGAGTTTTCTTCATTTAGTCCCAAAAAGCAACTTTTAGTCCCTAGTAGTCCCTCCTGTTTGGTTAAAAAGTCTCTAAGAGGGACTTCTTCTAGTCCCTACACCAAAAAGTCCCTGGAAACAAACACCCCCTAAAGTATACTTTATTTATGTGCTTTGTCTACACGTTTGTGATCATAGATTACATGTTCGTTAGTACAGTATTTGCTTTACTCAGAAAAAAGTTTCTCTTTTCGAACATGTTCACACATGAGATAAGGTAGTAGTGTAAAGTATACTGCTAGCATTTATAATCACTTTTATGATTTATGTGTTTCTTTTTGGCGTTACTAGCGCTCTCTGTTTTAGTAAGTATCTGATGACTTTTTCTTAAATCTTGCAGGACTATCCCTTAAGACCCAGGATTTAACTGCATTGTTTCTAGCTGTTAGACTATACTGCAGCTTTGTCATGGAATATGACATCCATACAGTGTTAGATACTGCTACACTTGTGGCTACACTTTTTGTTATCTACATGATTCGGTTCAAACTTAGGTCAACTTATATGCTGGACAAGGACAACTTTGCATTGTACTATGTGGTAAGATTACGAAATTCCTATACCTAATTTTGTAAATTTCGGTTTGCATAAGCTGGGGCTGTGATGTTCACACTTTTTGCTGCAGTTTGATCAATACTCCCTCCATCCTTGAAAGAGTGTACTTCCAACTTTGTTGAAAAGTCAAACTTTTTTATGTTTGACCGTATTTATACAATAATAGACCAACATTTATGCCATCAAATTAGTAGCATTAGATTCATGATAAAATATATTTTCGTCATATACCTATTTGGTTTCACAACACTGACATATTTTTGCACAAACTTGGTCAAACTTTGAGATAGTTTGACCCTCCAACAAAGTTGGAAGTACACTCTTTCAAGGACAGAGGGAGTAAGCTAAAAATGGACTTACCAATGCTCAGCTAATTAGTTGCTTACTTCTCTGCATATGCAAATTGCTATTTCTATTCTTTCTGTGGCTTCCTTGCATGAAAGATAGAACTATTCCAACTTGTGCTCTACACTACTCTTTTCTTTTTTTTGTTTTGTTTTGTTTTACTGGGTATTGGTATGACTCTTTATTGTGTCTGCTGCCTTTCTTATCTGTAAGTTTTGTGGTCAGTTGAGAAAATCATAGTACTCCTACTATGCTGGCACCTTCATCTTTAATGTAGTGTGATAATCTTCTTGCCCAGTCTATCTGCATATCTTCTGGTCAAATGTTTTAAGATAATTAATGGGCTCTCACCCTGGATGACTTGTGGTGGTAAAATGTTGACGCCTTGTTAAGGCATTAAAATCTTATTGCTTAATGGGTAGTAGGAGTATAAGTGTTAAGAAAACCATGTATAGCTAACTTAAAAGCGCTGAAACTTATAATGAACTGCCAGATTGTTTTGCTTATTCAGTTGCAAATCTTTTCATCTTAACTTATAATACATGCGGACTTAATTTCCCCCCTGTTTATTTTTACGTTATTTGTAGGTGATACCTTGTGCTGTGTTGGCGCTGCTAGTTCATCCTTCAACGTCTCACAACATCGCAAACCGATTTAGCTGGGCGTTCTGTGTTTACCTGGAAGCCGTCTCAGTGCTGCCACAACTGCGTTTGATGCAAAATACCAAGGTAAACCATAGAATGCAATTCCTTACTGGAGGTGAAGTTTGCTGACCAGCCATCTTGCGCAGATTGTGGAACCGTTCACATCTCACTATGTGTTTGCGCTGGGGGTTGCGAGGTTTCTTAGCTGCGCCCACTGGGTTCTCCAGGTGTGTCTTCTGAAAAAATAAATCCTGAGCCTATTTTGTAATACCTCCGTTTCTAAATGTAAGTCTTTCTAGAGATTTCAGTACAGACTACATACGGATGTATATAGACACATTTTAGAATTAGATTCACTCATTTTGCTCCGTATGTAGTCCATATTAGAATCTCTGAAAAGACTTGTATTTAGAAACGGAGGTATTTATTGCTCATCCCGTAAGTATGATTTGTATGGCGGCATTCTGTGTTGATTTTTGTTGCCGTCAGCTGTGTGTTTGCACTGTTGTCGTGTTAGTTTCCTCCGTATGTGTATTTTTAGGGGCATCATTTATTCAGTGGACCTGTTCCGTCATTCTTGTTTACCTTGCAAGAAGTGCAATTTGTATGGTTCCTGACACTGGACTCTTTGAAAGCAAAACCCCCATTGACGCTTGTGTGTACTTTCAGGTATTGGACACTCGTGGGCGCCTGTTGACTGCGCTGGGCTACGGGTTGTGGCCGTCGATGGTTCTCCTGTCAGAAATCGTGCAGACCTTCATCCTCGCAGACTTCTGCTACTACTATGTCAAGAGGTAAATAAACCCCCCGGATCACCCGCATAGATATTACTAGGTATTATAACCTGGCCCCGAGCATCATTACCTAATACGGTGGGTGTTTGTGGCGGTGCAGTCTGGTCGGCGGGCAGCTGGTGCTACGGCTACCCTCTGGGGTGGTGTAGGAGGAGGATCTGCAGCGGGAGGAAGGACGACTGGTTGGTTCGCCCATGAGGCGTGCCCGAGACCGGAGCCGTCTTAGCCCAGATATATTATTCAGTTACAGCTTACAATTTGCCATTAGTGAGAAAATCGCAGCAGCAGACATATAGGCTTGTCGGTGTGTGTGACTGGTAACAGCAGCGTATGTATGACCTAACCTGAGAGTAACTTTAGCTTCCGGTATGTTTGTTTGTCGCCTCTATTTTAGAAGAAAAAAAAGGCGAAGCCGATGATAGCTTTGATGTGATGCAGAGCCCTCGTTTCTTCGAACCTGGCAAATTATGATCTGAACTCTGTGGACCATCAGAGGAAGAGGACCATATAGTAAGTACTCCCTCCCTCTGTAAACTAATATACAGATCTTTGAATCACTCTGGTGATGTAAAAGATCTTATATCAGTTTACACGGGGAGTATCATAGCCTGGTGAAATGATGCGCGGGCCGTTGCATCACGCCTTGTTGCCTGCGTCTCACGCCGGCTCCGTGTGTGTGCAAGCAAAATCCTCGGGTCTCTGTTGACTGAACGGTATCTGGCATCCGAGAAGTTTGATCAGAAAACGGTAGCCAACCAAGCGGATAGATAGGGACCCTGGCCGTGTTGTCTGCGAAGTTGCCGGTTTCAGAAAGCACCGATTGCATGCAGCATCGTTGACATGTGGGCCCGTGGTTCCATATTTAGAAACGGGAAGCAGTAACTGAAACCGTCAAAGTCATGTGGGAGCCATGGATCCATGTTTGGGAAAATATAGATGCTTTCTGTCTTTAACTTTTTTAACACTGTAATGTACAGATGCAGACCCTCGTACATACGTACATTCACTCGCCTCAATCAACTATCAATGCACACATGTACATCCTATCTCTATGAGCTCATCTTTTTTTTTTGGCATGATAATATGTGTTATATCGTAGTACAACCAACATACACACTGACATTACATAGCAGAATGCCAGCCTTTGCACAAAGGAACACCAGCTCTGAGCTTGACACCAATCCCGTCACCTGGCTCTAGCACCACCACAGCAGCCACTAAAGAAAAGAAAACGACGGATTACCTCACCCGAGCTCGATACAGCTTCATCATTGATATGCATCTTTGCAGATATACAAGGTGGCTCACCAAAGGCGAAACCGTTGCTGTTGAACGAATCAGACCGGGGCAACACCCCGGAGACGCCAAATATGGCACCCCGCACAATTAAGACGTTGGAGGAGGATACCATACCTGACATCCACAAACCACAAACTCGGCACATGATCTGTCGATGCAGACCATAGTCTGCATCCGCTCCTGGACTATCTCCCAAGCTCCACATCGGAGCTGGAGCACATGTCGTCGGAACGACGGAGCCCGAGGACACAAATCCACCATGAAGGTGCCGCCACCGCCATGCCATCCTTACTTGAACATATTGGTTTCCAAATCCATCTCTAACCATAGGACTGATCATCTCGTCGGGGAAGGATCTAAAGATTCTTTATTCAGCATCGCCATCGCCGTTGCCGAAGCCAATACGATGAAATACCTAAAACCTTAAGCAACTCGGGCCTAAAAATGATCCACATGTGTGGATCCAGCGACTCCATCGTCGCCGACGACCGAGGTCGTCAACGGAGGGGAGCTACCAGAGAACGGTGGCGGCGGAGACTCTCCAGGTGCCTAGGTGAGATCGCATTTCCTTTCTTCGAGAGGAAGGAAGAAAAGTGATTTCCCCCTATGAGCACATACGATAGACTAAGTCGACTTATCATCTTGAGATTCATGAAGTCGCCATAGACATCTCCGTAGTCCACGAGAACATTTTCTGTCATTGAACGCACATCACCGAAAGGCCTGGAATAAATCCAATAAAGTACGAGCACCTGGTGGGTTGCGGATAGAAATGTCCTCCTAACCATCCAATCACATGTTGGTTCGTAAAATATAAAAAGGTTTAGAAAGCACAAACTAAGTCCTTGGTGACATGTGTGGCCATGAATCCATACATGGCGTTGCAAAATTTGAACTTGTAAGAAAAATTTGTTAGCATGGAAGAATAAAGAATGCTACTTGTTAGGGCTTCTCTGATTCAAAGATGTGAAAGGAATTTCGGAGAATTCGGATCCTTAGCATTTTTTCTTACATGGGTTGTTTGATTCGTAGGTATTTTTCCTGATGATTCATTTGTGTTAGTTTTTATATAATTGTTTTCATCCACTCAAACCTCATGTCATGACCCCGGCTAAAAAAACCTCATGTGATGAATCCTATGTTTTTCCCGTGCACAAAGTCCATGCCATCTCTTGTAGTATCGTTGACATGTCATTCTATTCGACCGTATTTATGATGGCGAAGGTTACATGAAAATCAAAAAATTTCCCACGAAACACCCAAGACCCAATCTAGGAGATTTATAGCTATGAGAGGGAAGGGTGTCTAATACCCTATAGACCGAAAGCGGAAGTGTATATAGCGTGGTTGATGTAGTCGTACTTTTCACGATCCACTCGCGATCCTATCCGATGAAGTACCGAATGGACGACACCTCTGCGTTCATCACACATGCGGCTCGGTGATGTCTCCTCCTTCTTGATCCAGCAAACAAGAGAGGAGAAGTAGATGGGATCTCAACCAGCACGGCAGCGTGGTGGAGATGGTGGTGGTGGTGCAGTGCCGGCAGGGCTTCACCAAACGTTGCCGAAATCAATCCGAGGAGAAAACAGAGTTATGGGAGAGGTAGGGCTACGTCGGGGTGTGGGAATTAGTGTGTTTAGCCCCTCCCTCTCGCCCACTATATATAGGTGAAAGGGCTAGTTATCGACTAGAGGGGGGCTGAATAGGCGATTTTTATGAAAGTCTTCAAAACATGGGAGTTCCGAAGACAAACAATAGAAATGACACTATTCGTATGCAGCGGAAGGTAGACTACACTAGACAAGCCATAGTCAAGTATTCAATGAAGTGAAAGCATGAAGAGTATTAGCAGCTAGGTAGTAAAGATCAGGATGGAAGATAGTATGAATCCAATCAGGACAAGTAGTCACATAGTGAAGTCAAACAGATAATGCAAGTAGGCAATGACTTCACGAAGACAAACTGTAAGTAAAGAGAAGTGAGAGATAGAACCAGTAGCTTCGGGAGGACAAGGGTTTGTTTGACCAGTTCCAGTTGCTGTGACAACTGTACGTCTGGTTAGGGAGGCTGAGATTTAACTCAGAAGACTGCGTCTTCACCTTATTCCCCTTGAGCTAAGGACTCTCAGTCTCCGCCCAATTACTCTGGTAAGTCTTCAAGGTAGACTTCCAAACCTTCACAGACTTTGTTCACCGGCAATCCACAATGCTTTTTGATGCACAAAACGCGACGCCTAACCGGATGGAGGATTCACAGTCCTCAAGTGTAACAAGTCTTTAGATCACGGGGACAGAAAGACTTCAGTGATGACAAAAGCCGTGTACTAACTCTGAGCAGCCACCAATTTATGGTGTAGGGGGTGGGCTATTTATAGCCACTGGGCAACCCAACCTGATTTGTCCGAAATGACCCTGGGTCATTAAGGAACTGACACGTGTCTCAACGGTCAGATTTCAAACACATGCGGCAGCTTGACTTGGGCTACAAGTAAAGCTGACTCATCCGACTCTGGATAAGATCTGCTCTCATTGTCTTCGCTCGAAGACATAGGATTTGGTTGAGCATCACTTCAGTCACTCTGACTTTGTTCACTTGGACCTCACTTAACAGTACGGTGGTTCCTATGACTCAACAAAGAACAAAAGGAAACAACGAAACTACTAAGTCTTCGCGCTCCATAGTCTTCATGCAATGTCTTCTCATGTCATAGTCTTCCATGTGAATAGCTTCACAGATCACCATTGTCTTCAATGTCTTCACACATTTTTAGGGGTCATCTCCGGTAGGTAAACCGAATCAATGAGGGACTACTACCTGTGTTATCCTGCAATTCTCACAAACACATTAGTCCCTCAACCAGGTTTGTCGTCAGTACTCCAAAATTAACTACGGGTGGCACTAGATGCATTTACAATCTCCCCCTTTTTGGTGATTGATGACAAACTGGTTGAAGTTTTCAACGGGGATAAAAGTATGTGAAATTGTAGAGGATTAAGATATTGTCTTCATAGATGGTAAACAGGCTCCCCCCTGAAGATGTGCATATTAGATAGTTTGCATTGGAATGCAAATGCACATGGCAGGTTGTACTTGTGGAGATCCTCTTCACCATATGAAGACAATACATCATGCATGAACAGATATACAAAAATAATGACATGCATAATGAAAAATGGACGTCTGCGGAATGGCTTCATGCGGGATTTATCATCGCATCACAGAATATCAGAAAAAGTAGCAGACGACCATCGAGTTTAAGTGTTACAACCCAAAGAACCAAATGTATCAAAAGCGAGAGTTGTAAACACTTGGCAAAAATATAGCAACCACCCATATGGACCCGCTTGAAGACTATCAACATATGCTTCTCCCCCTTTTGTCAGTAAGGACCAAAAAGGTTTGAAGACATAGTCTCTACTCGTTCCCATGAGTAGGTGAGGTAGCAGGGTCGTCATTGAGGTTTGGTGGTGCAGACGAACTTGGTGCAGTGTTGATACGTGCCGAAGGTGGAGGTGGTGAAGTAGCATCATCGGCGTCATCAAGAACTCTGGCATTTACAGTTGCTGTGGAGGAGGAGTACTGAATCTTCAAGGGATGGGGTGCGACGCAAGACAACATTCCTGGGTGGAGTGGTGTCAAACTTAAATCTTTCTATGAAGCCATCGTCTTGAAGATCAGCTTCAACACTGAGCAACGTCAAACTCTTCCATGCCCTCTAACTAGTTTCATGAGTGATAAAGGCATTCTTGGTGGCAAGGTTGCGAATGCGATTGACATCCACCAAGAGGCTTTGCATCTGACGCTTTAGCCAGAAATGATGCTTATCGTGTTTTTAATGCAAGGCCACGAGAATCTCCCGGTCATTGAGCACACGAGATCGCTTTCGAGGCCTTGGAGCAATAGTGCTTTCTATGGCTTCAGTACGAGCATGACGAGTATTGCCAGCAAGCGGATAAACACGAGCAACAGTGATAACCCACAAGTATAGGGGATCGCAATAGTTTTTTAGGGTAGAGTATTCAACCCAAATTTATTGATTCGACACAAGGGGAGCCAAAGAATATTCTCAAGTATTAGCAGTTGAGTTGTCAATTCAACCACACCTGGAAACTTAGTATCTGCAGCAAAGTGTTTAGTAGCAAAGTAATATGATAGTGGTGGTAACAGTAACAAAAGTAAAGACAACAAAAGTAATGTTTTTGGTATTTTGTAGTGATTGTAACAGTAGCAACGGAAAAGTAAATAAGCGAGAACCAGTATATGGAAAACTCGTAGGCACCGGATCAGTGATGGATAATTATGCCAGATGTGGTTCATCATGTAACAGTCATAACATAGGGTGACACAGAACTAGCTCCAGTTCATCAATGTAACGTAGGCATGTATTCCAAATATAGTCATACATGCTTATGGAAAAGAACTTGCATGACATCTTTTGCCCTACCCTCCCATGGCAGCGGGGTCCTATTGGAAACTAAGGGATATTAAGGCCTCCTTTTAATAGAGAACCGGAACAAAGCATTAGCACATAGTGAATACATGAACTCCTCAAACTATGGTCATCACCGGGAGTGGTTCCGATTATTGTCACTTCGGGGTTGCCGGATCATAACACATAGTAGGTGACTATAGACTTGCAAGATAGGATCAAGAACTCACATATATTCATGAAAACATAATAGGTTCAGATCTGAAATCATGGCACTCGGGCCCTAGTGACAAGCATTAAGCATAGCAAAGTCATAGAAACATCAATCTCAGAACATAGTGGATACTTGGGATCAAACCCTAACAAAACTAACTCGATTACATGATAAATCTCATCCAACCCATCACCGTCCAGCAAGCCTACGATGGAATTACTCACGCACGGCGGTGAGCATCATGAAATTGGTGATGGAGGATGGTTGATGATGACGACATCAACGAATCCCCCTCTTCGGAGCCCCGAACGGACTCCAGATCAGCCCTCCCGAGAGAGATTAGGGCTTGGCGGCGGCTCCGTATCGTAAAACGCGATGATTTCTTCTCTCTGATTTTTTTCTCCCCGAAAGCCAATATATGGAGTTGGAGTTGGCGTCGGAGGGCCACCAGGGGGCCCACGAGGTAGGGGCGCGCGCCCAGGGGGGGCGCCCCCCACCCTCGTGGACAGGGTGTGGGCCCCCTAGTCTTCATCTTTGGCGAGGATTTTTTATTATTTATCCTAAGATATTCCGTGGAGTTTCAGGTCGTTCCGAGAACTTTTATTTTCTGCACATAAAACAACACCATGGCAATTCTGCTGAAAACAACGTCAATCCGGGTTAGTTCCATTCAAATCATACAAGTTAGAGTCCAAAACAAGGGCAAAAGTGTTTGGAAAAGTAGATACGACGGAGACATATCAACTCCCCCAAGCTTAAACCGTTGCTTGTCCTCAAGCAATTCAGTTGACAGACTAAAAGAGAAAAAAACTTTTACAAACTCTGTTTGCTCTTGTTGTTGTAAACATGAAAAGTCAGCATTCAAGTTTCAGCAAATATTATGAACTAACCATACTCACAATAACACGTAGGTCTCACAATTACTCATATCAATGGCATAATCAGCTAGCGAGCTATAATAACAAAACTTGGATGACAACACTTTCTCAAAATAATCATAACATGATATAACAAAATGGTATCTCGCTAGCCCTTTCTAAGACTGCAAAACATAAATGCAGAGCACCTTTAAAGATCAAGGACTGACTAAACATTGTAATTCATGGTAAAAGAGATCCAGTCAAGTCATACCCAATGTAAACCAATTATAATGAATGCAAACAATAGTGTGCTATCCAACGGGTGCTTTTTAATAAGAAGGGTGATGACTCAACATAAAAGTAAATAGATAGGCCCTTCACAGAGGGAAGCAGGGATTTGTAGAGGTGCCAGAGCTCGGTTTTAAAATAGAGATTGAATAACATTTTGAGCGGCATACTTTTGCTGTCAACGCAACAACTATGAGATGACGATATCTTCCATGCTAAACAAATTATAGGCGACTCCCAAATAGAATGGTAAAGTTTTATACTCCCCCTCCTCCACAGGCATCAATCCATGGCTTGCTCGAAACAACGAGTGCCTCCAACATTCAACGGGTCCCAGGGGGAGTTTTGTTTGCAATTATTTTATTTAGTTTGCATAAAGCATGGGACTGGGCATCCCGGTGACCAGCCATTTTCTCGTGAATGAGGAGCGGAGTCCACTCCTCTTTAGAATAACCGCCTAACATGGAAGATAAGGACAACCCTAGTTGAAACATGAGCTGCTCGAGCATACAAAACAGAATTTCATTTGAAGGTTTGGAGTTTGGCACATACAAATTTACTTGGAACGGCAGGTAAATACCGCATATAGGAAGGTATAGTGGACTCATATGGAACAACTTTGGGGTTTAAGGAGTTTGGATGCTCAAGCAGTGTTGCCGCTTAGTACAGGTGAAGGCTAGCAAAAAACTGGGAAGCGACCAAATGGGAGAGCGACAACAGTCGTAAACATGCATTAAAATTAATTCACATCAAGTATAAGCATGAGTAGGATATAATCCACCATGAACATAAATATCATGAAGGCTGCATTGATTTGATTCAACTGCATGCGTGAACATGTGCCAAGTCGAGTCACTCAATTCATTTAAAGGAGGATACCATCCCATCATACCACATCATAATCATTCTAATAGCATGTTGGCACGCAAGGTAAACCATTATAACTCATAGCTAATCAAGCATGGCACAAGCAACTATAATCTCTAAATGTCATTGCAAATATGCTTACTTCATAATAGCTAACTCAGGAACGATGAATCATCATATTTACAAAAACAAGAGAGGTCGAGTTCATACCAGCTTTTCTCATCCCAATAAGTCCATCATATATCATCATTATTGCCTTTCACTTGCACAACCGAACGATGTGAATAATAATAGGAGTGCACGTGCATTGGACTAAGCTGTAATCTGCAAGCATTGAATAAACAAGAGAAGACAAGTAATATGGGCTCTAAGCTGAATAAACAATCATGCATATAAGAGCCACTTCAACAATTTAATCATGGTCTTCTCCTACTGACCCCCAAAGAAAAGAAAAGAAAATAAATAAAAACTATTTACACGGGAAAGCTCCCAACAAGCAAAAGAAGAACGGGAAATATTTTTGGGTTTTCCTTTTTAATTACTACAGCAAAGAAATAAACTACTACTATTTTTTTTGTTTTTCTTAAGGTTTATTAAACACACAAGAAGAAAGCAGGAAAAAGAAAATAAACTAGCATGGATATTACAGTGAAAAAGTATGAACACCGACATCTAGCAATGAGTGTGTGTGAACATGAATGTAATGTCGGTGGGAAATACGTACTCCCCCAAGCTTAGGCTTTTGGCCTAAGTTGGTCTATTGCCAGGGATGGCCTGGCGGATACCCGTAGGTGAAGCTGGGGTCGTACTGTGACGAAGAAGGCTCCGGCTGCCACTGGCTGGCAACCTCCTCTGGATCCCAAGAATAAACAGATAGTCATGGAGGCCCATCTTGTGGCTCCGGTTCCGGGGTGGGTGCAGGATTTTGATAGGCTTGAATGGCCGCCCACGAAACAATGTGAGGACCTGCAGACAAGTTAAACAAAGAGGGAGCAGGCAAAGTAATAGTCTCAGGGTGATGTTTATCAAAGTACAATTTATATTTGAGCTCCCCTTCGCGACTTTTAACAAGAAAGTCATGTGCTATCATACTCTTATAATCTAAATAAGCACGGGGCAGCGCCATTTCTTCTTTCTCCTCATGCCTAATAGGTATTTCAAAATGTTCAGCTAGGCGTGAAGCATAAATGCCTCCAAAGACGGGGCCCTTAGTACGGTTCAAACTTAACCGTCTAGCAACAATTCCACCCATACTAACAGAGTTATTTCGGTATAAACCATGCAACAAAATGATAACATCAGGAATACTAAGGTTTCCACAGTTTCCGCGACCTATCAAGCAATGACTAGCAAATAAGGCAAAGTAGCGTAAAACAGGAAAATGTATGCTAGTAATTCTTGCATCAGAAACCTTCCTTGTTTCTCCCACCGTGACAGTGTTAATAAAAGCTTCTACCTCGTTACGGTGTGGTTCATCCAAGGTGCCCTCAAAAGGTATTTTACAAACCTCACATAATTCAGCTAATGGCATCCTCTTAACAACGTCATATAAATGCAATTCTACCGATGGAGGTGAATTCTTAGGGAAAAAGTAGAAATTTTGCACAAAAGTATTTGTGAGTAAGAGATACTGATGACGTTGGTCGCGGAGGAAGTCGGTGAGGCCAAGATTCTCAATTAATAAATAGAAATCTTCATAAATCCCGGCTCTCCTCAAGAAGTCATCGGAAGGCCATTCACACGGCCGGACCTCCGTGGTGCGAGGCAAATTAAATTTGGGCTTCTGTTCTTCCTCCTTTTGTTTTTCCTTCGAGCTTCGGCTCGACGAGCCCCTCAAAAGTCTCTTCATTAATTCTGAAACAATCTGAAATTTTTAGTAACTTCAAATAAAAGTGAACCAACTTTAATAAAATTGATAGCAACAACTCCTACAAGTGCCTAGAGCATATATAAAGCATTGGAACTACTTGGAACCATATAAGTTTGACATGCAAGCTCAAGAACATGGTCACCTATGCAGCACAAATTTGCAATGAATAAAGCACTAGAGCAAAAGCTAATTGGACCAATGGAGGAGTCACATACCAAGGAACAATCTCCCCAAGCAGTTTTACGAGAGGTGCTTTGAGCAAGGAGATCGAAAATCACAGCAACGGGGGCTGGAACTCGTGCTTGAGTTGGTTTTTCGTGTTTGTGTGAGGCAGAGGAAGAAGATGGGTGCAGGGATAAGTGGAGGAGGGCCACCGTGGGCCCATGAGGCAAGGGGCGCGCCCAGGGGGGTAGGGCGCGCCCTCCACCCTCGTGGCCAGGTGGCAGCTCCCCCCGCGGTGATTTTTGCACAGTAAATTCTCAAATATTCTCGAAAAAATCATATTAAATTGGCATGGCATTCTAAGGACTTTTATTTTCGGGATATTTTTATATTGCACGGATAAGTCATGAAACAGACAGAAAAATACTATTTTACTTTATTTCTACCAAATAACAGAAAATATAAAGAGGGTACATAAGGTTGTGCTTCTAGTTTCATCCATCCCATGCTCATAAAAAAGAATCCACTAATAAGGTTGATCAAGTCTTGTTAACAAACTCATTCCGATAATCATGGAACCGGAGAAATTTCGAATAGCACTAAGTTACCTCAAACGGGATATGAAAATCCCCAACAATAAGAATATCATACTTTTTCTTGACAGTAGGGAGAGGAAATTCAAAACCTCCAAATATAATCGATGGAATTTTTCCAATAGAGTTGATACTATAAACCTGAGGTTGTTTCCTTGGAAAGTGTACCGTGTGCTCATTGCCATTAACATGAAAAGTGACATTGCCTTTGTTGCAATTAATAACAGCCCCTGCAGTATTAAGGAAAGGTCTTCCAAGAATAATAGACATACTATCATCCTCGGGAATATCAAGAATAACAAAGTCCGTTAGAATAGTAACGTTTGCAACCACAACAGGCACATCTTCACAAACACCGACAGGTATAGCAGTTGATTTATCAGCCATTTGCAAAGATATTTCAGTAGGTGTCAACTTATTCAAGTCAAGTCTACGATATAAAGAGAGAGGCATAACACTGACACCGGCTCCAAGATCAGATAAAGCAGTTTTAACATAGTTTCTCTTAATGGAGCATGGTATAGTAGGTACTCCGGGGTCTCCAAGTTTCTTTGGTATTCCGCCCTTAAAAGTATAATTAGCAAACATGGTGGAAATTTCAGCTTCAGGTATCTTTCTTTTATTAGTAATAATATCCTTCATATACTTAGCATAATGATTTGTTTTGAGCACATCAGTTAATCGCATACGCAAAAAGATGGGTCTAATCATTTCAGCAAAGCGCTCAAAATCCTCATCGTCCTTTTTCTTAGATGGTTTTGGAGGAAAAGGCATGGCTTTCTAAACCCATGGTTCCCTTTGTTTACCATGTTTCCTAGCAACGAAGTCTCTTTTATCATAACGTTGATTCCTTGATTGTGGGTTATCAAGATCAACAGCAGGTTCAGCTTCTACTGTTGGGAACGTAGCAGAAATTCAAAAAATTTCCTACGTGTCACCAAGATCTATCTATGGAGAAACCAGCAACGAGGGGAAGGAGAGTGCATCTACATACCCTTGTAGATTGCTAAGCGGAAGCATGCAAGAGAACGGGGTTGAAGGAGTCGTACTCGTCGTGATCCAAATCACCGGAGATCCTAGTGCCGAACGGACGGCACCTTCGCGTTCAACACACGTATAGCCCGGTGACGTCTCCCACGCCTTGATCTAGCAAGGAGAGAGGGAGAGGTTGAGGAAGACTCCGTCCAGCAGCAGCACAATGGCGTGGTGGTGGTGGAGGAGCGTGGCAATCCTGCAGGGCTTCGCCAAGCACCACGGGAGAGGAGAAGGGAGAGAGGTAGGGTTGCGCCAAGGAGAGGTCAAACTCATATCTTGGCAGCCCTCAAGACCTCAACTATATATAGGGAGAGGGAGGGGGTGCACCCCCTCTAGGGTTTCCACCCCAAGGGGTGCGGCAGCCCCAATCCCATCTAGGGGGGCGACCAAGGGGGGGAGAGGGGAAACTTGCCCCCCCCCCCCAAGTTAGGTGGGTGCGCCCCCTCCCCCAACCCTAGGCGCCTTGGGCCCTTGTGGGGGGGGGGAGCGCACCAGCCCACCTGGGGCTGGTCCCCTCCCACACTTGGCCCATGCAGCCCTCCGGGGACGGTGGCCCCACTTGGTGGACCCCCGGGACCCTCCCGGTGGTCCCGGTACGTTACCGATAAAACCCGAACCGTGACCAAAACAGGACTTCCCATATATAAATCTTTACCTCCGGATCATTCCGGAACTCCTCGTGACGTCCAGGATCTCATACGGGACTTCGAACAACATTCGTAACCACATACAAACTTCCTCTATAACCCTAGCGTCATCGAACCTTAAGTGTGTAGACCCTACGGGTTCAGGAACCATGCAGACATGACCGAGACATTCTCCGGTCAATAACCAACAGTGGGATCTGGATACCCATGTTGGCTCCCACATGTTCCACGATGATCTCATTGGATGAACCACGATATCCAGGACTCAATCAATCCCGTATACAATTCCCTTTGTCTAGCAGTATTGTACTTGCCCGAGATTCGATCGTTGGTATGCCGGTACCTTGTTCAATCTCGTTACCGCCAAGTCTCTTTACTCGTTCTCTAACACATCATCCCGTGATCAACCCCTTGGTCACATTGTGCACATTATGATGATGTCCTACCGAGTGGGCCCAGAGATACCTTTCCGTCAACCGGAGTGACAAATCCCAGTCTCGATTCATGCCAACCCAACAGACACTTTCGGAGATACCTGTAGTGCACCTTTATAGCCACCCAGTTACGTTGTGACGTTTGGTACACCCAAAGCATTCCTACGGTATCCGGGAGTTGCACAATCTCATGGTCTAAGGAAACGATACTTGACATTAGAAAAGCTTTAGCATACGAACTATACGATCTTTGTGCTAGGCTTAGGATTGGGTCTTGTCCATCACATCATTCTCCTAATGATGTGATCCCGTTATCAACGACATCCAATGTCCATGGTCAGGAAACCATAACCATCTATTGATCAACGAGCTAGTCATCTAGAGGCTTACTAGGGACTTGGTGTTGTCTATGTACCCACACATGTATCTGAGTTTCCTATCAATACAATTATAGCATGGATAATAAACGATTATCATGAACAAGGAAATATAATAATAATAACTAATTTATTATTGCCTCTAGGGCATATTTCCAACAGTCTCCCACTTGCACTAGAGTCAATAATCTAGTTCACATCGCCATGTGATTAACATTGACAGGTCACATCACCATGTGACCAACATCCAAAGAGTTTACTAGTGTTACTAAACTAGTTCACATCACCATGTGATTAAGACTCAATGAGTTCTGGGGTTTGATCATGTTTTGCTTGTGAGAGAGGTTTTAGTCAACGGGTCTGCAACATTCAGATCCGTATGTATTTCGCAATTCTCTAGTCATATTGTAAATGCTGCTTCCATGCTCCACTTGGAGCTATTCCAAATGGTTGCTCCACTATACGTATCCAGTTTGCTATTCAGAGTCATTCGGACAGGTGTTAAAACTTGCATCGACGTAACCCTTTACGCCGAACTCTTTATCACATCCATAATCGAGAAACATGTCCTTTATTTACTCCAAGGACAATTTTGACCGCTGTCCAATGATCCATTCCTGGATCATTCTTGTACCCCTTGACTGACTCATGGCAAGGCACACTTCCGGTGCGGTACACAGCATAACATACTATAGAGCCTACGTCTGAAGCATAGGGGACGACCTTCGTCCTTTCTCTCTCTTCTGCCGTGGTCGAGCTTTAACTCTTAACTTCATATCTTACAACTCAGGCAAGAACTCCTTCTTTGACCGATCCATCTTGAACACCTTCAAGATCATGTCAAGGTATGTGCTCGTTTGAAAGTACCATTTAGCATTTTTTGATCTATCCTCATAGATATTGATGCTCAATGTTCAAGCAGCTTATTCCAGGTTTTCTATTGAAAAACACTTTTCAAATAACCCTATATGCTTTCCAGAAATTCTACGTCATTTCTGATCAACAATATGTCAACAACATATACTCATAAGAAATTCTATAGTGCTCCCACTCACTTCTTTGGAAATACAAGTTTCTCATAAACTTTGTATAAACCCAAAATCTTTGATCATCTCATCAAAGCGTACATTCCAACTCCGAGATGCTTACCCCAGTCCTTAGAAGGATTGCTAGAGCTTTGCATATTTGTTAGCGTTCTTCAGGATTGACAAAACCTTCTGGTTGTACCACATACAACCTTTCCTCAAGGATATCGTCGAGGAAACAATGTTTTGACATCCTATCTGCAAGATTTCATAAATCATGCAGTAATTGCTAATATAATTCCAACAGACTCTTAGCATCGCTACAAGTAAGAAAGTCTCATCGTAGTCAACTCCTTGAACTTGTCGGAAAACATCTTAACGACAAGTCGAGCTTTCTTAATGGCGATACTTACCATCATTGTCTGTCTTCCTTTTAAAATCCATCTGTACCCAACGGCCTTACGACCATCAAGTATTTCTTCCAAAGTCATGGATCCTCTCTTGGATTTTATGGCCTCGAGCCATTCGTCGGAATCCGGGCCCACCATCGCTTCTCCATAGCTCGTAGGTTCATTGTTGTCTAGCAACATGACCTCTAAGACAGGATTGCATACCACTCTGAAGTAGTATGCATCCTTGTCGACCTACGAGGTCCGGTAGTGACTTGATCCGAAGCTTCATGATCACTATCATAAGCTTCTACTTCAATTGGTGTAGGCGCCAAAGGAACAACTTCCTGTGCCCTGCTACACACTCGTTGAAGTGACGGTTCAATAACCTCATCAAGTCTCCACCATCCTCCCACTCAATTCTTTCGAGAGAAACTTTTCCTCGAGAAAGGACCCGTTTCTAGAAACAATTACTTTTGCTTCCGGATCTGAGATAGGAGGTATACCCAACCATTTGGGGTATCCTATGAAGATGTATTTATCCATTTTGGGTTCGAGCTTATCACGATGAAACTTTTTCACATAAGCGTTGCAGCCCCAAACTTTTAAGAAACGACAACTTAGGTTTCTCCAAACCATAGTTCAAATGGTGTCGTCTCAATGGAATTACGTGGTGCCCTATTAAAGTGAGTGCGGTTGTCTCTAATGCCTAACCCATGAACGATAGTGGTAATTCGATAAGAGACATCATGGTACGCACCATATCTAATAGGGTACAACTATGATGTTCGGACACACCATCACACTATGGTGTTCCAGGCGGTATTAATTGTGAAACATTTCCACAATGTCTTAATTGCGTGCCAATGCTCGTAACTCAGATACTCATCTCTATGATCATATCATAGACATTTTATCCTCTTGTCACAATGATCTTCAACTTCACTCTGAAATTACTTGAACCATTCAATAATTCAGACTTGTGTTTCATCAAGTAAATATACTCAGTATCTACTTAAATCATCCGTGAAGTAAGAACATAACGATATTCACTGCATGCCTCAGCACTCATTGGACTGCACACATCAAAATTGTTACTTCCAACAAGTTGCTATCTTGTTCCATCTTACTGAAAACGAGGCTTTTCAGTCATCTTGCCTATGTGGTATGATTTGCATATCTCAAGTGATTCAAAATCAAGTGAGTCCAAACGATCCATCTGCATGGAGTTTCTTCATGTGTATACACCAATAGACATGGTTTGCATGTCTCAAACTTTTCAAAAATGAGTGAGTCCAAAGATCCATCAACATAGAGCTTCTTCATGCGTTTTACACCAATATGACTTACATGGCAGTGCCACAAGTAAGTGGTACTATCATTACTATCTTATATATTTTGGCATGAAAATGCGTATCACTACGATCGAGATTCAATAAACCATTACTTTTAGGTGTAAGACCATTGAAGGTATTATTCAAATAAACAGAGTAACCATTATTCTCCTTAAATGAATAACCGTATTGCGACAAACATATCCAATCATGCCTATGCTCAACGCAAACACCAAATAACAATTATTTAGGTTTAACACCAATCTTGATGGTAGAGGGAGCGTGCGATGCTTGATCACATCAACCTTGGAAACACTTCCAACACATATCGTCAGCTCACCTTTAGCTAGTCTCCGTTTATTTCGTAGCTTTTATTTCGAGTTACTAACACTTAGCAACCGAACCGGTATCTAATACCCTGGTGCTACTAGGAGTACTAGTAAAGTACACATTAACATAATGTATATCCAACATACTTCTATCGACCTTGCCAACCTTCTTATCTACCAAGTATCTAGGGTAATTCTGCTCCAGTGGCTGTTCCCCTTATTACAGAAGCACTTAGTCTCGGGTTTGGGTTCAACCTTGGGTTTCTTCACTGGAGCAGCAACTGATTTGCCGTTTCATGAAGTGCCCCCTTTTTTGCCCTTGCCCTTCTTGAAACTAGTGGTTTCACTAACCATCAACAATTGATGCTCCTTCTTGATTTCTACTTTCGCGGTGTCAAACATCGTGAATATCTCAAGGATCATCATATCTATCCCTGATTTGTTATAGTTCGTCATGAAGCTCTAGCAGCTTGGTGGCAATGACTTTGGAGAAACATCACTATCTCATCTGGAAGATCAACTCCCACTCGATTCAAGTGATTGTTGCACTCAGACAATCTGAGCACAAGCTCAACGATTGAGCTTTTCTCCCTTAGTTTGCAGGCTAAGAAAATCGTCGGAGGTCTTATACCTCTTGACGTGGGCATGAGCCTGAAATCCCAATTTCAGCCCTCGAAACATCTCATATGTTTCGCGACGTTTTGAAAACGTCTTTGGTGCCTCAACTCTAAACTGTTTAATTGAACTATCACATAGTTATCGAAACATGTATGTCCGATGTTTGCAACATCCACAGACGACGTTTTGGGGTTCTGCACACTGAGCTGTGCATTAAGGACATAAGCTTTCTACCGATCGCATAATCGCTACTGTCAACTTTCAATTATATTTTCTCTAGGAACATATCTAAAACAGTAGAACTAATGCGTGAGCTATGACATAATTTGCAAAGGGCTTTTGACTACGTTCAGGATAATTAAGTTCATCTAATGAACTCCCACTCAAATAGACATCCCTCTAGTCATCTAAGTGATTACATGATCCGAGTCAACTAGGCCGTGTCCGATCATCACTTGAGACGGACTAGTCATCATCGGTGAACATCTTCATGTTGATCGTATCCACCATACGACTCATGCTCGACCTTTCGGTCTCTTGTGTCCGAGGCCATGTCTGTACATGCTAGGCTCGTCAAGTCAACCTAAGTGTTTCGCGTGTGTAAATCTTGCTTACACCCGTTGTATGTGAACCTAAGAATCTATCACACCCGATCATCACGTGGTGCTTCGAAACGACGAACTTTCGCAATGGTGCATAGTTAGGGGGAAAACTTTCTTGAAATTTTAATGAGGGATCATCTTATTTACTACCATCGTTCTAAGAAAATAAGATGTATAAACATGATAAACATCACATGCAATCAAATAGTGACATGATATGGCCAATATCATTTTGCTCCTTTTGATCTCCATCTTCGAGGCTCCATGATCATCATCGTCACCGGCATGACACCATGATCTCAATCATCATGATCTCCATCATCGTGTCTCCATGAAGTTGTCTCGCCAACTTATTACTTATACTACTATGGTTACCGGTTAGCAATAAAGTAAAGTAATTACATGGCGTTGTTCAATGACACGCAGGTCATACAATAAATAAAGACAACTCCTATGGCTCCTACCGGTTGTCATACTCATCGACATGCAAGTCTTGATTCCTATTACAAGAACATGATCAATCTCATACATCACATATCATTCATCACATTCTTCTTGGCCATATCACATCACATAGCATACCCTGCAAAAACAAGTTAGACGACCTCTAATTGTTGTTTGCATGTTTTACGTGGCTGCTATGGGTTTCTAGCAAGAACGTTTCTTACCTACGCAAAACCACAACGTGATATGCCAATTGCTATTTACCCTTCATAAGGACCCTTTTCATCGAATCCGTTCCGACTAAAGTGGGAGAGACTGGCACCCGCTAGCCACCTTATGCACCAAGTGCATGTCAGTCGGTGGAACCTGTCTCACGTAAGTGTACGTGTAAGGTCGGTCCGGGCCGCTTCATCCCACAATACCGTCGAAACAAGATTGGACT
This sequence comes from Triticum dicoccoides, assembly GCF_002162155.2. Taxonomy (NCBI): domain Eukaryota; kingdom Viridiplantae; phylum Streptophyta; class Magnoliopsida; order Poales; family Poaceae; genus Triticum; species Triticum dicoccoides. The sequence continues at coordinate 521,093,419 of NC_041389.1, forward strand.
AGTAACGGTAAGCATATTGAACAAAATCAACGCCCACAACTACTTTGTGTTCTACTCGTGCAAAGAATCTACGCAATAGACCTAGCTCTGATGCCACTGTTGGGGAACGTAGCAGAAATTTAAAAAAATTCCTATGTGTCACCAAGATCTATCTATGGAGAAACCAGAAACGAGGGGAAGGAGAGTGCATCTACATACCCTTGTAGATCGCTAAGCGGAAGCGTTCAAGAGAACGGGGTTGAAGGAGTCGTACTCGTCATGATCCAAATCACCGGAGATCCTAGTGCCGAACGGACGGCACCTCCGCGTTCAACACACGTACAGCCTGGTGACGTCTCCCACGCCTTGATCCAGCAAGGAGAGAGGGAGAGGTTGAGGAAGACTCCATCCAGCAGCAGCACAACGGCGTGGTGGTGGTGGAGGAGCGTGGCAATCCTGCAGGGCATCGCCAAGCACCGCGGGAGAGGAGAAGGGAGAGAGGTAGGGCTGCGCCAAGGAGAGGTCAAACTCATATCTTGGGAGCCCTCAAGACCTCAACTATATATAGGGGAGAGGGAGGGGTGCGCCCCCTCTAGAGTTTCCACCCCAAGGGGTGCGGCAGCCCCAATCCCATCTAGGGTGGCGGCCAAGGGGGGGGGAGGGGAAACTTGCCCCCCAAGTTAGGTGGGTGCGCCCCCTCCCCCATCCCTAGGCGCCTTGGGCCCTTGTGGGGGGGGGGGGGGCGCACCAGCCCACCTGGGGCTGGTCCCCTCCCACACTTGGCCCATGCAGCCCTCCGGGGCCGGTGGCCCCACTTGGTGGACCCCCGGGACGCTCCCGGTGGTCCCGGTACGTTACCGATAAAACCCGAAACTTTTCCGGTGACCAAAACAGGACTTCCCATATATAAATATTTACCTCCCAACCATTCCGGAACTCCTCGTGACGTCCGGGATCTCATCTGGGACTCCAAACAACATTCGGTAACCACATACAAACTTCCTTTATAACCCTAGCATCATCGAACCTTAAGTGTGTTGACCCTACGGGTTCGAGAACCATGCAGACATGACCGAGACGTTCTCCGGTCAATAACCAACAGCGGGATCTGGATACCCATGTTGGCTCCCACATGTTCCACGATGATCTCATCGAATGAACCACGATGTCAAGGACTCAATCAACCCCGTATACAATTCCCTTTGTCTAGCGGTATTGTACTTGCCCGAGATTCGATCGTCGGTATGCCGATACCTTGTTCAATCTCGTTACCGGCAAGTCTCTTTACTCGTTCCGTAACACATCATCCCGTGATCAACCCCTTGGTCACATTGTGCACATTATGATGATGTCCTACCGAGTGGGCCTAGAGATACCTTTCCGTCAACCGGAGTGACAAATCCCAGTCTCGATTCGTGCCAACCCAACAGACACTTTCGGAGATACCTGTAGTGCACCTTTATAGCCACCCAGTTACGTTGTGACGTTTGGTACACCCAAAGCATTCCTACGGTATCCGGGAGTTGCACAATCTCATGGTCTAAGGAAATGATACTTGACATTAGAAAAGCTTTAGCATACGAACTATACGATCTTTGTGCTAGGCTTAGGATTGGGTCTTGTCCATCACATCATTCTCCTAATGATGTGATCCCGTTATCAACGACATCCAATGTCCATGGTCAGGAAACCGTAACCATCTATTGATCAACGAGCTAGTCATCTAGAGGCTTACTAGGGACTTGGTGTTGTCTATGTACCCACACATGTATCTGAGTTTCCTATCAATACAATTATAGCATGGATAATAAACGATTATCATGAACAAGGAAATATAATAATAATAACTAATTTATTATTGCCTCTAGGGCATATTTCCAACATCTACATCATTATCATTACTAGGTTGAGCATCATCATGAACATTATCATTAATATTTTCACTAGGTTCATGTTCATCACCAGATTGTGTTTCAGCATCAGAAATAGAGATATCATTTGGATTCTCATGTGGCTCGGCAATAGGTTTACTAGAAGTTTGCAATGTCCTATCATTTTTCTTTTCCTTCCTTTTAGAAGAACTAGGTACATCAATATCATTTCTCTGAGAATCTTGCTCGATTCTCTTAGGGTGTCCTTCAGGATACAAAGGTTCCTGAGTCATTCTACTAGTTCTAGTAGCCACTCTAACAGCATAATCATATTTCTTACTATTCATTTCATCAAGCGCTTCTTTCTGAGTTTTAAGTACTTGTTCTACTTGAGTGGTAACCATAGAAGTATGTTTGCTAACAAGTTTAAGTTCACCTCTAATATCAGCCATATAATCACCCAAGCGTTTAATCATATAAGCATCTTGTTTTAATTGTCTACCAAAATAAGCATTAAAGTCATCTTGCTTAAACATAAAGTTATCAAACTCATCCAAGCACTGACTAGCAATTTTAGTAGGAGGGACTTCCGCTTTATCATATCTATAGAGAGAATTTACCTTTACTACCTGTATCGGGATATTGGGAGGTTCTTCAGTAAATAAGTAATTGAGATCATATACTTCTTCAACAGGCGGTAAATTAAGACCATGTATTTCTTCAATAGGAGGTAAATTCTTAACATCTTCAGCTTTAACACCTTTTTCTTTCATTGATTTCTTTGCCTCTTGCATATCTTCGGGACTGAGAAATAGAACACCTCTCTTCTTCGGAGTTGGTTTAGGAATAGGCTCAATAATTGGCTCAGAAATTGGCTCAGAAGCTGGCTCGGGAGGTGCCCAATTATTTTAATTTGTCAACATATTATTCAATATAATTTCAGCTTCATCCGGTGTTCTTTCCCTGAAAAGAGAACCAACACAACTATCCAGGTAATCTCTGGAAGCATCGGTTAGTCCATTATAAAAGATATCAAGTATTTCAAGTTTCTTAAGAGGATGATCAGGAAAAGCATTAAGTAACTTGAGAAGCCTCCCCCAAGCTTGTGGGAGACTCTCTTCTTCAATTTGCACGAAGTTGTATATTTCCGTCAAGGCAACTTGTTTCTTATGAGCAGGGAAATATTTAGTAGAAAAGTAATAGATCATATCCTGGGGACTTTGCACATAACCAGGATCAAGAGAATTAAACCATATCTTAGCATCACCCTTTAATGATAACGAAAATATTTTGAGAAAATAAAGGTAGCACGATCTCTCATTATTAGTAAACAGGGCAGCTATATCATTTAACTTAGTAAGATGTGCCACAATAGTTTCAGATTCATAGCCATAGAAAGGACCAGGTTCAACCAAAGTAATTATATCTGGATCAACAGAAAAATCATAATTATCCTTATCGGGAACACAAAAAGGTGAAGTAGCAAAAGCAGGATCGGGTCTCATTCTATCTCTAAAAGATTCTTTACTCCATTTAACTAGCAACCTCTTAAGTTCATATCTATCCTGGCAAGCAAAATAGCTGCAGAAGATTCTGCATCAAAAAGATAACCTTCAAGGATAGCAGGCATATTTTCATCATCACTCTCATAATTGTATTCAGGTGCAATAATTTCTCCTTCTCTAGACCTAGCAATTTGCTCATCAAGAAATTCACCAAGGGGCACACTAGTATCAAGCATAGAAGTGGTTTCATCGTAAGTATCATGCATAGTAGAAGTGGCATCATCAATAACATGCGACATATTAGAATTCATAGCAGTAGCAGGTTTAGGTGTCGCAAGCTTACTTATAACAGAAGGAGAATCTAGTGCAAGGCTAGATGGCAGTTCCTTACCTCCCCTCGTAGTTGAGGGCAAAATAGTAGTTCGATCGTCTTTCAAGTTCTTCATAGTGTCCAGCAGATATAAATCCCAAGTGACTCAAATAATAGAGCTATGCTCCCCGGCAACAGCGCTAGAAAAAGGTCTTGATAACCCACAAGTATAGGGGATCGCAACAGCTTTCGAGGGTAGAGTATTCAACCCAAATTTATTGATTCGATACAAGGGGAGCCAAAGAATATTCTCAAGTATTAGCAGCTGAGTTGTCAATTCAACCACACCTGGAAACTTAGTATCTGCAGCAAAGTGTTTAGTAGCAAAGTAATATGATAGTGGTGGTAACGGTAACAAAAGTAAAGACAACAAAAGTAATGTTTTTGGTATTTTGTAGTGATTGTAATAGTAGCAACGGAAAAGTAAATAAGCGAGAACCAGTATATGGAAAACTCGTAGGCACCGGATTAGTGATGGATAATTATGCCGGATGTGGTTCATCATGTAACAGTCATAACATAGGGTGACACAGAACTAGCTCCAGTTCATCAATGTAATGTAGGCATGTATTCCAAATATAGTCATACGTGCTTATGGAAAAGAACTTGCATGACATCTTTTGTCCTACCCTCCCATGGCAGCGGGGTCCTATTGGAAACTAAGGGATGTTAAGGCCTCCTTTTAATAGAGAACCGGAACAAAGCATTAGCACATAGTGAATACATGAACTCCTCAAACTATGGTCATCACCGTGAGTGGTTCCGATTATTGTCACTTCGGGGTTGCCGGATCATAACACATAGTAGGTGACTATAGACTTGCAAGATAGGATCAAGAACTCACATATATTCATGAAAACATAATAGGTTCAGATCTGAAATCATGGCACTCGGGCCCTAGTGACAAGCATTAAACATAGCAAAGTCATAGCAACATCAATCTCAGAACATAGTGGATACTAGGGATCAAACCCTAACAAAACTAACTCGATTACATGATAAATCTCATCCAACCCATCACCATCCAGCAAGCCTACGATGGAATTACTCATGCACAGTGGTGAGCATCATGAAATTGGTGATGGAGGATGGTTGATGATGATGACGGCGACGAATCCCCCTCTCCGGAGCCCAGAACGGACTCCGGATCATCCCTCCCGAGAGAGATTAGGGCTTGGCGGCGGCTCCGTATCGTGAAACGCGATGATTTCTTCTCTCTGATTTTTTTTCTCCCCGAAAGCCAATATATGGAGTTGGAGTTGGCGTCAGAGGGCCACCAGGGGGCCCACGAGGTAGGGGTGCACGCCCAGGGGGGGCGCCCCCACCCTCGTGGACAGGGTGTGGGCCCCCTGGTCTTCATCTTTGGCGAGGATTTTTTTATTATTTATCCTAAGATATTCCGTGGAGTTTTAGGTCGTTCCGAGAACTTTTATTTTCTGCACATAAAACAACACCATGGCAATTCTGCTGAAAACATCATCAGTCCGGGTTAGTTCCATTCAAATCATACAAGTTAGAGTCCAAAACAAGGGCAAAAGTGTTTGGAAAAGTAGATACGACCGAGACGTATCAAGCAGCTTGAATGCCTTCGACATGCTGAGAAAAACTTTGATGATCGGCATTGTGAAGATATATTGCCTCCTTGGCAGGCTCTGGGTATATGGCTTCGATTTACATATCAACCTCTGGTAGGAATATAAGATGGTTGCGTGCAGAGGGCTGATAGTTAATAGCGGAGTGAAGCTTGATCAAACGCATAACCCATGGAGCATAGAATTTCAGTCCAAATATGTCTGAGCCAGATGCAGCAAATTGATGAATGAAGAAATCCTAAGCATTGAAGCTTTTGCCATTGAGAATATAGAAGACCAATGTCTTCATTGTACCTTCAAGCTTTGCTGAGGAAGAATGTCTTTTGATGGGCCATAGAGTTTGCCTAATGATGTGATAGATGGTGCGGGGCAGATACTCTAGGTCTTCAACAAGGAATTCCTTGGTATATTCAACATCCTGTGGTAGTGGCTTCATCATGCTCAGCATTTTGCTCATGTTGGGCTCTGGCTTATGAAAGATGCTCTCCAATGCATCGCGGTGAAGCTGACAACCAGGTTCATAGAGTTCACCCGGAGTGGACAGGCCAGTAAGCTCAATGAGATCAAAAGCTTTGGCTTCATGATGTACATTGCCTGTCATCCACTCAAGGACCCATGTCTTCGGATCCCTGTTGTAGCCGCAAATGTTGAGAGTTGCATAGAATTGTAGCAGAAGCTCTGCATTCCAATTCTCCTTATCAGTGACAAACTAGAGAAGGCCTGCATCTCTGAAACAGTCAAGTTATTCTTCTAAGCAGGGCAGGCCAGCAATGGCTTCGGAATCTAGACGCATATGAGGAAATATGCGCCCTTGGTTGTATAGAACACAGGAGTAATAGCTGCGTTGCTGATAACTCCAGAACCGATCAGATGATATTCTTGCCTTGGAATATGGGTTCTTGACTCTATCAAAGAAGGTGTTGTGTGCAATGAATCCATTGACATTGAATGATCCTGGTGCAGATGCAGCACTTGGGAACCGTGGCAGCCTTGGTTTTGGTTTCTGAATCTGAGGCCTGTGCTCCACATGATAGTCAAACTGAGGTCCGGGAGCAGGCGGAGGAACCAGAATTGGCCATCTGACGTGACCAACTCACCTTGATAGAATGCTTGCTCAATAGTGTGTGGCCTTGGTGATGGAACAGGAGCAGTGGCATTAGCAAGGGCGTCAGGCTGCACATTTGTTGTAGGTGCATCAGTGGCTTCATGCATGGTGTTGACTGTAGGCGCCATATTAGCTTCAGCCATGACAACGTCATTGGCGTCAGTAGTGTTATTGGTGGCCGCCTCGGGATTTTCAACCTCCACTTGAGTAGCTGGAGGGTCGGGCACAGACACATTCTCCTTGAGAACATCTTCTTGGTTGGTAGGGGTGTAGCAACACGTTCTTCTACTTGATGGGGTTCTTGTTTTTCATCGACTGATGCAGCCGGAATGTCTTCAGCAACATTGGCTTCAGACGTGGGAACCGTCACAGAAGGATTATCTTCAGGGAACACTTTACGTGCCACTGAGCTGGATTGGTTTGAGTCTTCTTCTGTGATGGTTGTCATGGAGACTGATGGCCTTAAGCCTTTGCGAAGCCGTTGAAACATGGGCGACGCCTTTGGTAAGGGTGTAGTCTCCATGTAATTGTCGTCATTGATTATTTGTCTGGTGACTTGCGCTGGTGGAGGAAGGGGTGTACTTGGTGAATCTTGACTTGGAGTTGCTGGTTGGGGGCGATCAGCCCATGAGGCATCCTGAGAGATTGGCATCAAAGGACGACCAATACTGATGAGTTTGTTGTTCATGAGAATAGGTGATGATGCCGTTTGGCGCTCGATCCGAGGAAGGACTTCATCATCAACTACATTGTCTTGGGGACCAATGTCTTCAGTCGTGATGGGGTCAACGACTGGAACTTCTTGAGCTTCAGGAGCCTTTGTGGAAGCAGGCTCATGAACTATCAGTTAACGCTCTTGGTGTTCGGATGCAGGACGAGCAAAAGCAATGGGCTCGACAATGAGGGGCTCTGTGGGAGCAGCCCGATCTTTCTTCTTGGTCTTCCTCTTCTTGGGCACAGGAGTGTCACCAGTGGTATTCTTGAACTTGTGCTTTCTGGCTTCGGCTTCAGCTGCGTTGGTTTTCTTTTGTTCTGAATCCACTGTGGGGACCTTAGGCTTCGAGCCTATAATGCTGGCAGGGAAGACAATGCGAGGTTCTTCCCGCCTTGATGCTTTAGATGGGGCCACAGTAGACTTCTTCTTCTTAGCAGCCATCTTGGGTCAATGCCTGGACGCCCAAGTGCCTTGCGCTTTTCAGCTTCATTGTAAGCTTGAATACACTTTGCAGCGAGGTTCTTCATCCGTTCTCGAGAGCCTTTGGCTTCTTCACGTTTCTTGCGAAATGCCTCCTTGAGGTCATTTAAGATCAACTTGAATTTCTGAACATCAGCCACACTAAGCTTGGCCATGTGCTTCTTGAACTGTTCCTTCTCATAGTCAATCTTGTTTTTCAGTTCAATAATCTTCTGAGCCAGAGCCAGCTCAGGACCAATGGCACCTTGAAAGGGGATGCTGACGCCAATTGGGAGCTGAAGATCATCAAAACTGAGATCTGGGTTGTCAAACCATTCATCAATGAAAGTATTCAGAATGTTTACGTCAAAGAGGGGCAGATCATTGAAGATCTCCACCTCTTGCTAGCTCTTTACCAGCTGCTCAAGAGCATCGTCACCAAACTCATCATCGGAAGACAAATCAATGGCTTCAGTCTCGTTCCGCAGAACGACAGCTGGTGTCAGTGCTTGACTAGAATTCTGAACATTTTTCTTCTGGGGCTACTCTTTCCTCTTAGAGACTCGAGATTGATCTTCAGAGTCAATACTTTACGCAGGAGGAGTAGTTGCCAGTGGATTCACTCGTGAAGCCTTTGGTGCAGCAGTAGGTTTTGAAGCCTTAGATTTATTTTGCTTCTGCGGCTTAGGAGGAGTTGGAGCTTCATCATAATCTGCATCATCAGTAGAGTGATCCACATTTGCACCTTGGATAGCAATGTGTGAGAGGAGGCCTTCGAAGTTGTAGAAGGGGACTATTCTGTTTTCATTGGCTTCACAGGTGCCATCTTCCCGAGGTGAAGAAGGACCTGGGTTGAAGTCAAGTCCAAATGCCTTCTTGTTCTTCACAGCAGAATCTTTAGCAAACTAGAAGTTGCGTTTGAACAGATTGTCATCACGACACCACAACAGAGAAGAGGGGTCAGCATCCTCTGGTTGTGGGCTGCGTACCATACAAGGATATAATTCTTGTTTAATGGCTTCAGAACGGGACTGGGGTTGAAGATTTTTGTATAATATATCTCCCCAGGGCTGTTTGATAGCATTCTTCTCAGCATACTCAGCCATGACAAATCTGTACTTGAACCATTCTTCAGCCCAATATCTTCAAATCCATTGGATTTGATTCTTGCATTCACCATATGTTTCTTCAGGGTCTGTTTTGTACAGTTCATGCAAATTTGGTGGCAAATCTTTGGAAGTATTCCCACAGCGCTGTCTGCCACCCTTTCTAGCTGACTTCTCAATAGCCATGAAGCTTAACCTAAAAGGCTTCAGAACTTGCAAAGGCTTCCTACGGCTGGTCAGACAAGAACTGGCTTCAGGAGAATTTATGTGACTCCGTAAGAATTCTGCAAATGAATGCAGACTATGAGAACTAAAGGATTCTCCCACGGACATGTACCTGTGACAGCATTAGAGGTGCGAAGGAAGGGGAAGAGGTCATATTGAAAGTGCAACTATCCCTAGGTGGTTTTGGTAGTTCATAACAACATATAGCTCATTGAGCTAATGTTATTCCAAGACATATATTTCAGCAAAGCTCAATGAATGGCATGGCATGGATGATGAAAGTGGATCCCTCAAAATATCAAGGATAAACGATTGGCTCAAGCTCAAAAGCTCAAGACTCTTCATTTTATATTTCAGTGATCCAAGATCACATTGAGTCTATAGGAAAAGCCAATACTATCAAGGAGGGATGAGGTGTTGCTTAATGAGCCTCTTGCTTCATGTGCTTAGTGATATGCTCCAAAACCCTCAACTATTTTCTCACATCCACATATGACCTAAACCTAAAACCAAAATCAGTCTCACCGATTCTTTCTATCCGGCGCCACCTAGTTCAGATGTCATAGCCACTGCCACAAACCCTAGGCAAATCGGTCTCACCGATAGGGATCTCGGTCTCACCGAGATGGGATTGTAATCTCTCTGTTTCCCTTCGTAACGTTTCGGTCTAACCGAAGTGAGCGATCGGTCCCACCGAGATTGCAATGTAAACTCTCTGTTTCCCTTCTGTAACATTTCGGTCTCACCAAAAAGAGCGAATCGGTCCCACTGAGTTTACCTGACCAACTCTCTGGTTAGCTAATTACCAAAATCGGACCTACCGAGTTTGTGTAATTGGTCTCACAGAGATTACATTATGCCCTAACCCTAACCATCTCGGTCTCACCGAGTTGCGTTTCGGTCCCACCGAAAATCCTAACGGTCACTAGGTTTACTAAATCGGTCTGACCGAGTTTGTTGATTCGGTCTCATCGAGATTGGTAAATTGTGTGTAACGGTTAGATTTTGTGTGGAGGCTATATATACCCCTCCACCTCCTCTTCATTCATGGAGAGAGCCATCAGAACAAACCTACACTTCCAACTTACCAGTTCTGAGAGAGAACCACCTACTCATGTGTTGAGGCCAAGATATTCCATTCCTACCATATGAATCTTGATCTCTAGCCTTCCCCAAGTTGCTTTCCACTTAAATCTTCTTTCCACCAGATCCAAATCCTATGAGAGAGAGTTGAGTGTTGGGGAGACTATCATTTGAAGCACAAGAGCAAGGAGTTCATCATCAATGCACCATTTGTTACTTCTTGGAGAGTGGTGTCTCCTAGATTGGCTAGGTGTCACTTGGGAGCCTCTGACAAAGATTGTGGAGTTGAACCAAGGAGTTTGTAAGGGCAAGGAGATCGCCTACTTCGTGAAGATCTACCGCTAGTGAGGCAAGTCCTTCGTGGGCGACGGCCATGGTGGGATAGACAAGGTTGCTTCTTCGTGGACCCTTCGTGGGTGGAGCCCTCTGTGGACTCGCGCAACCGTTACCCTTCATGGGTTGAAGTCTCCATCAGCGTGGATGTACGATAGCACCACCTATCGGAACCATGCCAAAAACAGCCGTGTCTCCAACTGCGTTTGAATCCTCCAAACCCTTCCCTTTACTTTCTTGAAAGTTGCATGCTTTAATTTCCGCTGCCTATATACTCTTTGCATGCTTGCTTTATTTGTGTGATGATTGCTTGACTTGTCCAAAGATGCTAAAATCTGTCAAACTCTAAATTTGGGAAAAGGTTAAGTTTTTAATTGGTCAAGTAGTCTAATCACCCCCCTCTAGACATACTTCAAGGTCCTACAAGTGGTATCAGAGCCTTGGTCTCCATTTGCTTTGATTTCCATAGCTTTTGGTGGTCATAGCCTTGGTTTCACAACCTAGGAGAGTATGGCGCCTAGCGAGGGAAATTAGCATAGTAGAGGTCCTTACTTTGATGGAACTAATTTTGCTAGTTGGAAGCATAAGATGAAAATGCATATTCTCGGACATAACCCCGCCGTTTGGGCTATTATTTGTATTGGCTTGCAAGGTGACTTCTTTGATGGGAGAGAGCCGAACCGTGAAGCTAATGCGGAAGAATTGAAGATGCTGCAATACAACGCTCAAGCTTGTGATATCTGTTGGGGAACGTAGCAAAAATTCAAAAAATTTCCTATGAGTCACCAAGATCTATCTATGGAGAGACTAGCAATGAGGGGAAGGAGAGTGCATCTACATACCCTTGTAGATCGCTAAGCGGAAGCGTTCAAGAGAACGGGGTTGAAGGAGTCGTACTCGTCGTGATCCAAATCACCGGAGATCCTAGTGCCAAACGGACGGCACCTCCTCGTTCAACACACGTACAGCCCGGTGACGTCTCCAATGCCTTGATCCAGCAAGGAGAGAGGGAGAGGTTGAGTGAGGGAGTTCCGGACTAGGGGGTGTCCGGATAGCTGAACTATCATCATCGGCCGGACTCCAAGACTATGAAGATACAAGATTGAAGACTTCGTCCCGTGTCCGGATGGGACTTTCCTTGTCGTGGAAGGCAAGCTTGGAGATACGGATATGTAGATTTCCTACCTTTGTAACCGACTCTATGTAACCCTAGCCCCCTCCGGTGTCTATATAAACCAGATGGCTTTAGTCCATAGGACGAACAACAATCATACCATAGGCTAGCTTCTAGGGTTTAGCCTCCTTGATCTCGTGGTAGATCCACTCTTGTAACACACATCATCAATATTAATCAAGCAGGACGTAGGGTTTTACCTCCATTAAGAGGGCCCGAACCTGGGTAAAACATTGTGTCCCTTGTCTCCTGTTACCATCCGCCTAGACGCACAGTTCGGGACCCCCTACCCGAGATCCGCCGGTTTTGACACCGACATTGGTGCTTTCATTGAGAGTTCCTCTGTGCCGTCACCGATAGGCTCGATGGCTTCTTCAATCATCATCAACGATGCAGTCCAGGGTGAGACCTTCCTCCCCGGACAGATCTTCGTATTCGGCGGCTTCGCACTGCGGGCCAATTCGCTTGGCCAACTGGAGCAGATCGAAAGCTACGCCCCTGGCCGTCAGGTCAGATTTGGAAGTTTGAACTTCATGGCTAACATCCGCGGGGACTTGATCCTCGATGGATTCGAGCCATAGCCGAGCGTGTCACACTGTCACGGTGAGCATGATTTAGCTCTGCAGCCGGACAGTACCCTGGAGGCCGCACTCGAAACCGCTCTGATCTTCAATCCGGAGCCGGCTGTGCAGATCGAGGACGGATGCCTAGACATCGCCTCAGGGGCTGCAACCTCTACGGCGATCGAGCTGAACACTGACTTTGTCCCTCATAAAGCTCGTGACTCCGAGGTGCCAGACTCCTCGCCGGACTCCGAACCTCCCGCGCCCTCCCCGATCGAATCCGATTGGGCGCCGATCATGGAGTTCACCACAACGGACATCTTTCAACACTCATCTTTCGGTGACATCTTGAGTTCGCTAAAGTATCTCTCGTTATCAGGAGAGCCCTGGCCGGACTGCGGTCAGGACGATTGGGATGCGGACGACGAAGAAATTCAAAGCCCACCCACCACCCACTTGGTAGCCGCTGTCGATGATCTAACCGACATGCTAGACTATGACTCCGAAGACATCGACGGTATGGACGACGATGCCGGAGACAACCAAGAACCAGCGTCTACTGGGCACTGGAAAGCCACCCCAACTCACGACGTATGCATGGTGGATACACCAAAGGGAAGCGACAATGAGGAAAAACGGGACGTGGCGAAGGACAACTCCCCCAACAAACAACCAAAACGGCGACGCAAGCGCCGCCCGAAGACCGGCCTCGATAAAAATGGCACCCATACGGACCCGGCCCTAGAGCAGGGCGAAGCAGTCGACGACGCACATGTCACCAAGCAGCCAGCCGGACATGATGAACTGGACAAGCAACCAATCCCCGGCGAAGATGATCTCACATCACCAGAGCATACGAACCTTCATAAAAGGCTCGTTGCCACTGCAAGGAGTTTGAAGAAGCAAAAACGGAAGCTCAAAATAGCGGAGGACGCACTCAGAATGAGATGGAGCAAAGTAATCAACACCATCGATAAATATGGCGCTAGTCACCAGACAAAGAGCTACCCGAAGTGCAAGCTGTTGCCCGAATTTGACAAGGAGGCCTTAGAGCCCCCGCAGTCAAAAAAGAAAGAAGCCGCCTGGCCGGATAGACGACCAGATGAAAGGCCAAGAGCAACAAGTGGCGCCGCACACAAGCCGGCACACGATCAGCATACGGATCCTTGGAAAAAGGATGACCCAGCCAGGTCTATCTATGGGCCAAAAAAGAAGACTCCAGGAAGCAACATAACGCGCCGAGCATTTGAAGACGATGGCACACCCAAATACAGGGGCACCGCACACCCACTATGTTTTACCGACGAGGTACTGGATCATGGATTTCCAGCGGGATTCAAACCCGTAAACATAGAGGCATACGACGGAACAACAGACCCCGGAGTCTGGATTGAGGATTATATCCTACACATACATATGGCAAGAGGAGACGATCTCCATGCCATAAAATACCTACCCCTCAAGCTCAAAGGGCCGGCTCGGCATTGGCTTAAAAGCCTCCTAGAAAATACAATTAGAAGTTGGGAAGAGCTTGAGGATGCGTTTCGAGCAAATTTTTAGGGGACTTATGTCCGGCCTTCGGATGCAGACGATTTAAGTCACATAACTCAACAGCCCGAAGAGTCAGCACGCAAATTCTGGAACAGGTTCCTCACTAAAAAGAACCAAAATAGTCAACTGTCCGGACGCTGAAGCCTTAGCAGCCTTTAAACACAACGTCCGAGACGAATGGCTCGCCAGACACCTCGGCCAGGAAAAACCAAGAACAATGGCCGCACTAACAAGCCTCATGACCCGCTTTTGTGTGGGGGAAGACAGCTGGCTGGCTAGATGCAGCACCAACGACCCGAGTACATCCGAAATCAGGGATGGAAATGGGAAATCACGACGCAGAAAAGATCAGCGCCGGAATAAGGATAATGGCCCAAATAGTACAGCGGTCAACGCCGGATTCAAAAGCTCTCGGCCAAACAACAAAACACTGCCCCTAAAGGACAACAGTGACGAGCTATCCAACCTAAACAAGATTCTGGACAGACTGTGTCAAATACATGGTACCTCCGGGAAGCCTACAAACCATACCCACAGAGATTGTTGGGTCTTCAAGCAGTCCGGCCGACTTAACGCCGAACACAAGGGGCTCGACACGCCAAGTGAAAGTGACGAAACCCAAAAGCAGCACTCCGGAAAACAAAAGGCTTTCCCACTTGAAGTCAAAATAGTGAACTCACTTCATGTGATATCACACAGCGCGGCACCTGCCATACCAGGAGACCGTCCGCAGACAGGGGATAGAACCTACCAAAATTCGCTATAGCAGCACTCCCTTCAAAGGAGTGACGCCAGGCCTTTAAGCCAATTATACAGGCTCTGTACCACTAGAGGTTGTGTTCGGTTCATCCGACAACCTTCGTCGCGAAAAGCTCACTGTCCATCGCCCCATTTAGCAGTAGCCCTTAAGCACTACTGGGGCGCAAAGCTTTCGCCTGCTTTAATGCAATACCACATTACGCGTCTCTTACGCTTAGAAATGCCCGGTCCATGTGGCATAATCTCATAACTCCGAGTGTCCCTCGACCACAGAGAATGTGCGACTGCCTTGACAGCCACACACTAATCAGACCTTGCAGGTCCAAGCCCCTAAAACAGGTCATTTAGACCTCGGACATGGTTAGACAAGTCCGGCGTAACTTAACAAGGGGCTTCCCAGCCGCATTTCCCCTTTTTTATAAAGGGACGCGCATATAAATGATGAGAGCCAATAAAGCTCAGTTTTCTTCATCCTCATAATTATACTTCATTTTAATACAACTTTTGCACGATATTTCTTAGAAACTAAGTCCTTCTCTTTTACAGATGAAGCACGTGCTACACCCGTCCAGGATACAGCACAACGGAGACACAGGCGCAGACGTGCAGCAGGGACCCGTTGCAAGGATTCTTTTCAGATTAAGACCCTGTGTAAACCTTTCTTACTGTCTCTTGTTGATACACATCCCCCGGTTTCCTATTATAGCCAAGGAGGTGGCTGGCGTTTTGGCATCGGCCGCGTCAGAAGTTCCCGTCTGTACCTGGACACTAGGGGCTTAGGGCATTATTCTGCCCGATATTATAAAGACCGAACACCTCAGGGAGTGTTCGGCGTCTTGAGTTAGGCCTTATATGCATCAGCTCCGAATCATGTCTTTGGTCAAATGTTGGGTTTGCCCGGCTCCTGTGTTTTGCTGCCTTACGTTCCGTATCATCGGCTAACGCGGCACCAAGAGAACTACTGTGATTGTGCCCCGGTTTGGCCGGGCGAGCACCTCAGTAGAGAAAGCCGAAAACTGACTGTCATGATATAGCGAGAGACTGGTCAACCACTCGATCGACCATTGGAATGTTTAGAATTCCTCCACTTTGACGAAGGGCCGCTTCCCGGTCAGGCACATACGCGTCCCGAGTTCGGAGAAGAGCGGTGCCACCAGGGGCTATATAGTAGCCCCACATTCGAGCTCCTATGGCTAAGTGAAAGTGATAAAGCATTATAGTCCGGTTGCCTAGTTTGCTACGCTATCACCTTCTTAAAAGGACCAAGACGTTGGATTAAGTGTGAAAAAGCGCTTTTCTTTTTGCAAACACCCCCGCACCATGTGCGTGGGGGCTGAAGCCAAAGACTGCCATCTTTCAGATTATACATATACGGCCGCACAGGAGATAGTCAAATACTTGAACGCACAAGTATAAAAAGCTATTGCATTATAAACATGATCTCCGAAATCATAAATGTCATTCAAACATAACATCTTTCAAGCACCGCGACTCTATTAAACGAGCGCCTTGTAGGACTTCCTCAAAATAGTGCTCGGTGGGGAATCGGCTTCTGTCCGAACCCCGGGACGCAACAGCGGTGGCATCCATCTCCGCCCAGTATGTCTTACCACGGGCGAGAGCCATCCGTGCACCTTCTATGCATGCCGATCGCTTCATCGCCTCAACACGCGGCACCGCCTCAAGGAATTGCTGCAACAAGCCAAAATAACTCTTCGGCTTGGGCCTTTTCAGCCACAGATGAGTGACCACGTCCGTCATGGCAAGTCCGGACAATCTATTCAGCTCGGACCACTCAACCAACTGATCACTCAACGAAAGTGGACGCTCCGGACTATGGAACTGAGACCAGAACAACTCTTCCTTTTCGTGATCCTTCTGGCTTTGGAAGTGCACGACTGCGTCCGCCGCACTCGCTGCTAAGTCCAGATATAGATCCTCCGCACCGTACAACCGGCCCAGCTGAGCATACTTCGGATCCGTGAACTTCCTACGCAGCATAAAGGGCTTTCCAGCCACAATGTCTCCAATCATACGCAGTTCCTCCTTCATAGCCCGCATCGCACTACGGGCATCCTTGGCTTCGGCGTCGGCCTTCTTCAGGTCCTCTCGTTCCGCTCAGCGTTCTCCTTCAAGAACCTCCTGGCGATTGGTAGCAACTTTTAATTTCACGGCCATTCTGGCCATCTCCTCCCTGCTTCGGCAGTGAGCAGCCTTTTCGGCTTCTAGCTCTTCCATTGCCTTCGAGGCAGCCGCCTCGCTTTTTCTGGCTTGCTCCTTGGCCCGAGCAAGTTCTGCTCGAAGGTCTTCCACAGCAGCAGCGCCATCTGCATCAAGCATACAAATTACAAGGAATGGGAGTCAGCTCCCTTACTAGGCGACCGCGGAGCAACCACATATCTTGTGACTCATCAAGTCGTTTATTGACTAGCGAGATGTCCGCATCCGCAGCGTCGAGTTGCCTCTTCAGCCCGGCGACTCCATCAGTCCGGCTGGCCACCGAACGTTCTGCCACCTGCATAGGAAAGGCGACAATTAATTACTGAGATTATGATCCTAGGCACGCTGTCGCTTTCGACAGCATACCAAGTCTTAGGGGCTACTATCTATACAAGGCGCACTTTATGTGCAAAACTGTCAAAAGGTATGTCATTTTTTGCGTACCTCAAACCCCGTCAGTAAACCTCCGACAGCCTCATACAACCCGCTTTCGACGGACGAGATCCTCTCAATCACATTACCCATTAATGTGCGGTGATCTTCTGAGATAGACGCCCTCTTGAGCAAATCCTGCAGCTCCACCGGCCGTACTCCAACGGGTGCCGAACTCTCCGGCCCCGCCGGACTCGGGGAGACCCTCCGTGACGACACATCAGGGTCGCCCGCCCCACACGACGGGGCGGCAGATGGAGGCGTTTCGCTCTCCATCATCTCCGGACGAAGGTCTCCCGACGATGAGATGTGCTGAGATGGGCTGAGATCCGAACTACAAGGTGAAAACTTCGGTTACCTTTAGACATTAAGCAGGGGTGTCTACTATTACAAAATTCCTCCTTTTTTACTTACGGCTCGTTAGAGGGCTGATTCCTCCGAGGAGACAGTACGGCCGAGGCTCTTCCTGGCACAGGACCTTCCGGTGATTTCTTTCCCCGCATTGAGGCCTTGGCCTCCGGGTCTTCGGAAGCGGTCCTCTTCTCCCCCTGGAAGGAGGGACTCTCGATTCCTCCCTTACTAAAAGCCTCCTTGGTAGAGGTCGTAGTTTCCCTGCGCCCCCCTTCGCCCTCCTTCGAAGGTGCAACCTCCAACATTTTGATTAACATGGGATCCTGCATGGTCTCAAGGAGGGGGGCCAGACACCGTATCAGTTTTGCTTGCGCTATCCACTCCTGTTCAGGGATAGCTGGTTAAAAGGCAAACCCACGATAAATAAATGGACGGCGTGTCCGGACACAGGGCTACTTACTTGAATATCCGGGCGATTGCAGCTTAGGCCAGCGTCCTTGGTCAATTCCGGATGCGTCTCTTGTGATCCGAAGAACAGTTTATACATCTCCACGGGTGTCAAACCCATGAAGTGTTGAAGAGCTCGTGGCCCCTCCGAATTAAATTCCCACAGGCGAAGGGGGTGACGTTTGCAGGGCAGTAGGCGCCGGATCAACATGACCTTTACCACTGCGACCAGTTTGATCTCCCTTTCTTGGAGGCCTCGAATCCGGTCCTGCAACAGGGGGACGTCTTTGGGCGGCCCCCAGTCACGCCCCTTGCTGACCCATGACATCAGCTGCTGTGGAGGACCCGAGCGAAAGACGGGCGGCGGCTTCTGCCTGCTGCCCCGGGGAGCGGTAATATAGAACCACTCCTGTTGCCACAAGTCGAGCTCCTCCTGAAAAGAGCCCTTGGGCCATGGAGCTTCGGCCCTCTTGCTTATAACCGCCCCTCCGCACTCTGCCTTACGCCCCTCAATCATCTTCGGCTCCACGTTGAAGGTTTTGAGCCACAAGCCGAAGTGAGGGGTAGTGCGGAGGAAGGCTTCGCAGACGACAACGAATGATGAGATATGGAGGATGGACTCCGGAGCCAAGTCGTGGAATTCCAGCCCATAGTAAAACATGAGCCCCGTTATGAAGGGATCCGTCGGGAAGCCTAAACCTCGACGAAGGTGAGACACGAACACGACGCTCTCGCCAGGCTCGGGAGTAGGGATAACTTGCTCTCTGGCGGGCAGCCTATGCGAAATCTCGTAGGTTAAGTACCTGGCGTCTCTCAGCTTCAGCACGTCCTCTTCCGTGATGGAGGAGGGCATCCACCGGCCTCGTAGGTCGGGGCCGGACATTGTCGAAGATCGAAGGTACCTGAATCTGGAGCCCTGGGTGTTGGAACTCGGGGTGAGGGGCGGATTCGATAGAGGATTGAATAAAAAGAACAGGCCTTGGTCTCATTATAAAGAGCAAGAATACCAAGAGCCGTCCCCGTGACCGTTTGGAACCCGCCTTCGATGGAGGGGGCGTGGCAACGGGCGCGGTTGGGTTACCCACATCCGTATTGATGGGAATCCCGGAATAAGGGGGACACGATCTCTGCTTCGACAAGACGTGCCAAGGAAACCGCTTCGCTAAACGCGCTGAGGTGGAACAATAAAAATAATTCAAGTAAAGGCTTGGAAGTGGTGTGACGTCACGCCACAGAATACGTCAGCAGATTGATCTTGTGCAATATTATTCTCTCTACGGTTGTACGTGGAATTTATTTTTGCAGAGCCGGACACTATCCTGGTGTTCACAATCTTCTATAAATTATTCGGAGGAGGAACCCGCCGTGCAATGCCGAAGACAATATGCGCGCCGGACTCATCGTCATTGAAGCCTGGTTCAGGGGCTACTAAGGGAGTTCCGGACTAGGGGGTGTCCGGATAGCCGAACTATCATCATCGGCCGGACTCCAAGACTATGAAGATACAAGATTGAAGACTTCGTCCCGTGTCCGGATGGGACTTTCCTTGGCGTGGAAGGCAAGCTTGGCGATACGGATATGTAGATTTCCTACCTTTGTAACCGACTCTGTGTAACCCTAGCCCCCTCCGGTGTCTATGTAAACCGGATGGCTTTAGTCCATAGGACGAACAACAATCATACCATAGGCTAGCTTCTAGGGTTTAGCCTCCTTGATCTCGTGGTAGATCCACTCTTGTAACACACATCATCAATATTAATCAAGCAGGACGTAGGGTTTTACCTCCATTAAGAGGGCCCGAACCTGGGTAACACATCGTGTCCCTTGTCTCCTGTTACCATCCGCCTAGACGCACAGTTCGGGACCCCCTACCCGAGATCCGCCAGTTTTGACACCGACATTGAGGAAGACTCCATCCAGCAGCAGCACAACGGCGTGGTGGTGATGGAGGAGCGTGGAAATCCTGCAGGGCTTCGCCAAGCACCGCGGGAGAGGAGGAGTACTTGGGAGAGGGGGAGGGCTGCGCCAGAACATGTGGTGCGGCTGCCCTCCCACCCCCCACATATATATAGGGGCAAGGGAGAGGGGGGCTGGCCCCCTCAGATCCAATCTGAGGAGGGGGCGGCGGCCAAGGGGGGGAGGAGTGCCTCCCAAGTCAAGTGGAGGCCCTCCCCCTTAGGGTTTTCCCCTTCCCATGCGCATGGGCCTTGGAGGGGCTCGTGCCCCTGGCCCATTAAGGCTAGGGCGCCCCCTACAGCCCATGCTGCTGTATTGGACGTGGTGGAACAATTTCCGGACCTCTGGACCCCTCCGGAATCCTCCGGAACCTTCTGGAAGCTTCCCAGTACAATAGCAAAAAAACCCGAACTTTTTCCGGAACCCGAACAACAACTTTCCATATATAGATCTTTACCTCCGGACCATTCCGGAACTCCTCGTGACGTCCGGGATCTCATCCGGGACTCCGAACAACATTCAGTAACCACATACAAACTTCCATTATAACCCTAGCGTCATCGAACCTTAAGTGTGTAGACCCTACGGGTTCGGGAACCATGCAGACATGACCGAGACGTTCTCCGGTCAATAACCAACAGCGGGATCTGGATACCCATGTTGGCTCCCACATGTTCCACGATGATCTCATCGGATGAACCACGATGTCAAGGACTTAATCAATCCTGTATACAATTCCCTTTGTCTAGCGGTATTATACTTGCCCGAGATTCGATCGTCGGTATACCGATACCTTGTTCAATCTCGTTACCGGCAAGTCTCTTTACTCGTTCCGTAACACATCATCCCGTGATCAACCCCTTGGTCACATTGTGCACATTATGATGATGTCCTACCGAGTGGGCCCAGAGATACCTCTCCGTTTACACGGAGTGACAAATCCCAGTCTCGATTCGTGCCAACCCAACAGACACTTTCGGAGATACCTGTAGTGCACCTTTATAGCCACCCAGTTACGTTGTGACGTTTGGTACACCCAAAACATTCCTACGGTATCCGGGAGTTGCACAATCTCATGGTTTAAGGAAATGATACTTGACATTAGAAAAGCTTTAGCATACGAACTACGATCTTTGTGCTAGGCTTAGGATTGGGTCTTGTCCATCACATCATTCTCCTAATGATGTGATCCCGTTATCAATGACATCCAATGTCCATGGTCAGGAAACGGTAACCATCTATTGATCAACGAGCTAGTCAACTAGAGGCTTACTAGGGACCTGGTGTTGTCTATGTATCCACACATGTATTTGAGTTTCCTATCAATACAATTATAGCATGGATAATAAACGGTTATCATGAACAAGGAAATATAATAATAACTTATTTATTATTGCCTCTAGGGCATATTTCCAACAGTCTCCCACTTGCACTAGAGTCAATAATCTAGTTCACATCTCCATGTGATTAACACTGACAGGTCACATCACCATGTGACCAACATCCAAAGAGTTTACTAGTGTCACTAAACTAGTTCACATCATCATGTGATTAAGACTCAATGAGTTCTTGGGTTTGATCATGTTTTGCTTGTGAGAGAGGTTTTAGTCAACGGGTCTGCAACATTCAGATCCGTATGTACTTGGCAAATCTCTAGGTCATATAGTAAATGCTACTTCCACGCTCCACTTGGAGCTATTCCAAATGGTTGCTCCACTATACGTATCCGTTTTGCTATTCAGAGTCATTCGGATAGGTGTTAAAGCTTGCATCGACGTAACCCTTTACATCGAACTCTTTATCACCTCCATAATCGAGAAACAAATCCTTATTCCTCTAAGGATAATTTTGACCGCTATCTGGTGATCCACTCCTTGATCACCTTTGTACCCTCTTGCCAGACATGTGGCAAGGCACTCTTCCGGTGCGGTACACAGCATAGCATACTATAGAGCCTACGTTTGAAACATAGGGGACGGCCTTCGTCCTTTCTCTCTTTTCTGCCGTGGTCGAGCTTTAATTCTTAACTTCGTACCTTACGACTCAGGCAAGAACTCCTTCTTTGACTGATCCATCTTGAACACTTTCAAGATCATGTCAAGGTACGTGCTCATTTGAAAGTATCATTAAGCGTTTTTGATCTATCCTCATAGATCTTGATGCTCAATGTTCAAGTAGCTTAATCTAGGTTTTCACTTGAAAAACACTTTTCAAATAACCCTATATGCATTCCAGAAATTCTACATCATTTCTCATCAACAATATGTCAACAACATATACTCATCAGAAATTCTATAGTGCTCCCACTCACTTCTTTGGAAATACAAGTTTCTCATAAATTTGTATAAACCCAAAATCGTTGATCATCTTATCAAAGTACATATTCCAACTCCGAGATGCTTACTCCAGTCCTTAGAAGGATCGCTGGAGCTAGCATACCTTTTAGCATCCTTAGGATCGACAAAACCTTTCTGATTGTATCACATACAACCTTTCCTTACGAAAACTGGTAAGGAAACTCGTTTTGACATCCATCTGCCAGATTTCATAAATGCGGCTAATGCTAACATGATTCCGACGGACTTAAGCATCACTACGGATGAGAAAATCTCATCATAGTCAACTCCTTGAACTTGTGAAAAACTCTTCGCCACAAGTCGAGCTTCATAGACGGTGACATTACCGTCCACGTCCGTCTTCTTCTTAAAGACCCATTTATCTCAATGGCTTGCTGATCATCGGGCAAGTCCACCAAAGTCCATGCTTTGTTCTGATACATGGATCCTATCTCGGATTTCATGGCTTCTAACCATTTGTCGGAATTTGGGCCCACCATCGCTTCTCCATAGCTCGTAGGTTCATTGTTGTCTAGCAACATGACCTTCAAGACAGGATTACTGTACCACTCTGAAGTAGTACGCATCCTTGTCACCCTACGAGGTACGTTAGTGACTTGATCCAAAACTTCATGATCACTATCATAAGGTTCTGCCTCAATTGTTGTAGGCGCCACAGGAATAACTTCCTGTGCCTTGCTACACACTCGTTGAAGTGACGGTTCAATAAACTCATCAAGTCTCCACCATCCTCCCACTCAATTCTCGAGACAAACCTTTCCTCGAGAAAGGACCTGATTCAAGAAACAATCCCTATTGTTTTCGGATCTGAATTAGGAGGTATACCCAACTGTTTGGGTGTCCTATCAAGATGCATTTTATCCGCTTTGGCTTCGAGCTTATCAACCTGAAACCTTTTCATATAAGCGTCGCAGCCCCAAACTTTTTAAGAAACAACAACTTAGGTTTCTCCAAACCATAGTTCAAACGGTGTCGTCTCAACGGAATTATGTGGTGCCCTATTAAAGTGAGTGCGGTTGTCTCTAATGCCTAACCCATGAACGATAGTGGTAATTCGATAAGAGACATCATGGTATGCACCATATCCAATAAGGTGCAACTATGATGTTCGGACACACCATCACACTATGGTGTTCCAGGCGGTATTAATTGTGAAATAATTTCCACAATGTCTTAATTGCGTGCCAAAGCTCGTAACTCGGATACTCATCTCTATGATCATATCATAGACATTTTATCCTCTTGTCACAATGATCTTCAACTTCACTTTGAAATAACTTGAACCATTCAATAATTCAAACTTGTGTTTCATCAAGTAAATATACTCAACATCTACTCGAATCATATGTGAAGTAAAAACATAACGATATTAACTGCATGCCTCAGCACTCATTGGACTGCACACATCAAAATGTGTTACTTCCAACAAGTTGCTATCTAGTTCCATCTTACTGAAACCGAGGCTTTTCAGTCATCTTGTCCATGTGGTATGATTTGCATATCTCAAGTGATTCAAAATCAAGTGAGTCTAAACGATCCATCTGCATGGAGTTTCTTCATGCGTATGCACTAATAGACATGGTTCGCATGTCTCAAACTTTTCAAAAACGAGTGAGTCCAAAGATCCATTAACATGGAGCTTCTTCATGCGTTTTATACCAATATGACTTACATGGCAGTGCCACAAGTAGGTGGTACTATCATTACTATCTTATATCTTTTGGCATGAAAATGTGTATCACTACGATCGAGATCCAATGAACCATTCATTTTAGGTGCAAGACCATTGAAGGTATTATTCAAATAAACAGAATAATCATTATTCTCCTTAAATGAATAACCATATTGTGATAGACATAATCCAATCATGTCTATGCTCAACGCAAACGCCAAATGACAATTATTCAGGTTTAATACTAATCTTGATGGTAGAGGGAGCGTGCGATGTTTGATCACATCAAACTTGGAAACACTTCCAACACATATCGTCATCTCACCTTTAGCTAGTCTCCGTTTATTCCGTAGCTTTTATTTCGAGTTACTAACACTTAGCAACCGAACCGGTATCTAATACCCTGGTGCTACTAGGAGTACTAGTAAAGTACACATTAACATAATGTATATCCAATATACTTCTCTCGACCTTGTCAGCCTTCTCATCTACCAAGTATCTAGGGTGATTCTGCTCCAGTGGTTGTTCCCCTTATTACAGAAGCACTTAGTATCAGGTTTGGGTTAAACCTTGGGTTTCTTCACTAGAGCAGCAGCTGATTTGCCGTTTCATGAAGTATCCCTTCTTGCCCTTGCCCTTCTTGAAACTAGTGGTTTCACCAACCATCAACAATTGATGCTCCTTCTTGATTCCTACTTTCACGGTGTCAAACATCGCGAGTACCTCAAGGATCATTATATCTATCCCTGATATGTTATAGTTCATCACGAAGCTCTAGCATCTTGGTGGCAATGACTTTGGAGAAACATCACTATCTCATCTGGAAGATCAACTCCCACTCGATTCAAGTGATTGTTGCACTCAGACAATCTGAGCACAAGCTCAACGATTGAGCTTTTCTCCCTTACTTTGCAGGCTAAGAAAATCGTCGGAGGTCTCATACCTCTTGACGTGGGCACGAGCCTGAAATCCCAATTTCATCCCTCGAAACATCTCATATGTTCCGCGACGTTTCGAAAAACGTCTTTGGTGCCTCAACTCTAAACCTTTTAATTGAGCTATCACGTATTTATCAAAATGTGTATGTCTGATGTTCGCAACATCCACAAACGATGTTTGGGGTTCAGCACACTGAGCAGTGCATTAAGGACATAAGCTTTGTACTATCCGCATAATCGCTATTGTCAACTTTCAACTATATTTTCTCTAGGAACATATCTAAACAGTGGAACTAAAGCGCGAGCTTACGACATAATTTGCAAAGATCTTTTGACTATATTAAGGATAATTAAGTTCATCTTATGAACTCCCACTCAGATAGACATCCCTCTAGTCATCTAAGTGATTACATTATCCGAGTTAACTATTCCGTGTCCGATCATCACGTGATACGGACTAGTCATCATCGGTGAACATCTTCATGTTGATCGTATCCTCCATACGACTCATGCTCGACCTTGTCTCTTGTGTTCCGAGGCCATGTCTCTACATGCTAGGCTCGTCAAGTCAACCCAAGTGTTTCGCGTGTGTAAATCTGGCTTACACCCGTTGTATGTGAACGTAAGAATCCATCACACCCGATCATCACGTGGTGCTTAGAAACGACGAACTTTCCCAATGGTGCACAGTTAGGGGGAACACTTTCTTGAAATTTTAATGAGGGATCATCTTATTTACTACCGTCGTTCCAAGCAAATAAGATGCATAAACATGATAAACATCACATGCAATCAAATAGTGACCTGATATGGCCAATATCATATTGCTCCTTTTGATCTCCATCTTCGGGGCTCCATGATCATCAACGTCACCGGCATGACACCATGATCTCCATCATCATGATCTCCATCATCGTGTCTCCATGAAGTTGTCTCACCAACTTATTACTTCTACTACTATGGCTACCGGTTAGCAATAAAGTAAAGTAATTACATGGCGTTGTTCAATGACACGCAGGTCATACAATAAATAAAGACAACTCCTATGGCTCCTGCCGGTTGTCATACTCATCGACATGCAAGTCGTGATTCCTATTACAAGAACATGATCAATCTCATACATCACATATCATTCATCACATTCTTCTTGGCCATATCACATCACATAGCATACCCTACAAAAACAAGTTAGACGTCCTCTAATTGTTGTTTGCATGTTTTACGTTGCTGCTATGGGTTTCTAGCAAGAACGTTTCTTACCTACGCAAAACCACAACGTGATATGCCAATTGCTATTTACCCTTCATAAGGACCCTTTTCATCGAATCCGTTCCGACTAAAGTGGGAGAGACTGGCACCCGCTAGCCACCTTATGCACCAAGTGCATGTCAGTCGGTGGAACCTGTCTCATGTAAGAGTACGTGTAAGGTCGGTCTGGGCCGCTTCATCCCACAATACCGTCGAAACAAGATTGGACTAGTAACGGTAAGCATATTTAACAAAATCAACGCCCACAACTACTTTGTGTTCTACTCGTGCAAAGAATCTACGCAATAGACCTAGCTCATGATGCCACTGTTGGGGCGCGTAGCAGAAATTCAAAAAATTTCCTACGAGTCACCAAGATCTATCTATGGAGAGACTAGCAACAAGGGGAAGGAGAGTGCATCTATATACCCTTGTAGATCGCTAAGCAGAAGCTTCAAGAGAACGGGGTTGAAGGAGTCGTACTCGTCGTGATCCAAATCACCGGAGATCCTAGTGCCGAACGGACGGCACCTCCGCGTTCAACACATGTACAGCCCGGTGACGTCTCCCATGCCTTGATCCAGCAAGGAGAGAGGGAGAGGTTGAGGAAGACTCCATCCAGCAGCAGCACAACGGCGTGGTGGTGATGAAGGAGCGTGGCAATCCTGCAGAGCTTCGCCAAGCACCGCGGGAGAGGAGGAGTACTTGGGAGAGGGGGAGGGCTGCGCCAGAACATGTGGTGTGGCTGCCCTCCCACCCCCCACATATATATAGGGGCAAGGGAGAGGGGGGCCGGTGTGACGCCCCCGATTCAATCGTACACTAATCATGCACGCAAATGTGTACGATCAAGATCAGGGACTCACGGGAAGATATCACAACACAACTCTACAAATAAAATAAGTCATACAAGCATCATAATACAAGCCAGGGGCCTCGAGGGCTCGAATACAAGTGCTCGATCATAGACGAGTCAGCGGAAGCAACAATATCTGAGTACAGACATAAGTTAAACAAGTTTGCCTTAAGAAGGCTAGCACAAACTGGGATACAGATCGAAAGAGGCGCAGGCCTCCTACCTGGGATCCTCCTAGCTACTCTTGGTCGTCGTCAGCGGGCTGCACGTAGTAGTAGGCACCTCCAGTGTAGTAGTCGTCGTCGACGGTGGCGTCTGGCTCCAGGGCTCCAGCATCTGGTTGCGACAACCAGAAAGAAAGGAAAGGGGGAAAAAGGGGGAAGAAAGCAACCGTGAGTACTCATCCAAAGTACTCGCAAGCAAGGAACTATACTACATATGCATGGGTATATGTGTAAGAAGGCCATATCAGTGGACTGAACTGCAGAATGCCAGAATAAGAGGGGGATAGCTAATCCTGTCGAAGACTACGCTTCTGGCAGCCTCCGTCTTGCAGCATGTAGAAGAGAGTAGATTGACGTCCTCCATGTATCATCTTCAAGTAGCATCTCCAAGTAGTATCTCCAAGTATCATCTCCAAGTAGCATCGCATAGCATAATCCTACCCGGCGATCCTCTCCTCATATCCCTGAGGTAGAGCGACCACCGGTTGTATCTGGCACTTGGAAGGGTGTGTTTTATTAAGTATCCGGTTCTAGTTGTCATAAGGTCAAGGTACAACTCCAAGTCGTCCTGTTACCGAAGATCACGGCTATTCGAATAGATTAACTTCCCTGCAGGGGTGCACCACATAGCCCAACACGCTCGATCCCATTTGGCCGGACACACTTTCCTGGGTCATGCCCGGCCTCGGAAGATCAACACGTCGCAGCCCCACCTAGGCAAAACAGAGAGGCCAGCACGCCGGTCTAAACCTAAGCGCACAGGGGTCTGGGCCCATCGCCCATAGCACACCTGCACGTTGCGAGGGCGGCCGGAAGCAGAACTAGCCCCCTTAATACAAGAGCAGGCTTACGTTCCAATCCGGCGCGCGCCGCTCCGTCGCTGACGTCTGAAGTGCTTCGGCTGATACCACGACGTCGGGATACCCATAACTACTCCCGCGTAGATGGTTAGTGCGTATAGGCTCGTAGCCAACTCAGATCAAATACCAAGATCTCGTTAAGCGTGTTAAGTATCCGCGAATGCCGAACAAGGCCAGGCCCACCTGTCTCCTAGGTGGTCTCAACCTGCCCTGTCGCTCCGCCACAAAGTAACAGTCGGGGGCCGTCGGGAACTCAGGCCCACCTCTACCAGGATGGAGCCACCTGTCCTTTCAGCCCCCTCGTCAGAATCACTTGCGGGTACTCAATGAGCTGACCCGACTTTAGTCACCATCTGTATAGTATGTATGTATGTATAGTATATACCCGTGATCACCTCCCAAGTGATCACGGCCCGATAGTATAGCAAGGCAGACTGACAAGAATGTAGGGCCAATGATGATAAACTAGCATCCTATACTAAGCATATAGGATTGCAGGTAAGGTATCAACAGATGTAGCGACAATGTCAGGCTATGCATCAGAATAGGATTAACGAAAGCAGTAACATGCTACACTACTCTAATGCAAGCAGTATAGAGTAGAATAGGCGATATCTGGTGATCAAGGGGGGGCTTGCCTGGTTGCTCTGGAAAGAGAGAGGGGTCGTCAACTCCGTAGTCGAACTGGTCAGCAGCAGCGTCGGTCTCGTAGTCTACCGGAGAGAAGAGGGGGAAGAAATAATGAATACAGAGCAAACAAAGCACCACAAAATATATCAAGGCAATACGCGGTGTTCGGTGTGCCCTAACGCGGTAGTAGGTGATACCGGTGAAGGGGGAAAACCCCCGGGAAAGTATTCCCGGTGTTTCGTGTTTTCGGGCAGAGGAGCCGGAGGGGGAAAGTTGCGGGTTCGATAGGTTACGGGTGTGTGGCGGACGAACGGACCGCGTATCCGGATTCGTCTCGTCGTTCTGAGCAACTTTCATGTTGAAAATATTTTAATCCGAGTTACGGATTAAAAGATATGATTTTCTAAAGATTATATTAATTTCTGGAATTTAATTAATTAATTATTTAATTCGAAAATGAATTTATGATGTCAGCATGATGTCATGCTGACGTCAGCAGTCAACAGGGTTGACTTGGTCAACCCGACAGGTGGGTCCCGTTCGTCATTGTCTGAGATTAACCAAAACAGATTAATTAGTTTAATTAGTAATTAGGATAATCTAATCAGGATTAGTTAAGTTAATTAATTTAATTAACCAATTAATTAATTAATGTTTTTATTATTTTCTTTTAATTAATTTTTTTATATAAATGTTCCAGGGGCTAGGCCCCACATGTCATTGGGTCAGGGGGCCTTAGCGGGCGCCGGCGCTAGCGGCAGCGGGTGTGGTGCCCGTGCCCGAGGCCGTAGCCTGCCCGAGCGATGGGGGGGAGCCGGGTACGGGCTCCGGCGGCCAAGGACCGCGATGGCGCTGGCCGGAACAGGGCGGCAGGGCGGAGGCGGGACGGCGCCTGGGTGAGCAGCATCGGCTGGAGCGGCTGAGCGCGGTCATCCGGCACGGCGCAGGAGCAGAGCGCCGGCGTAGGAGGGAGGCAACAGCAGCGCGAACGCAGGCGGGGCGAGGTTGCGTCGTGCGGGTGCGTACGAGAGCTGCGGTGGCCGCCGCGGGCAGCACCGACGCAAGTTGCAGGGGAGCGCTGCTGGCGCGGCCGTGGGCGCGAACGACACGGGCGGGCGCCGAGCGCGGCAAGGACGTCGACTGCGGGGGCGCGACGCGAGGGAGCATCGTCGGGGCAGTCGGGAGCGACGAGCAGCGGAGGGAACGAGCATGGGGCGAGGGGAAGAGAGGAGGTGCGCGGCTCACATCGGGTGGTGTAGGGCACTGGCAGTGGGTGCGGGGAGGCTCGTGGTGGCCGGAGTCGGTGGCGGCGTGCGGCGGCCCGAGGTGGAAGCCGAGCACGGGGCGGCGTCGTTGGGGCGGCCCCCTCCCGATCCAGCGGAATCGGGCAGAGGAGGGCGGAGGAGCGCGGCGTCTGGGACGGCGGCCGATGACGGGGCTTGAGGCGGCGGTGGCGTCCGGCGAGGAGGGGAATTCCGAACGGCGACGGTCGGCGAAGAGGAGCCGGCGCCCGATCCAGATCGGGATCGGGAGGAGACGAGGGAGAGAGGGGAACGTGGGGGGAGGAGTGGGGTAGTGGGCTAGGGTTTCGGTGTCCCCAGGGGTTAGTAGGTGAGGTGGGGGTGGGCCGGTCCAACCAGGCCGACTGGATGGCCAGCTGGGCTGAGGCCCAGCGCGCGGGGGGGGAGGGGGGTTCCCTTTTCTTTTTTTTTCTTTTTTTTACAGTCCTACTCTGCTTTTCTTTTATTTATTCTTTTAGTTCTTATTTGTTTTATTTTAGTTTCCAAAAATACAAAAGTGGCACCTAAAATAGTGTTACAATTTATGCCACTGCCACAAACCGTTTAGCATTGAAATAAAAAATAGTTTTTAAATTGTTTATTATTTTAAAGCATTTGAATAATTGTTTTATTACTATTTATTTACTATAGTGCATTTAAACGCTTTATAAAAGTGTGGTTTCACCACCAATATTACATACGATTTATTTGTCACACTTAGAACATTTTTAGTTTTGACATGTGAAAAGCTTTTGTTATTTGTCTTTATTTTAAGTTTGGATCGTTTTTCAACCATCGCGAGATTAACTACAGTGTTAGCGGTGACATGGCATCATTAGGAGAGGGTTACTGTAGCTTAATTATCCGGGCGTCACAATTCTCCTCCACTACAAGAAATCTCGTCCCGAGATTTAAGAGGGGAGTAAGGGGAAAGACTAGGTTACGAAATTCTAACGATCCTTCTTGGTCTTGGTTACTCTTCTCGAAGAGGTCGACCCATTATATTGATGTCTTCCTTTCTCTGCTTCAGGTCATCATGATGAAGTCATCATCCTTTCTTCAGAAATTTCATCGTACTAACGAAAGATTAAGGGGGTATACCGAAGAATGGATCTCTGCAGGGTAGATTATTTGGTAGACAACAACGAGGAAGGTGGCGGAAAGTAACTCTCGAATTGAAATTCAAGACAATATCGAGAGCAAAGCAAGAAGGTGCAAAATAGAAGTTTCAAGCACATAGGCCATCGTTCGTTGCCTGAAGCGAAGTGTGAAAGGGGTTCAGAGCAATGGGAATAAGTATTGCGTCTGATACCAGATTGATGATCTCATCGGAAGGTGGCTCGTGAATTACACACGAGGCCACGCGTGAGGAATAACTTTGGGAACAGGGGGTGTACAGGAGAGTCAGGTTTCGATCCTGTGGAACTGTGGGTTATGGGCCCACCATGTGGGTTAAAAATAGGAAGGGCAGAGACGTCTTGCGCGATCATGCAAGCAAGGCATGTCAGAGGGGAGCCTGTCGATTAAGTCGGCAACAACGTCGATACCAAGGGCGAGGGACGAAGAGAACCATTTTCCTGCTCGTTGAACGAGGCGGGCCAATAGGCAAAGTTCTCGTCCA
This sequence comes from Triticum dicoccoides, assembly GCF_002162155.2. NCBI lineage: Eukaryota > Viridiplantae > Streptophyta > Magnoliopsida > Poales > Poaceae > Triticum > Triticum dicoccoides. Next base: position 521,124,901 of record NC_041389.1, read on the forward strand.
TCGGTGGTTACCGGAATATCATCAACAATCGTAACAGGGTCTTACTGACCAATTATACATCGAGGTGTGTACATAAGCAGTGAATCTTTACTGCTTAGATTATATAGATCACAAGAATGACGAACACAACAATGGAAAGGAAAATATGAATATCAGATTAAACAGAACAATGGAAAGGAAAATGTGTTAAAACACATAATTCAAGGGTATATCCTTCCCAAGGACAAGCAGAGCAAGATATCCATGACAGGATATAAAGTAGAAAACCACTTAGTTAAGGGGGGGGGGAAGAATCTCATGATATTACCCATACAACGGTGTTAGGATAAATGATAAATAAATCTAGCATCATGCTTCAAATGTTCCTGTTGCAAATCGGAGTACCATTGACATGCTTCGAGATAGCATTGACATGGTCTTCAGGTGAAGATCAAACTTTGGAAACACGAAGGATCCATCAGGAATAACTTGTAGAATAAGTCTTACAATTTCCCCATGGATGAACGGATAACCTTGCTGAAAAGGAATCTATAATGATAGGTCCTCCAGCCAGGGGGGGGGGGGCGCTAGGCATGACATCATGTTACCGGGTCATCAAAGGACAAACAACATAACTCGTGGAAAGTTGTCCCAACCATCATATCTGACCGAGATTCAGATCCAATTGGTGTCAGGATAACTCAGACTCGGGATGCCTGAGAAGAAAGGTGCAACACAAATTGATGAGATGACATTGCAAGATTCTCGGGAAATTTACTACGGAAGCGAGTTCCGAAACAAAAGCTCATCATTAACCCAAGGAGAGGACAAGGAGGTGTCTGGTGAACTCAACGGCAATTCACCGAGATTCCCAAAAGATGGATTTCCACCATTAAGTGAACAAGGAGATAACATTTGTCAGATCAAATGATATAAGGAAGTATGCTCGAGGAAAACATACACAATTAAACATTGGTTGAAATGTGCGCCCGAAATATGGGTTGGGTTGCACGACCAATGTCAGAATGGTGATTCAATCAGCGAAGGACTTAGAATGAACTATCGCCCATTCACTTCAAAGCAATAGGGTTGTTAGAAGTTTTGAATTCACACGTCATAGCTCCATTGTCGGTATTCCGGTTGAAAACAATACGGGGACCAAGGAATGAACGAAGATGGCAAGAAGTATTATGATATCAAGAATTATTAAGAGGTGGTGAAATTCTCACCACATTCTTGACAAAAAGAGATGGTAATACTTCCGAGGTAAGGAAGATCAATTGCTGGATAGCAAGGAACTCAAGGTATAACACCAAACATGAACAAGCTTGTGTTGGTGGGAGGGCAATAAAGTGGTCGACGACAATCAATTTATCGAGGGCAAGGATGGTATTTCTCATCATTAATTCACTTGATATCCTGGAAGAGCATCAGAATGTAGATGGTGATCATGACACATTTGTCGAGAGATTCCACGAAGATGTAATCGATCCGCGATCACATCAAGTCAAAAGAATGATGAAGCAAGAGGTTATTGGAACCATAGGTACGACACAAACCTGAAATCAAGATTGTTGTTCAAGGCGAACTGATATGACGAGGAAGATCGACGTAAGCTTAGCTCATTGTCAAAAGTTGTGCTCCGGGATTAAGGACCAGGTAGCACAGTTAAAATTTAGCATGGTAATGATATAACTGATCAGGCTAGGAATGACATGATCGGGTACAAACTCGTAAGTAAGGAATATTAGTAAGAGTTGTTGAACCGTAATGCGGACTCGGTTCAGTTATCGGTGTCTTTGAGTGTTTAATAACTCAGATCCCATGAAAAATTGTAATCAGTGAGTATGTAGTACTTGATGAAGAACTCATAGGAAGTTATGCAGTACCATGATAATCTCGAGATACCAGGGGGGTAATACTCAACACAAGATCAAAGTAAAGGTTGGACTGGTGTATCGATCCATAGAAGACAATTGTTTTAACTTGTCCGAGAAATGGAATCAAAGAAGAACAATCATGGTCGGAACCACGGTTGCAAGGGATCAATTCACAGATACCATATGTTAGCTATCAAGGAAATAGTTATTATTACAAGAAGCTTCCATGATAGGATATACATCGCGTCCATGGGCATGAACACAAAGTTCAAGGTCAACTCCCACTTCCTCAATGCATAATCTTCCATTCACCTCTCGTATTTCGAAGATGACATTAGTTGTTGAAAGTTTTACCTGGTGCAATACCAGATAAGTATGACTCGTGAAAACTTTCGGGTTCACACGGTTTAGAGAAGGCATATGTTCAACCCATAGGGGCTTCTTAGAAACATATACCACAAGTTTCCAGAGTAAATAACACAAGCCCGAAAGCAGAGCATGGTTGGCCAAGCAGAGGATACAACTTAACAAGGGCATCATGTATAAGGGGAAGAACTCACAAAGTGTTCAAATGTGAAGGACACTGTCGGATAACAATCCAACAAAGGACTTGATAGTCCACAAAGGATCTGATATGAGTATCGGTACTCAACCAGAAGAGGAAGGAATGCAAATGCAACAGGTTATGGAATCATCTGAATAATTCAAAGCTTAAATAAAAAGGAATTATGATTTCCACAACAAAGGATCAGAAGCAGACGTTTTGATCAAGGATGGATCAATTGAATATACCAGAGGCACAATCGACGACAGATAGTTTGGTCGAGAACCAGCTCATGTTTGAAAGATGTCTGAGCTGGAGAGATAATTTAAAAGGATCAACTGATGATTACTTGCACTCGCCACATATTGAGTCAACAGACTCAAAATGATAATGACAAGGAATGTCAATAAGATTTCTATACTTATGGGATTAATCATAATGAAAGCAAACAAGAAATTCCAGAGCAATAGGTTGCTGAGGATTTTTGGAATATCGGGTGGTATTTCGAAGACTTTTGTGAACTGGATGAATATCTGGGGATGAGCGGATACTCGATGAGTGCGAGAATTATCCGTAGGGGTATTCAGGTGACAAAGAACATCAAGGCAGTAAGCTCAAAGGATTATCGAAACAACGACGAGTATTTCGGGGTATCCTGTAATAACAAGACCAACTGGGGATGATTGTAAGAATAACAACTGAAAGTAGTTATCCATAAGGGTTGACGGTGGAAGGGGAATTGCAAACGCGATGAACACAAGTCCTCGGGTTAACAGCGGAGAGTATCTTCAGGGTCTTCATGTGCAGCAGACGATCATCAGTAATAAGGGGCTCTCCGGGTGAAAGTGATAACGAGATCCTAATGTTAGGTTTAGCAAAATTCATTTAGCCCGAATAGAAGAGAGATAAGAGTCCCAGAGTATAGACAAGGAGTAAAAGATCCTAATACTACCCAAATGGCGACGTGGGCCCATGGGCCGCACAGCCATGTTAGTAAAACAGTTTTTAACGACTAGACTCGACTTCGGCCAAGGAGTTGGAAAGGGGGATTCCTACAGGCAGTCGGCTCTGATACCAACTTGTGACGCCCCCGATTCAATCGTACACTAATCATGCACGCAAATGTGTACGATCAAGATCAGGGACTCACGGGAAGATATCACAACACAACTCTACAAATAAAATAAGTCATACAAGCATCATAATACAAGCCAGGGGCCTCGAGGGCTCGAATACAAGTGCTCGATCATAGACGAGTCAGCGGAAGCAACAATATCTGAGTACAGACATAAGTTAAACAAGTTTGCCTTAAGAAGGCTAGCACAAACTGGGATACAGATCGAAAGAGGCGCAGGCCTCCTACCTGGGATCCTCCTAGCTACTCTTGGTCGTCGTCAGCGGGCTGCACGTAGTAGTAGGCACCTCCAGTGTAGTAGTCGTCGTCGACGATGGCGTCTGGCTCCAGGGCTCCAGCATCTGGTTGCGACAACCAGAAAGAAAGGAAAGGGGGAAAAAGGGGGAAGAAAGCAACCGTGAGTACTCATCCAAAGTACTCGCAAGCAAGGAACTATACTACATATGCATGGGTATATGTGTAAGAAGGCCATATCAGTGGACTGAACTGCAGAATGCCAGAATAAGAGGGGGATAGCTAATCCTGTCGAAGACTACGCTTCTGGCAGCCTCCGTCTTGGAGCATGTAGAAGAGAGTAGATTGACGTCCTCCATGTATCATCTTCAAGTAGCATCTCCAAGTAGTATCTCCAAGTATCATCTCCAAGTAGCATCGCATAGCATAATCCTACCCGGCGATCCTCTCCTCATATCCCTGAGGTAGAGCGACCACCGGTTGTATCTGGCACTTGGAAGGGTGTGTTTTATTAAGTATCCGGTTCTAGTTGTCATAAGGTCAAGGTACAACTCCAAGTCGTCCTGTTACCGAAGATCACGGCTATTCGAATAGATTAACTTCCCTGCAGGGGTGCACCACATAGCCCAACACGCTCGATCCCATTTGGCCGGACACACTTTCCTGGGTCATGCCCGGCCTCGGAAGATCAACACGTCGCAGCCCCACCTAGGCAAAACAGAGAGGCCAGCACGCCGGTCTAAACCTAAGCGCACAGGGGTCTGGGCCCATCGCCCATAGCACACCTGCACGTTGCGTACGCGGCCGAAAGCGGAACTAGCCCCCTTAATACAAGAGCAGGCTTACGTTCCAATCCGGCGCGCGCCGCTCCGTCGCTGACGTCTGAAGTGCTTCGGCTGATACCACGACGTCGGGATACCCATAACTACTCCCACGTAGATGGTTAGTGCGTATAGGCTCGTAGCCAGACTCAGATCAAATACCAAGATCTCGTTAAGCGTGTTAAGTATCCGCGAACGCCGAACAGGGCCAGGCCCACCTATCTCCTAGGTGGTCTCAACCTGCCCTGTCGCTCCGCCACAAAGTAACAGTCGAGGGCCGTCGGGAACCCAGGCCCACCTCTACCGGGATGGAGCCACCTGTCCTTTCAGCCCCCTCGTCAGAATCACTTGCGGGTACTCAATGAGCTGACCCGACTTTAGTCACCATCTGTATAGTATGTATGTATGTATAGTATATACCCGTGATCACCTCCCAATGTGATCACGGCCCGATAGTATAGCAAGGCAGACTGACAAGAATGTAGGGCCAATGATGATAAACTAGCATCCTATACTAAGCATTTAGGATTGCGGGTAAGGTATCAATGACTGTAGCAGCAATGACAGGCTATGCATCAGAATAGGATTAACGGAAAGCAGTAACATGCTACACTACTCTAATGCAAGCAGTATAGAGGAGAATAGGCGATATCTGGTGATCAAGGGGGGGGGCTTGCCTGGTTGCTCTGGCAAGAGAGAGGGGTCGTCAACTCCGTAGTCGAACTGGTCAGCAGCAGCGTCGGTCTCGTAGTCTACCGGAGAGAAGAGGGGGAAGAAATAATGAATACAGAGCAAACAAAGCACCACAAAATATATCAAGGCAATACGCGGTGTTCGGTGTGCCCTAACGCGGTAGTAGGTGATACCGGTGAAGGGGGGAAAACCCCCGGGAAAGTATTCCCGGTGTTTCGTGTTTTCGGGCAGAGGAGCCGGAGGGGGAAAGTTGCGGGTTCGATAGGTTAGGGGTGTGTGGCGGACGAACGGACCGCGTATCCGAATTCGTCTCGTCGTTCTGAGCAACTTTCATGTTGAAAATATTTTAATCCGAGTTACGGATTAAAAGATATGATTTTCTAAAGATTATATTAATTTCTGGAATTTAATTAATTAATTATTTAATTTGAAAATGAATTTATGACGTCAGCATGATGTCATGCTGACGTCAGCAGTCAACAGGGTTGACTTGGTCAACCCGACAGGTGGGTCCCGTTCGTCATTGTCTGAGATTAACCAAAACAGATTAATTAGTTTAATTAGTAATTAGGATAATCTAATCAGGATTAGTTAAGTTAATTAATTTAATTAACCAATTAATTAATTAATGTTTTTATTATTTTCTTTTAATTAATTTTCTTTTTATAAACGTTCCAGGGGCTAGGCCCCACATGTCATTGGGTCAGGGGGGCCTTAGCGGGCGCCGGCGCTAGCGGCAGCGGGTGTGGTGCCCGTGCCCGAGGCCGTAGCCTGCCCGAGCGATGGGGGGGAGCCGGGTACGGGCTCCGGCGGCCAAGGACCGCGATGGCGCTGGCCGGAACAGGGCGGCAGGGCGGAGGCGGGACGGCGCCTGGGTGAGCAGCATCGGCTGGAGCGGCTGAGCGCGGTCGTCCGGCACGGCGCAGGAGCAGAGCGCCGGCGTAGGAGGGAGGCAGCAGCAGCGCGAACGCAGGCGGGGCGAGGTTGCGTCGTGCGGGTGCGTATGAGAGCTGCGGTGGCCGCCGCGGGCAGCACCGACGCAAGTTGCAGGGGAGCGCTGCTGGCGCGGCCGTGGGCGCGAACGACACGGGCGGGCGCCGAGCGCGGCAAGGACGTCGACTGCGGGGGCGCGACGCGACGGAGCATCGTCGGGGCAGTCGGGAGCGACGAGCAGCGGAGGGAACGAGCATGGGGCGAGGGGAAGAGAGGAGGTGCGCGGCTCACATCGGGTGGTGTAGGGCACTGGCAGTGGGTGCGGGGAGGCTCGTGGTGGCCGGAGTCGGTGGCGGCGTGCGGCGGCCCGAGGTGGAAGCCGAGCACGGGGCGGCGTCGTTGGGGCGGCCCCCTCCCGATCCAGCGGAATCGGGCAGAGGAGGGCGGAGGAGCGCGGCGTCTGGGACGGCGGCCGATGACGGGGCTTGAGGCGGCGGTGGCGTCCGGCGAGGAGGGGAATTCCGAACGGCGACGGTCGGCGAAGAGGAGCCGGCGCCCGATCCAGATCGGGATCGGGAGGAGACGAGGGAGAGAGGGGAACGTGGGGGGAGGAGTGGGGTAGTGGGCTAGGGTTTC
>NC_041389.1:521132060-521153717 GCF_002162155.2 Triticum dicoccoides
TTCGGTGTCCCCAGGGGTTAGTAGGTGAGGTGGGGGTGGGCCGGTCCAACCAGGCCGACTGGATGGCCAGCTGGGCTGAGGCCCAGCGCGCGGGGGGGGGGAGGGGGGTTCCCTTTTCTTTTCTTTTTCTTTTTTTTACAGTCCTACTCTACTTTTCTTTTATTTATTCTTTTAGTTCTTATTTGTTTTATTTTAGTTTCCAAAAATACAAAAGTGGCACCTAAAATAGTGTTACAATTTATGCCACTGCCACAAATCGTTTAGCATTGAAATAAAAAATAGTTTTTAAATTGTTTATTATTTTAAAGCATTTGAATAATTGTTTTATTACTATTTATTTACTATAGTGCATTTAAACGCTTTATAAAAGTGTGGTTTCACCACCAATATTACATACGATTTATTTGTCACACTTAGAACATTTTTAGTTTTGACATGTGAAAAGCTTTTGTTATTTGTCTTTATTTTAAGTTTGGATCGTTTTTGAACCATCGCGAGATTAACTACAGTGTTAGCGGTGACATGGCATCATTAGGAGAGGGTTACTGTAGCTTAATTATCCGGGCGTCACAGCCGGACCCCTCAGATCCAATCTGAGGAGGGGGCAGCGGCCAAGGGGGGGAGGAGTGCCTCCCAAGTCAAGTGGAGGCCCTCCCCCTTAGGGTTTTCCCCTTCCCATGCACATGGGCCTTGGGGGGGCTCGTGCCCCTGGCCCATTAAGGCTAGGGCGCCCCCCTACAGCCCATGCTGCTGTATTGGACGTGGTGGAACAATTTCCGGACCTCTGGACCCCTCCGGAATCCTCTGGAACCTTCTGGAAGCTTCCCGGTACAATACCGAAAAAACCCGAACTTTTTCTGGAACCCGAACAACAACTTTCCATATATAAATCTTTACCTCTGGACCATTCCGGAACTCCACGTGACGTCCGGGATCTCATCCGGGAGTCCGAACAACATTCGGTAACCACATACAAACTTCCTTTATAACCCTAGCGTCATCGAACCTTAAGTGTGTAGACCCTACGGGTTCGGGAACCATGCAGACATGACCGAGACGTTCTCCGGTCAATAACCAACAGCGGGATCTGGATACCCATGTTGGCTCCCACATGTTCCACGATGATCTCATCGGATGAACCACGATGTCAAGGACTTAATCAATCCTGTATACAATTCCCTTTGTCTAGCTGTATTATACTTGCCCGAGATTCGATCGTCGATATACCGATACCTTGTTCAATCTCGTTACCGGCAAGTCTCTTTACTCGTTCCATAACACATCATCCCGTGATCAACCCCTTGGTCACATTGTGCACATTATGATGATGTCCTACCGAGTGGGCCCAGAGATACCTCTCTGTTTACACGGAGTGACAAATCCCAGTCTCGATTCGTGCCAACCCAACAGACACTTTCGGAGATACCTGTAGTGCACCTTTATAGCCACCCAGTTACGTTGTGACGTTTGGTACACCCAAAGCATTCCTACGGTATCCGGGAGTTGCACAATCTCATGGTTTAAGGAAATGATACTTGACATTAGAAAAGCTTTAGCATACGAACTACGATCTTTGTGCTAGGCTTAGGATTGGGTCTTGTCCATCACATCATTCTCCTAATGATGTGATCCCGTTATCAATGACATCCAATGTCCATGGTCAGGAAACTGTAACCATCTATTGATCAACGAGCTAGTCAACTAGAGGCTTACTAGGGACCTGGTATTGTCTATGTATCCACACATGTATTTGAGTTTCCTATCAGTACAATTATAGCATGGATAATAAACGATTATCATGAACAAGGAAATATAATAATAACTTATTTATTATTGCCTCTAGGGCATATTTCCAACAATATCATCTTCAACGGATTGTGCCTTGAAGAATTCAACAAAATCCGCCATCTTGAGAATGCAAAGGAAATTTGGGACACTTTGATTGATATACATGAAGGTACCGACTCCGTCAAGCAATCCAAGTTGGATGTGCTCCAAAGTCAGCTTGACAAGTTCAAAATGAAGGATGGTGAAGGTGTCGCTGAAATGTACTCTAGGCTTGCTCTTATCACAAATGAGATTGCCGGCTTAGGGAGTGAAGAAATGACCAACAGATTCATCATCAAGAAGATCCTAAGAGCATTGGATGGAAAGTATGATACCATGTGCACATTGATTCAAATGATGCCCAATTACAAGAATCTCAAGCCAACAGAGGTCATTGGTAGAATTGTTGCTCATGAGATGTCACTCAAGGATAAGGAGGAACTTCACAACAAGTCAAGTGGTGCTTACAAAGACTCATGTGAATCCCCCACATCATCAAGTGAGAAACAAACCTTCAATGAAGAATTGAGCTTAATGGTGAAAAATTTCAACAAATTCTACAAGAGTAGAAGCAACGAAAGAAGCTCTAAGTCAGGTCCTACAATGACAAAAGATCTTCCAGTCGAGAGCGCAACTGCTACAATTGTGGAGACCCGGACACTATTCCAATGAGTGTACGGCACCCTACAAAAGAAGAGAAGATTCTCCAAAAAGAAGAAGTAGAAGAGAAGAATCACCACCAAGATAGAGAAGGAGTAGAGATGATCGTTATGAATGAAGACCCTCACGGAGAAGCAAAGATTCGGAAAGGAAGGACAAGTCATCAAAGAGCTACACAAAACGAAGACATCAAGCTCATGTTGGTGAATGGGTATCCGGTTCCGAATCTGAACATCACTCCGAAAGAAGCTATCACTCCGACTCTGAACATACTCAAGATGAAGGTGTTGCCGGTCTAGCACTTGTGTCAACCAACTCCTACGACATATTTGACTCACCAAATGAAGGAATTGGAAGATGCTTCGTGGCCAAAGGTCCAAAGGTAACACATCCCGAGTATGTTGATTTCAATAGTGATGAAGATGACTTGCTAGGTGATGATGATTTACTTATTGACAACTCTAGTGATGAATACTATGATGAAACGTCAATTAATCATGCTAAACAAGATAAAACGAATGACAATGATAAGGAGAAGATTGAGCTTCTAACTAAAGAACTAAACACTCTTAAGTTAGCTCATGAAACTATCTTCGAAAATCATCGAGAACTTTTAAGGGCTCATGAGAAATTACGCTTTGAAAAGCTCAATCTTGAGCAAGAGCATGAGTTCTTAAAGGCAATCAATGATGATCTTCGCAAGAAAAGTTCTTCTTATATTGCCAAGCGTTTACTCTTATCTACTTACATGCCTCAAGTCAAGTCTAGTAACAAGAACAAGAAAGATTCTTCATCTAGTAGTAACAATAACTATGCTAAATCCAATATTGTTTCCTCTAGTAGTTCTCTTGATTCCACTAATGATTCTCTTAGCCAAGTTACACTTGAGCAAGAAAATAGCTTATTGAAGGGAATTATAGAGAAAGGTGTATACAAGAGCCTTGCCGGGAGTAAGCAATTCGAGGAAATTGTACGCAAGCAAGGAAGGCACCGGAAGAATCAAGGTGTTGGTTTTGAACGAAAGTTCAATGCCAATGGAGTTGATTGGGAAGAATATCAATACCCCAAGATGAAGTTTGTTCCTCAACAAGAGAAGTATGATCCTACTTATTTCAAGGGAAAACAAGCTCAAGATGATCTTCCACCACAAGACCATAAAGGCAAGGACAAGCTTCAAGAGGAGATTGATGCATTTGAAGAAGCACCTAAGGCCTTGGTCAAGTGGGTTCCCAAGACTACGTCAAGTTCTACTTCATCAAGTACAACGACAACTCCAAGGATTCCCATCAAGATGATGTGGATCCCAAAGAAGAAGAACTAGAGAGTTCTTGAGGGTGACTCCGCCAACATTCTTCACTCATATTTTTATGGCAAGAACAAGTGCAATCAACCTCCACATATTGCACTAGTTCAAGGAGTCACAAACCCTCATGTTGGTAAGGCAAGGGACAAGGTAACCAAATGATTTCATGGACATCATCTTGTGTGTGCATCACTCTATGTCTATGGATATTCTTGTTTTGTTCCTTGTGGGACTAACCCGTGTAGGTATTGAAAGTGCAACTCACTCCAAAGGATTGCTCCAAAAGATCTACATCAACATTGAGCATCCACATCTTCAACACCTACATGAAGTCATCATCGACAAAACCCAAGGTTAGTTCATCCCTCTAAGGAGGGATCTCACATCTAGGGGGAGCTTAACTCTAAGAATTGAGTCAAAGCAACTCTAATGATGTGAACACATCAACGCATTATGTAAAAGTGGTAACCCCAATTGAGCTTAAACGATGAGTATGACCCATGATCAAATGTTCTCATTTGACTCCTAAGTCAATATACTCATATATAGATGACCTAGTCATCGCCAATTGTTTGATAGATGCTAGAATTGGTTGTGCATGCTTTGCCACATATTTAATTTGTCACTTTATTGTGTGAGCATGCTGGTTGCATATTTTACTCATTCGAGGACATCCACCTGTTGTTTGATTGATTGGTTTCCTTTTCTTTGACCAAGTGGATGGACGAGAATGCCTAAGAACCTTCTCTAGCTATCTATGCTTTTCTCGTCTCAAACTCTATTCATGCTACATCACAAAATTTGATCAAGTCAGATTCGAACCACTCTGTGTGAGGAGCACTTGGAGTCCCCGATCGTCATAGACTTAAACTTCCAAAACTTCTTTGTGATTCTCGGTCTGACCGATTCCTCCATTTCGGTCCCACTGAGATCACTAAGTCGATCTAAGCTTTCCATCTCGGTACAACCGATATGAACTTTTCGGTCACTCCGAGTTGCTGTAATTGTTAACAGTTATGCATCTCGGTGCCACCGAGTTGTTCAACTCGGTCACACCGACAGTGTCGGGCTATATATAGACACGGGATTTTTTTTGGAAATTCCTCCAAACCCCTTCGCCCGCGCGTAGCTCGCTCTGCCTACTAGGTCTACGGATCGTCGACTTCGTCGCTAGCCGCCTCCTGTCGCTGGTCTCCGCCGCCGTCAACGGATTTCTTCTCCGCCGTTGCCGCCGTAGCGAGTTCATCGCCGAACTAGGGTATGAACTCAATCACAGTGCTTTCCTCATCTGATTCTCAGCACATTGTGTTCATAATGCATCTCGCCATGATTGAAACACTCCTATCCAGCCAATGTGATCCTTAGAATAGATGTGATTCGAAAATTTAGGGTTAGGTTTCCGCCGAAACCATCTCGGACCCACCGAGTTGAAAAACTCGGTCCCGCCGATTTGGCTAACGCCATTGCACTAGTAAGTCTCGGTCTGACCGAGAATTACAAATCGGTGTGACTGAATTTAGAACTTTGGGAAACCCTAGAAGTCTCGGTGCCACGGAACTGTGACTCGGTCTGACCTAGATCACTAGTTTAGGTTCCAAAACCGCTTCGGTATCACCGAGTTTGAAAATCGGTAGATCCGAAATGCTTTATGTGGAAACTAAACTAAGTTTTTAAATCATTCTTGTGCAAAAATCTCTGCATTTTGTGATGCTCATCCACTCTGTCTCAACTATAACTATTCACAGGGTCAGCAGTCAGTGATTTGCAGCATGTCAGACCTTAGTGACAGTCAGAACATGGAAGAAGAGAAGATTCACATGAGTGAGGGCACTAGTCCCTCAAGTACTTCAGATGAAGGGAGCAGAAGCACTCCAAGCAACTTGCCCAAAGCAGCCACAAGAGCTAGAAGGAAGAGAACCTCAGACTCAAAGGATGAGGACTATGTGGCAGCAGAAGATGAGGCTACTTCCAAGAAGGTAGTGCTCAAGAAGGTGCTCAGTTCAACTGCAGTAAAGCCAGTCATGAAAATCAAAAGGCCAGCAAGGAGATAGCCTATGTCTAAAGCCATAGGATCAACTCAAGAACCTGAGATGCCTGAAGAGCCAGCTGTAGAAGGAAAGAAAAGGAAGGAAAGGGTCAAGAAGACCATGGCCAGAGTTGTTGGTCAACCTTCCATGATGGAAGAGGAAGAAGAGGTTGTTGCACCAGCACCAAAGGCACAAAAGCTTATGGGTGATGCAATAAAGTCAGGGGCTGCAACATCAAAGCCCAAAGAAGCACCCAAAGCTGCCCCCAAGCCCAAGATTGCACCAAAGAGAAATACCAGGAGTATACCAGCAGCTGAGAAGAACAAGGCCCCAATGCCTGAGGTTGCTACTGAGGAAGATGAAGAAGGGCAGGTCCTAAGAAAGCTCAAACCCAAGATTCCAGACCACAATAATGCTCATCCTGTGGCTGAGAACATGAAGATCAAAAAGACTCAGGGTTGAGGCTATGGAGATTGTCTAATCCATATGCCACCAGGAGAAGGACTGCTATAGATTACAAGTTCCACACCAAGGAGCAACATGACTTCTATGAGACAATCTTGTTGGACAAGAAGCCAATAGTGTGTGATATGAGATGGGTCGACTGGACCTACATAAAGGAAAATGAAGAACACTATCCTGGAGTGCAAGACAGTTTCATTGCTTGTGGAGTTGCAGATTTTGTTGGGCAGAAGCTCACCAACTGAAATGATGAACTCATTATGCAATTCTACTCCACAGCACACTTCTATCCAGATGGCAGGATAGTTTGGATGTCTGAAGGAACAAGATATCAGTCAACCATAGAGGAATGGGCGAATCTGATCAATGCCCCAAAGGAGAGTGAAGATGATTTGGATATATATGCCAAGAAGAAGATGGGACACAATTCTATGTCACATATGTACAAAGAGATCCCAGACAAAGCCCTTGAGACTTTCTTTGGGTCAGTCCATTTTCTTCTGTCAGGGCTGCCTACGATCAACTGGATCTTAAGGCACACTCTTTTGCCCAAATCAGGTGACCACAACATGATAAGAGGGCATGCAATTAACATGCTTCACATTTTTTGATGTGCCCCAAAAATTCAAGGTCATGAGCCTTATGGTAGAAACCATTAAGAGGACTGCAGCAGATCAGAAGAGAAGTTGTGGATATGCCCCACAGATTCAGGAGTTGATTAACTCAAAGATGGGCACAAGAAAGTATCAGTTGGATAAGGAACATTTTCCTCTCTATCCAGACTTTGAGGACAATCAAGTTGTCATGAATGAGAATGATCCATCATCAGTGCAAGCTCAAGAGAAGAAGAAGAAAGCAAGGAAAGAGAAGGCTGCCAAGATGCCAACTCAAGAGGAGGCATCTGAGTATTTCTTGAAGAACAAACAGGAGCAGCTTGGTTACTTGATAGCATCAACACTGAGGATTGAGAAGGGGTTGGCCACCCTAACTCAAAACCAGGAGAGCCTGGAAAGGATCATGGAACAAAAATTCTATGATCTTGATGTCAAAGTAACTGAGATTCAGTCAGTTGTGGAGCAGCTATAGGATGACATGCAGGAGAGGAAGGGCAAGACAACCACAGATGTATTTGCCAGAGTGCCTAGAGCTCAGAGGTCAGCTATAGTGCCTATGTCAGACACAAGAGCTACATCATCTGCACCAGCTACAACTCCTACAGCTCCAGGGCAACCAGCTCTAGCACCAACTCCTCCAGCTCCCTCTACATCAACTGAAATCTTCGTCCAAGGAGCCATCTCTACACCACCAACTGAAGACCAAGCCTGAGAGACGATCTAGCACTATGCATTTTCTATGAACTTTTTGGTAACTTGTTGCCAAAGGGGGAGAAAAATGTATAGATCATAGGCTTCGAGAGAGATATTTGCTGTTTTCTGTTCTCTCTTGTCTTCTTGGTTAAACTTGTTTGCTTTTGATTGCTTGAGATACTATGCATTACCTGTGAGACATTGATGATCATGTGTTTGATCATAAGCTACACTTATGCTTGATTATATGTTATTATCTTACTTATCCTTATATGATCATTCACTTTGCTTGGTGATGAGTGCATGTATTCAATCTTTATTATTTTGAGCGCTCCACCAAGATGTATGTGACATGGAAGAGTAACCCATGAGCCTAATTCCTTGTGCATTTGCAGTCCAAAGCAAATCTTAAACTATGCACAAATTTAGGGGGAGCTCTTGCTTATCACATACTTCTCAAAGCGACGATGTTTTTCAATCTTATTATCATATGTCGAAGCTTTGATCTATATGTTGTCATCAATTACCAAAAAGGGGGAGATTGAAAGTGCAACTATCCCTAGGTGGTTTTGGTAATTCATAACAATATATAGCTCATTGAGCTAATGCTATTCCAAGACATATATTTCAGGAAAGCTCAATGAATGGCATGGCATGGATGATGAAAGTGGATCCCTCAAAATATCAAGGACAAAGGATTGGCTCATGCTCAAAAGCTCAAGACTCTTCATTTTATATTTCAGTGATCCAAGATCATATTGAGTCTATAGGAAAAGCCAATACTATCAAGGAGGGATGAGGTGTTTCTTAATGAGCCTCTTGCTTCATGTGCTTAGTGATATGCTCCAAAACCCTCAACTATTTTCTCACATCCACATATGACCTAAACCTAAAGCCAAAATACGTCTCACTGATTCTTTCTATCCGGCGCCACCGAGTTCAGATGTCATAGCCACTGCCACAAACCCTAGGCAAATCGGTCTCACCGATAGGGATCTCGGTCTCACCGAGATGGGATTGTAATCTCTCTGTTTCCCTTCGTAAAGTTTCGGTCTAACCAAAGTGAGCGATCGGTCCCATCGAGATTGCAATGTAAACTCTCTGTTTCCCTTTTGTAACATTTCGGTCTCACCGAAAAGAGCGAATTGGTCCCACCGAGTTTAGCTGACCAACTCTCTGGTTATCTAATTACCAAAATCGGTCCTACCGAGTTTGTAAAATTGGTACTACCGAGTTTGTGTAATCGGTCTCACCGAGATTACATTATGCCCTAACCCTAACCATATCGGTCTCACCGAGTTGTGTTTCGGTCCCACCAAAAATCCTAACGGTCACTAGGTTTACTAAACCGGTCTGACCGAGTTTGTTGATTCGGTCTCACCGAGATTGGTAAATTGTGTGTAACGGTTAGATTTTTTGTGGAGGCTATATATACCCCTCCACCTCCTCTTCATTCGTGGAGAGAGCCATCAGAACAAACCTACACTTCCAACTTACCAGTTCTGAGAGAGAACCACCTACTCATGTGTTGAGGCCAAGATATTCCATTCCTACCATATGAATCTTGATCTCTAGACTTCCCCAAGTTGCTTTCCACTCAAATCTTCTTTCCACTAGATCCAAATCCTATGAGAGAGAGTTGAGTGTTGGGGAGACTATCATTTGAAGCACAAGAGCAAGGAGTTCATCATCAATGCACCATTTGTTACTTCTTGGAGAGTGGTATCTCCTAGATTGGCTAGGTGTCACTTGGGAGCCTCCGACAAAGATTGTGGAGTTGAACCAAGGAGTTTGTAAGGGCAAGGAGATCGCCTACTTCGTGAAGATCTACCGCTAGTGAGGCAAGTCCTTCATGGGCGACGACCATGGTGGGATAGACAAGGTTGCTTCTTCGTGGACCCTTCGTGGGTGGAGCCCTCCGTGGACTCGCGCAACCGTTACCCTTTGTGGGTTGAAGTCTCCATCAACGTGGATGTACAATAGCACCACCTATCGGAACCACACCAAAAACATCCGTGTCTCCAACTGCGTTTGAATCCTCCAAACCCTTCCCTTTACTTTCTTGCAAGTTGCATGCTTTAATTTCCGCTGCCTATATACTCTTTGCATGCTTGCTTGATTTGTGTGATGATTGCTTGACTTGTCCAAAGATGCTAAAATCTGTCAAACTCTAAAATTTGGAAAAGGTTAAGTTTTTAATTGGTCAAGTACTCTAATCACCCCCCTCTAGACATACTTCAAGGTCCTACACATATGCATTCTCAGAAGATTTTGAAGATAAATCAGTTTGAAGATATTGACCTCATAATGCGAAGACATTCACTTATTTGTTGTGAGTCGGTTCTAGATTTGTACGAATCCAAGAATAAGTACAAGTGAGGAATCTGACTTGTAGAGAAGCATAAGTGAACAGACTAGGCATAAAATGAGATGTAGAACGGGATAGATTCAACTTAGATGTGTAGAAACCACCTTTGGTAAATAAGGATGAATCTATCGGATTGAAAAGATGGTAAAAAGTAGGTTTTAATTACCACACGAAGAACTGCTAGACGAAGCGAAGTTAGAGGCCGAGCAGTTCGATCTCCCGTGCCCTAACTTGGCAACGGAAGACACCTACGACGGCGGCGGAGAAGATGAGGTTCGCGGCCGGTGTGAGGACGGCGTCGGAGAAGTCGCGGCAGCTAAGCGCTTCATCGTCGGCGTCGTCGAGAGCTAGCGGTGGCGCTAGGGTTTGCGAGAGGTGGCGAGGTGGAAGAAGGTTTTTTGACCGTGATGTGATGGGTATTTATAAGGAAAGGGACGACACAGCGCAATTACGTAGGTGCCCCTGGCGATTCACATCTGAAGGGCATGTGGCAAGCATGCAACACCTTGGAAGTTGTTCCATGTTCCCACGCACGCCTGGATTGTTGGGGTGGTCATTCCGAATTCTTCGGCTTTCAGGCAATAAGGATATAGTATTAAAAGCAGATATAAATGTTTGTCAGATTGACTTCAGCTGACAAGGTCTCAATGAAGACAATCGACAGTTTTCAATAGAATGCATATGATTTGGACAGATAGAGTTGAGGTAGAAGCATAGATAGGTTAGGGTCCGATCACATTCACTTAGATCAAAAGATTCAGCACGAACCATAGCTATAAGTGAATGCTGTAGAGGACAGAACACAAGTACGTACGTAACTAGTATACGAACAAATGAAGATAATATGAACTTAAGTCAAGGATGAAGATAAATCAATTATGAAGACTTTGCAAACATAACTCCAAGGGAAACACTTCAAACAAAAGTTTGGTGGTGGCGTTACCCAACGTATAGGAAGTATTAGACCCAGACACGGCGCACAATTATCGCGGAGCTCCGAAGTCAAATTCTGCATTAATGTATTCACACTTAGAGTGTATGTCTTCATTGATTGAAGATATACGTTTCTTCGTGTGTTGTACATCTAAGTCATCAAAATGCATAAGTGTCAGGATGTGTGTCCAATTCACAAGACATTTGAGGATTCCAAGATACTTAGCTCACACCGCAACTTGCAAAACCTTTTCTCATCCAAGGGCTTTGTGAATATATCAGCCAATTGCTCTTTAGTGTTGACGTGAATGATATCAATATCTTCCTTCATAACATGATCTCTCAGAAAGTGATGACGAATATCTATGTGCTTTGTCTTCAAATGCTGAACTGGATTGTTGGCAATCTTGATGGCACTCTCATTGTCGCAGTAGAGTGGCACATTCTTCAGGTGAATACCATAGTCCTTGAGAGTTTGCTTCATCCAGAGAAGCTGAGCACAGCAAGATCCAGCAGCAATGTATTTGGATTCAGAAGTGGAGAGAGATACACAGTTCTACTTCTTTGAAGACCAACAGACAAGTGATCGTCCCAGAAAGTGACATGTGCCTGATGTGGACTTGAGATCAACCTTGTCACCAGCATAATCAGCATCTGAGAATCCAACTAGATCAAACTCTGAGCCCTTTGGATACCGTAATCCTAGTGTTGGGGTGTAAGCCAAATATCGAAGAATTCGCTTCACAGCTAAGTGATGCGATTCCTTTGGTGCCACTTAGAATCGGGCACACATGCAAACACTAAGCATTATATCTGGCCTAGATGCACATAAATAAAGCAAAGAACCAATCATGGAGCGGTATACCTTTTGATCGAACTCTTTACCATTGGCGTCGGGACCCAGATGACTTTTTGTTGGCATTGCCATCGTGTATCCTTTGCAGTCTTGCATTCCAAACTTCTTTAGGCAATCTTTGAGATATTTTTCTTGAGAGATGAAGATGCCGTTGCGTTGCTGACGGATTTGGAGACCCAGAAAGAACTTCAGCTCACCCATCATGGACATCTGATATTGCTCTTGCATCTTGCGACCAAACTCATCACTGTATTTCTTGTTGGTGCAGCCGAAGATAATGTCATCCGCATAGATTTGGCACACAAACAGTTCACCATCATATGTCTTCGTGAAGAGTGTAGGATCTAGTGAACCAGGTTTGAAGCCTTTGCTCTTCAGAAAGTCTTTGAGAGTGTCATACCAAGCACGAGGGGCATGTTTGAGGCCATATAGTGCCTTGTTGAGCTTGTATACCATATCAGGATGTTTTGAATCTTCAAAGCCAGGAGGTTGTGCAACATACACTTCTTCTTCTATTTTGCCATTGAGAAAAGCATTCTTCACATCCATTTGATACAGAAGGATGTTGTGATGATTTGCATAGGCTAGCAATATGCGAATGGCTTCAAGCCTTGCCACCGGAGCAAATGTTTCATCGAAGTCAATCCCTTCCACTTGAGTGTAACCTTGTGCAACGAGACGAGCTTTGTTTCTGACTACTTGACCATGCTCATCTTGCTTATTGCGATATATTCATTTGGTGCCAATGATATTGTGCTTCCGGGGATCAGGACGCTTGACCAGTTCCCACACATTGTTCAGCTCGAACTGTTGAAGCTCTTCTTGCATAGCTTGAATCCATTCAGGTTCCATGAAGGCTGTAGCGACTTTCTTAGGTTCTGAGATTGAGACAAATGCAAAATGCCCACAATTTTTTTTAGTTGTGTTGCTCTTTGAGTAGCTCTTGAACAAGTGAGTGGACCAGGTGCATTGATGCTGTCGATTATCTTCTCAATCTGTACTTCATTTGCAACACGGGGATGAACAGGACGAAGATTTTGCTCATTCTGATCAATGTCATAATTTGGGGGATTGTCTTCAGGTTGAGCATTGTCTTCGGGTTGAGTAGATGCAGAAACGATCAGTTCTTCTTCAGTCTGATTCTCAGATGGTATGATCTCTCCAATTCCCATTTGCTTGATTGACTCGCTAGGGGGTAATTCATCTAGCACATTTGGCAGGTGCTCTCTTTGCGAGCCGTTAGTCTCATCGAACCGCACATCCACAATTTCAACCACTTTATAGTGAAAGAGGTTGAAGACTCTGTAGGAGTGCGAATCCTTTCCGTAACCAAGCATAAAACCTTCATGTGCTTTTGGTACAAATTTTGAAGTGTGATGTGGATCCTTGATCCAGCACTTAGCACTAAATACTCTGAGGTAACTTACGTTTGGCTTCTTACTAGTTAGGAGCTCATAGGAGGTTTTCTTCAGAAGCTTGTGAAGATAAACACGGTTGATGACGTGGCATGCAGTGTCAATGGCTTCAGGCCAGAACTTCCGTGGAGTCTTGTACTTATCAAGCATCGTTTGGGCCATCTCAATAAGAGTTCTATTCTTGCGCTCCACGATGCCATTCTGCTGAGGTGTGTAAGGAGCAAAGAACTCATGAGTAATACCCAAAGTATCTAGATACAGGTCGAGGCCGGTGTTCTTGAACTCAGTGCCGTTGTCGCTTTTGATGTGCTTGATCTTGACGCCATAGTTCGTCATGGAACGATTGGCAAAGCGTCTGAAGACATCCTGCACTTCAGTCTTGTAGAGGATTATATGCACCCAAGTATATCTAGAGTAATCATCAACAATGACAAAGCCATAGAGGCAAGCAGTAGCATTGCGAGTAGAGTAGTGAGTAGGGCCAAATAAGTCCATGTGTAGCAGCTCGAAAGGTTGAGATGTAGTCATGATTGTCTTCGAGGGATGCTTGGCCCTGGTCATCTTTCCAGCTTCACAGGCACCGCACAGGTGATCCTTCTTGAACTTGACGCCTTCGATGCCCACGACATGCTTCTTCTTCGTGAGAGTGTGCAAGTTCCTCATGCCAGCGTGTCCTAGCCTTCGATGCCAAAGCTAGCACTCTGAAGCTTTTGCTAAAAGACATACGACCATCTGCGGTCCAGCTGAGAAATCTACCATATACAGATCATCTTTTTGATACCCTTCAAAGACTAGAGACTTGTCAGATTCCATTAGTACAAGGCAACAATATTTTCCAAATAGCACAATCATATTTAAGTCACAAAGCATTGAGACAGACATTAAGTTGAAACCAAGGGATTCAACAAGCATCACTTTATCCATGTGCCGATCCCTTGATATTGCAACTCCACCTAGACCCAATACCTTGCTTTTACCAGTGTAAGCAAATGTGATGTGACTCTTGTCTGATGGACGTAGTGTTGAATCCATCAGAAGACTTCGATCGCCGGTCATGTGATTAGTGCATCCACTGTCCATAATCCATTCTGAAGCTCGAGGTATCGTAGCCTACAGTGCAGTTTGGGGGATAGGCTTCACCAAGCGAGTTGTGAAGTAGAAACATTTGACGAACAAGTGGAACATGGAAATTCAGGTCTTGGTTAGGATAGATAGGATGAGTGTCAAGGAATTCCGGAACGAAATACATAGTAAGACCATTTGGGCATTTTATCTTGCACCCTACAAGATTTGTAAGGTCTCCAGCATTTGCTTTGGACGCCTTTGATTTCTGGCTGGAGACCTTTCCCTGCAAACGAGAGTTAGGTTTTCTTAACCACCCACATTTTCAGGGGTGGCTTAGAAGCAATGAGTCTAAGTGCAGCATCTGAGAACTTCGGCTTCGGAGCCCTAGTAAATAGCCTTGCAGGGGGTGAATAATACTCATATGAATAAGCAGAAAAGTTCTTAGTTCTATGAACATAGCGGTTTGATGAAACACGCTCATATTCATGGGTCTGAGTATGATTTCCCTGCAAAACATTGACGTTAGGGTGACTCAGATGAGTCCTCGGTCTGTATGAAGCTTTAGGACCATATGAAGCCTTTGGTATGGGGTTTGTCTTCTTCATAGGCGGTGTCATGATGACATTCACGGGAAGATTCTCAAGACAAGTTTTGGGTACCCATATCTTCTTCATAGGTGGCCCATTCCTACAATTAGTATCGATATACCTGGCAAACACTTCGCCATTCTGATTCTTAAACAATTTATAGTTTGCATCAAAGGATTCATCAATAATAATAGGGTTAGCACAAGTGAAAGCAGATAAGGTTGATGGATCTGCTGAAGGTTCCTTTGCAGCAACCCATGTGGTTTTGGGGTACTGCTCAGGCTTCCAGTACGACCCATCAACATTCATCTTCCTCTCGAACCCAACACCCTCTTTCCTAGGGTTTCGGTTCAGAATCTGCTTCTTGAGGACATCACATAATGTCTGATGCCCTTTGAGTCTTTTGTACATCCCTGTCTCAAGCAGTGTCTTCAACCTGGCATTCTCATCAGCAATAGTAGTGGTATCCTCAGCAGAGGGATTAGTTACCATATCAGCAGTCGAAGATATTGCAACAGTAGTACCAGTAGAACATTCAGCAACAGAGGCAGCATTATCACGCTCAATGCATTTTAGACATGGTGGTTCAAATTCTTCCTGAGCGGAATTGATCTGTTGAGCATGAAGTGACTCATTCTCCTTTTGAAGATCTTCATGAGCCGATCTCAATTTCTCAAGTTCTTGTTTCCTTTGAAGATAATCATAGGAAAGTTTTTCATGAGAAGTTGAGAGCGATTCATGTCGACCTTCAAGTTCCTGGTACTTAACATGAAGATTTTTGATGTATTCAATTAAGGACTGGGACTTGGTCATTTCCGCGTCCAAGAGGTCATCGCTTTTGTCTAACAATTTTTGAGTATGTTCCATAGCTTTTTGTTGTTCAGTTGCAATTTTAGCAAGTGTTCTGTAACTAGGTTTGAATTCACCATCACAGTCATCTTCACTTGATGTCTGAAAGTAAGCATCATGTGAGTTTACCTTGGCACCATGTGCCATGAAGCAGTAGGTGGGAGCCGAGTCGTCCTTGTCATTATCATCAGTGTTGGTGAAGGAGCCATTGTCTTCAGTGTTGAAGATGGACTTGGCGACGTAAGCTGTAGCTAGAGCCAGACGCGCAACACCAGAGTCGGATTCCTCCTCAGACTCCACCTGCGCCTCCTCAGAAGCAGACTCCTCCTCTGAATCCATTTCCTTGCCAACAAAGGCACGAGCCTTGCCTGATGAGCTCTTCTTGTGTGATGAAGACTTGGAAGAAGATTTGGAAGAAGACTTTGAGGATTTCTTCTTCTTCTTGTCATCGGAATCATATTCTTTGCTCTTCTTCTTCTTCTTCTCATTGTCCCACTGTGGACACTCAGAAATGTAGTGACCAGGTTTCTTGCACTTGTGGCAGGTTCTCTTATTGTGGTCATTGGTGGAAGCTTCATCATTCCTTGAGCTGGATCGTGAAGACTTTCTGAAGCTCTTCTTCTTGGTGAATTTCTGGAACTTCTTCACAAGCATAGCAAGCTCCTTTCCAATGTCTTCAGGATCACCGGAACTGCAGTCAGATTCTTCTTCAGATGAGGAAGCGGCGGCCTTTGCCTTCAAAGCGCGAGTTCGACCATAGTTGGGCCATAGATATCTCGTTTCTCAGATAGCTGGTACTCATGTGTGTTGAGCCTCTCAAGTATGTCTGACGGATCGAGTGTCTTGAAGTCAGGGCATTCTTGTATCAGCAGGGCTAAGGTGTCAAATGAGCTGTCAAGAGATCTCAGTAGTGTCTTCACTATTTTATGCTTCGTAATCTCAGTGGCGCCGAGTGCTTGGAGCTCATTTGTGATATCAGTGAGGCGATCAAATGTGAGCTGGACGTTCTCATTGTCGTGTCTCTTGAAGCAGTTGAAGAGGTTGCGGAGAGTATTGATCCGTTGATCTCGCTGAGTTGAGACGCCTTCATTGACCTTGGAGAGCCAGTACCAGACTAGCTTCGACGTTTCCAGAGCGCTCACACGACCATACTGTCCTTTGGTCAGATGACCACATATGATGTTCTTGGCTGTAGAGTCCAGTTGAATGAACTTCTTGACATCAGCAGGGGTGACACCTTCACTAGTCTTGGGAATGCCATTCTTGACGACATACCACAGATCAACATCAATGGCTTCAAGATGCATGTGCATCCTATTCTTCCAGTAGGGATACTCAGTGCCATCAAAGATGGGGCACGCAGCGGAGACTTTGATTATCCCTGTAGTCGACATAGCTAAAACTCCAGGTGGTTAAACTGAATCACACAGAACAAGGGAGTACCTTGCTCTGATACCAATTGAAAGGGCTAGTTATCGACTAGATGGGGGGTGAATAGGCGATTTTTATGAAAGTCTTCAAAACATGGGAGTTTCGAAGACAAACAATAGTAATGACACTATTCGTATGCAGCGGAAGGTAGACTACACTAGACAAGCCATAGTCAAGTATTCAATGAAGTGAAAGCACGAAGACTATTAGCAGCTAGGTAGTAAAGATCAGGATGGAAGATAGTATGAAGCCAATCATGACAAGTAGTCACACAGTGAAGTCAAACAGATAATGCAAGTAGGCAATGACTTCACGAAGACAAACTGTAAGTAAAGAGAAGTGAGAGATAGAACCAGTAGCTTCGGGAGGACAAGGGTTTGTTCGACCAATTCCAGTTGCTGTGTCAACTGTACGTCTGGTTAGGGAGGCTGAGATTTAACTCAGAAGACTGCGTCTTCACCTTATTCCCCTTGAGCTAAGGACTCTCAGTTCCCGCCCAATTACTCAGGTAAGTCTTCAAGGTAGACTTCCAAACCTTCACAGACTTTGTTCACCGGCAATCCACAATGCTTTTTGATGCACAGAACGCGACGCCTAACCGGCTGGAGGATTCACAGTCCTCAAGTGTAACAAGTCTTCAGATCACGCGGACAGAAAGACTTCAGTGATGCCAAACACTCTTTGGGCTCTGGGTGGTTTGGGCTTTGTCCTCGCAAGGATTCTCTCTCAAAAGCTTTAGAGGTGGGTTGCTCTCAAACGACAAAAGTCGTGTACTAACTCTGAGCAACCACCAATTTATGGTGTAGGAGGTGGGCTATTTATAGCCACTGGGCAACCCGACCTGATTTGTCCGAAATGACCCTGTGTCATTAAGGAACTGACACGTGTCTCAATGGTCAGATTTCAAACACACGCGGCAGCTTGACTTGGGCTACAAGTAAAGCTGACTCATCAGACTCTGGATAAGATTTGCTCTCATTGTCTTCGCTCGAAGACATAGGATTTGGTTGAGCATCACTTCAGTCACTCTGACTTTGTTCACTTGGACCCCACTTAACAGTATGGTGGTTCCTATGACTCAACAAAGAAGAAAAGGAAACAACAAAACTACTAAGTCTTCGCGCTCCATAGTCTTCATGCAATGTCTTCTCATGTCATAGTCTTCCATGTGAATAACTTCACAGATCACCATTGTCTTAATGTCTTCACACATTTTTAAGGGTCATTTCCGGTAGGTAAACCGAATCAATGAGGGACTACTACCTGTGTTATCCTGCAATTCTCACAAACACATTAGTCCCTCAACCAGGTTTGTCGTCAATACTCCAAAACCAACTAGGGGTGGCACTAGATGCACTTACAATAGGAGGCAAGGGGAAGGGCTGGGTTGCAGCCCTAGCCCTCCTCCAAGGAGGGGGCATGGACCTAGGGAGGTCTCCTCCCTCCCAAAGGCACTTAGGGGGTGCCTTTCCCCCTTAGGACTCTTCCCTCTCTCCTCCTCCTTGGCGCATGGGCCTCTTGGGGCTGGTGCCCCTGGCCCATGTAGGCCAGGGTGCCCCCTATAGCCCATGTGTGCCCCGGGGGCAGGTGGACCCCAGGACCCCTTTCATAACTCCCCGTACAATACTGATAATGCCCGAAACTTTTTCAATGACCAAAAACGAACTTCCTATATATAGATCTTTACCTCCGGACCATTCCGGAGCTCCCCGTGACGTCCTGATCTCATCTGGGACTCCGAACAACATTGGGTAACCAACGTACATATCACAATACTACTCTAGCGTCACTGACCGTTAAGCGTGCGTACCCTATGGGTTCAAGAATCATGCATACATGATCGAGACACCTCTCCGGTCAATAACCAATAGCGGGATCTGGATGCCCATATTGGTTCTCACATATTCAATGAAGACCTTTACCGGTTGAACCACGATGTCGAGGATTCAGGTAATCCCGTATGCAATTCCCTTTGTTCAGCGATATGTTACTTGCCCGAGATTCGGTCGTCGATATCTCCATACCTAGTTCAATCTCGTTACCGGCAAGTCTCTTTACTTGTTCCGTAATACAAGATCCCGTGACTAAGGGCCTGTTATGATCTCCTCCCAACTCCAGGAACTCCACGATTCTAGCTTCTCACTCCACGCAGCGAGACAGGTCCGTTCGGCAGCGACCGCTGGCTTCTCTCATCGCCACTATGGGCTGGCAGCATGGGTGGCCTGCCTTAGCGCCATAATGGGCCGGTTGGAGGCAGCCCAGCTTGGCTTTTCAGCGAGAGAAGGAGCACAGGGTACCAATTCGATCGAGCGATATGTTTCAGCTAGTGTACTGGTTCGATCTGCTCTCACTTGGCGGTGGCAGTTGTATGTAATTTGGGCGAACTTCTCCTTTTTCAATCGGTGGAGCTGGGCTTTTGGTGCTTCACGTTTTTACACTAGCGGCTGGCCGAGCTTCTCGCTTCTAGCTTCTTGGCCCAAACTCGTTCGGCTCAGCTCCCCTCCAGAAATTAGTGAAGCGTGGAGCTGGAGAGCCTCCGAACACGCCCTAACTCATTAGCCAGATTGCTTGCAAGCTCTTTACGATGTTGTATCAACGAGAGGGCTCAGAGATATCTCTCCGTCATACAGAGTGACAAATCCCAGTCTCGATACATACAACTCAACGGACATCTTCGGAAATACCTGTATAGCACCTTTATGATCACCCAGTTACGAAGAGACGTTTGATAGCAAACAGTCGTTCCTCCGATATCCGGGAGTGACATGATCTCATGGTCTAAGGAACTGATACTTAACATGAAGAAATTTGTAGCAAATAACTAAGCGATCTGATGCTAAGCTTAGTTGGGTCTTGTCCATCACATCATTCTCCTAACGATGTGATCCCGTTATCAAATGACAACTCATGCCTATGGTTAGGAAACCATAACCATCTTTGATCAACGGGCTAGTCCAGTAGATGCTTACTAGGGACATGGTGTAATTTATGTATTCACACATGTATTTAAGTTTCCGGTCAATACAATTCTAGCATGAATAATAAACATTTATCATGAACGTGAAATATAATAATAACCAATTTATAATCGCCTCTAGGGGGATGTGGAGTTTCTACACCCAGGAGCATTTGCTCCTGGTGTGAACAGTAAATTCAGAAAAATTCAAAAATAATTCAAAAAATTCTGTTTTTTTTGTGGCATACTTTCACAAATGTTTGTTGTGCATGCAAAATTTCATCGCAAAATCACATTGGTAGAAGGCGTGGTAAAATAAACAAAATCGATGCTCTGAAAATGTTATTTACAAAAGCATTTTGGAGCTCTGATTTTGTTTTTTTTTGGCACGACTTCCACCAATGTGATTTCATGATGAAATTTTGCATGCACAACAAACATTTGTAAAAGTATGTCACAAAAAAAAATCAGATTTTTTTGAATTTTTTTTCTTTTTTTTGATTTTACTGTTCACACCAGGAGCATTTGCTCCTGGGTGCAGAAATGTACTTTCGCCTCTAGGGCACATTTCCAACAATTTATTTCTGTTCTTGTGTTTATACATCCCATGAATCGAAAGGCACTAAAGTCTTAGTATTGGCACTGATGCCCGTACTATTCTGGATTTATTTTAGGTCTTTCGGCGATGTGCATTCAATGGAAGAGACGTTCCCTTTGACCACTAAGGCGTCTATGGTGGCTTCGTCAATCTCAAGATGATGTCCCGACTAAGGCGCTCATAGAGGTAATATGTGCGTGCATGCATGCGATCATAGAGGTGAGTGTATAAGCGTCCGCATCTATGCCGTGTTAAAAACAATCACCCGCAAGGGAAAAAAAGCACTTAAGTATCTCAAATGACACGTCTGGTTTTCTATCAACAAATATCTCACAATATCTAGCCGACAGGTGGGACCCGGCCCGCAGTTTTCCAGCTAAAACAACGTATTCATACTTCTCAAAAGAAGATGTTTATACCCTAAAAAAAATGTTTATTAGCTAGTAGTATTATATAGTAGTACTCCAAAACACTTGCGAATCAACCTGTGGTTGAGATGGTTAGGTGGACAGTGGTATCCCCAACCCACCAGGGTTCAAATCCTGGTGCTCGCATTATTCCTGGATTTATTTCAGGATTTCCGGCGATGTGCTTTCAGTGGGAGGAGACGTTCCCGTCGACGACGAGGCGCCTAGGCGCCTACGGTGGCTTCGTAAATCTCAAGATGATATGCCGGCTCAGTCTTTTGGAGGTGCTCATAGGGGTAGGGTGTGCGTGTGTGCGTTCATAGAGGTGAGTGTATGCGCGTGTATATGAGCGCTTGTGTCTGTACCGATGCTAAAAAAAAAAGTACTCCAAAACACTTCGCTGTCGTGCTCTGCAGCAGAAAAATCCAAGAGAAACCCAACCCCAACCAAAACCCAAGCCGAAACCCAAACCGAAACTGAACAAGGGTGGTCAGCCAGAGCCAGTGTGGGTCGAACCAACAACACGTAGCAGTAGCAGCAGACCGATCCATTCCCATTCCCATCCACGGCACCGCCCGCACGCCCTCCCCTCCCCCGGCCCAATAA